>NC_086103.1:100243406-100568683 GCF_963921235.1 Mobula hypostoma | reverse complement strand
ATTAACAACAATCCCATTTATTTGCCTTCCCTCTTCACTAAAGTTTATTGATTTTATTTCAGATTTTCTTCAGAGGAGCCTTCAGGACACCATTGATTATAAGCAAGTGGTTATTATGTTATGTCTACATTAATTCAAATTAGTGAATGTGTACCAATCCTTATTTCAATTATATTAGTAGATTATTTGCCCGTCTGATTTATTGTGGCATTTCAGCATAAAGACTTAACCTGATGCCTTCAGTAGAGTGTTGAATGGAGGATGACTCATTTTACATGCAATGTTCTTTCTGATTACTCTAAAACAAATTGAAAACCTAGTTTCTATCCTTACTTCTTTTAAAAAATTCTGAAATATATCTATAAGTGCATGGAAAACAGGTACATCAGTGATCTTGGTACTTACGCATAATTTTAATTTGTGTGATGAGGGAAATGCATCTTAATTTGTTCACTTCTGCATTCTTTGTAATAGAATTCTTATGCCAGATAGCCAGGTACAGTTGAATGAAGTGGCCTGATGAAGGGCCTCAGCCCAAAACATCAACTGTTCTCTTTTCTATAGATGCTACCAAACCTGCTGAGCTCCTCCATCATTTTGTGTGTAAGTTTAATGTCAGTTGAGTTGGAGGAATGTTGGTAGTCATAGAGGAAAGGGGGAAGTAGATGAGGAAAGGGAGGTTGTGGGCTTGGGGCATGCACAGCTATAACGAGATGAATGTTTACAGACAACATCTGATTTTGACATTTTTCTTCCCAAGACTGATTTTTGTTGATATTTTGTTATATAGAAACATGTAAGTAATTAAGACATTTGCCTATGGCAAGCCACATGTTACTTATACTTAGTAGCCATTATATTAGGTACACCTATTCACCTGCTCATTGATGCAAATATCTAATCAGCCAGTTATGTAGCGGCAACTCAATACATAAAAGCATCCAGACAATGTCAAGAGGTTCAGTTGTTCTTCAGACCAAACATCAGAATACAGAAGACATGTGAACTAAGTGACTTTGACCATGGAATGATTGTTGGCACAAGATGGAGTGGATTGAATGTCTCAGAAACTGCTGATCTCTTGGGATTTCCATGCAGGGAGTCTCCAGAGTTTACATGCCTTGTTAATGAGAGAGGTCAGATGAGAATGGCCAGACTGGTTCAAGCTGACTAGAAGGTGAAGTAACTCAAATAACCACACGTTATAATAGCAGATAGCTAAACGCACAACATATCAAACCTTGAAGTGGATGGGCTACAGCAGCGGAAGACTACAAACATACTCAGTGGCCAATTTATTTGGTGCAGGAGGTAGCTAATAAAGTGGTCAAACAATGTACAAACCCCATTTCCAGAAAAGTTGGGATATTTTCCAAAATGCAATAAAAACAAAAATCTGTGATATGTTAATTCATGTGAACCTTTATTTAACTGACAAAAGTACAAAGAAAAGATTTTCAATAGTTTTACTGACCAACTTAATTGTATTTTGTAAACATACACAAATTTAGAATTTGATGGCTGCAACACACTCAACAAAAGTTGGGACAGAGGCATGTTTACCATTGTGTTACATCACCTTTCCTTTTAATAACACCTTTTAATCGTTTTGGAACTGAGGATACTAATTGTAGTAGATATGCCATTGGAAATTTTGTCCATTCTTGCTTGATGTAAGACGTCAGCTGCTCAGCAGTCCTTGGTCTCCGTTGTCTGATTCTCCTCTTCATGATGCGCCATACATTTTCAATAGGAGATAGATCTGGACTGGCAGCAGGCCAGTCAAGCACACACACGCTGTGTCTACAAAGCCACGCTGTTGTAGCCCGTGCAGAATGTGGTCTGGCATTGTCCTGCTGAAATAAGCATGGACGTCCCGGCAAGAGACGTCGCCTTGATGGCAACATATGTCTCTCTAAGATCCTAATATACGCCTCAGAGTCAATGGTACCTTCACATACATGCAACTCATCCATGCCATGGGCACTGATGCACCCCCATACCATCACAGATGCTGGCTTTTGCACCTTTCGCTGATACCAAATTTGGATGGTCGTTTTCATCTTTGGCACGGAGAACTCGATGCCCGTTTTTTCCGAAAGCTAGTTGAAATGTGGACTCACCTGACCACAGCACATGGTTCCACAGTCTTTCGGTCCATCTGAGATGAGCTCGGGCCTAGAGAACTCGCCGGCGTTTCTGCATAGAGTTGATGTATGGCTTCCTGCTTGCATAATACAGTTTCAAGTTGCATTTCTGGATGCAGCAACTGACTGTGTTGAGTGACAATGGTTTTCTGAAGTACTCCCGAGCCCAGGTGGCTATAATTGTCACAGTAGCATGACGGTTTCTTAGACAGTGCCACCTGAGGGCTCGAAGATCACGCGCATTCAACAGTGGTTTCCGACCTTGCCCTTTACGCACTGAGATGTCTCTGAATTCTCTGAATCTTTTCACAATATTATGTACTGTAGAAGTTGAAAGACCTAAATTCTCTGCAATCTTGTGTTGAGAAATGTTCCTTTTGAACTGACTAACAATTCTCTCACGAATTTTGGCACAAAGGGGTGAGCCACGACCCACCTTTGCTTGCAAAGACTGAGCCTTTGATGGACGCTACTTTTATACCCAGTCATGATACCTCACCTGCTACCAATTAGCCTGCTTAATGTGAAGTCTTCCAAACCGGTGTTACTTGAATATTCTGTGCATTTTTCAATCTTATTTTAACTCTGTCCCAACTTTTGTTGAGTGTGTTGCAGCTATCAAATTCTAAATTTGTGTATATTTACAAAATACAATTAAGTTGGTCAGTAAAACTATTAAAAATCTTTTCTTTGTACTTTTGTCAGTTAAATAAAGGTTCACATGAATTAACATATCACAGATTTTTGTTTTTATTGCATTTTGGAAAATATCCCAACTTTCCTGGAAATGGGGTTTGTATTTTCATGTCATCTTAAGAATTCTTGAAAAGTTGTATTATCCATCAGACTTTTATCTATTGCTTTAGTTATCCACCATTGCTAAAGCTAACTGCTGATTTTGCTAAATACTCATTTGTCAGAAGAGAACCAGTATAAGATACCATTGCCACTCAGAATCTTCATCCAGATCAACCATAAATAAAAATATTCCAATGTTCTGTTTGACAAAACAAATGAACTACCCAATACGCATCCGATTATTGGAAACTCAGAATTAATCCTTGTTATTTCTCTCAGTAGCTAGTTCTCATGGTTTACAGCAATATCAGCTGTAAATGGACATCCACATCTCACATACATGGTTTGAACTTTAGAATATTGTACACACATTGTTCAGCTCCCAGTTTTGCTTTTCCTTTAATAAATTTGCTGACCATTCTTCTGAAATATGCTGTCTGCTCTGCTCAGAGTTATAATGGAGACATTCTAATAAGTTTGTTTTGGAAAATATATTTTCCACATCCTAGACAATCTAATCTTATAAATCAATGTTCTAAATAGCAAAGGATCAGTTTAGCTTAGAGTAGCCACTTCAAGGATGTTTAATGCTTGTGAGAAAATATCCTTCTGCAAAAAAGGCAAAATAATTTGCACAGGCTAACTGTGGAGGAATTGATATCTACATTATGCCCCCGAGGCCTGAGTCGATGTAGTAGTAGTAGTAGTAGTTAGATATTTTTATTTCCAAATGGCTACTGAAATAATAACTGGAGACATACAATTCACATATATCATTAAAATGACCAAATTGTTGCAATATCATTTGAGCATGCCTTGTGATTCTGACTAATTATTATTTCTTTTTATTTAAGGAGAAATAATAAATGTGAAATTGTTTGATTTTTCTATGTTGAAATGTGACTACATAATACTCTGCCTCCTGAGCAAACATGACAGTATGCTACTATTTTTCAAGTGATTAATTTCATCTGTCACCAGCCAACTGCTGTATAATATGATACATTTTACATTGTAGCTTGTTCTGATTTAAAACCATATTATTTATAAATTTAATTTTAAAATAATAAACAAAACTCAGATTGAAAAACATACGAAAAGTAATAGCCAATTGAAGCTTATGGTTTTAATATTCCAATCTAAATGCAGTCATTAGGAATACTTCCCTTAACCTAGGCTCACATTTGTCCATGCCTTCCGAACTTTATGCTGAAAAAACAGCATTTCATTAACTGCATTCATGCTTCATGTACACGTCCATCATCATCTTCATATGCAACTTCAGTTAAACCTGTGTGCATCCATTCAATTAACCTGAGACTGTTGTTCTGAGAACTTGCCAGGTTTGACACCGAGTTTCTGTCAGATGACATTAATGCCTGTCATAACTTGGCATTAAGATTTTTAAAGCACTGGGGGAAAAAGGCATTCAAGGAATCCAGACCAGCAAAAGCAGAGCTGTGAAATTTCCACAAGGACACCTGCAGCAAACATGCACCATAGGGTTGGAACTTCAGGTGACAGAATTGATCGGCTGCAAGCATCTACTTTTATATGCTGGACACTCTGCTCATCCAATCATTACATTCAGTCACTTGGAGCATGAACAACTCTCAGGAATTCCAGCTTCTGCACCAAGCAGTGTCAGAGCTTTCAGCTTACTCCCATTAAAACCAAGGCAAACATTAACATTACATTAATAAATTAAAATTAATTGTGAATATAGCTATTTACCTACTTTACACAACCAATAACATTAAAAGGGAATCATATTTAGTATTATTATGAAATGAAGGCTGTGATGTAGAAGCGTAAATATTGGAGCACTTGAAATCTAACAGATTATAGCTAGTGCTCTGAAGGAGAGAGGGTGAACCAAGTCTATCTAATATTTGACTCTGAAAGTTGATAATACATTACCATATTTTATTTCTGCATGATTTTTGTAATATTTTATGAACATTTTACAATGGTTATTTCTCACACTTTAATGTGTCAGGCTATTAATAAAAATGCCATTATAACTATAAATAATGTTAACTGTTAGTAATCATAACCAGGTCTTGAACAGCTTGATCCTACCAGAGATTGCCAATGATAATTGATGGAGAAGCATGTGCTCTTTGATGGAGGAGATGTGATCAATGATAGATGAGATAATCCTGGAGTCAGTTAATGACAACCACCATCTTCAAGCAATGATAAATCTTCAATACATAATAATTAATGAAAGAACTAGCATCTGATGTACAAAATACAGCAGAATTGCTACTTTTAAAGACGTGTGGAGAAAAGTCATAAGAAATTTGTTGATAGCTAACCAAAGAGGATATTTTTCACGTTTAGATGTTTGACCAATTGCAATAAACATTCATTATAGAGGAAGTTTTGTATTGCAATCACTTTCTGACATCCAGTTCCATTGATTTCAGTGCTATTGTCACTATTTTTTATTTCCTTGTCATTGGCTAATCCTGCTCCCTGACTCCTGCCTGCAGCTATACAAAACTATGGACAATGCAAACAACAGGAATTCTGCAGATGCTGGAAATTCAAGCAACACACATCAAAGTTGCTGGTGAACGCAGCCTGCCAGGCAGCATCTCTAGGAAGAGGTACAGTCGACGTTTCAGGCCGAGAACTATGTACAAACTGAGTTCCATATTGAGTTCAGGGCTTTGCATCGGTGTCATTAGTAAAACCATCAATTTTTATTCCCGGTAAATGTGATGATCCATAGCACCGATTTATATGACCTATGTACATAGTCCTATCTGAATTCCTGTGCTTGTTAACTTGCAAGTTATAAGTCAAGCACTTCCATGATTCCAAATCTCTCCATACACTCTCCTCTCCACCAGTATTGTAATCAAAACATAGAAAGCCTACAGCACAATACAGGCCTTTCAGCCCACAAAGCTGTGCCAAACATGTCCTTCCTTTAGAAATTACCTAGGATTACCCACAGCCCTCTATTTTTCTAAGATCTATGTATCTATCCAGGAGTCTCTTAAAAGACCTTATCATATCCACCTCCACCATCATCGCTGGCAGCCACACACTCACCATTCTATGCATAAAAAACCTACCCCTGACATTTCCTCTGTATCTACTTCCAAGCATCTTAAAACCGTGCCCTCTCATGTTAGCCATTCCAGCCCTGGGAAAAAGCCTATCCACATGATCAAGGCCTCTCATCATCTTATACATCTCCATCAGGTCACCTCTCATCCTCCGTCACTCTAAGCAGAAAAGGCCAAGTTCACTCAACCTATTCTCATAAGGTATGCTCCCCAATCCAGGTAACATCCTTGTAATTCTCCTCTGCACCCTTTCTGATGTTTCCACATCCTTTCTGTAGTGAGGCAACCAGAACTGGGCACAGTACTCCAAATGCAGTCTGACCAGGGTGCAAAATTACCTCTCGGCTCCAAAACTCAATCTCACATTTGATGAAGGCCAATGCACCATATGCCTTCTTAACCACAGAGTAGTTCCCTCTGATCCTCCACACTGCCAAGAGTCTTACCAATAATGCTACATTCTGGCATCATATTTGACCTACCAAAATGAACCATCTCACACTTATCTGGGTTGAGCTCCATCTGCCACTTCTCAGCCTAGTTCTGCATCCTATCGATGTCCCGCTGTAATGTCTGACAGCCCTCCTCACTATCCACAACTCCCCCAACCGTTGTGTCATCAACAAATTTACTAACCCATCCCTCCACTTCCTCATCCAGGTCATTTATAAAATTCACGAAGAGTAGGGGTCCCAGAACTGATCCCTGAGGCACACCACTGGTCACCGACCTCCATGCAGAATATGACCCGTCTACAACCACTCTTTGCCTTCTGTGGGCAAGCCAATTCTGGATCCACAAAGCAAGGTCCCTTTGGATTCCATGCATCCTTAATTTCTCAAAAAGCCTTGCATGGGGTACCTTATCAAATGTCTTTCTGAAATCCAATTACACTACATCTACTGCTCTACCTTCATCAATGCGTTTAGTCACATCCTCAAAAAATTCAATCAGGCTTGTAAGGCACGACCTGCCTTTGACAAAGCCATGCTGCCTATTCCTAATCATATCATGCCTCTCCAAATGTTCATAAATCCTGCCTCTCAGGAGCTCTTCCAGGTCTCTGTATGTTTGCACTCCTTCAATCTTAAGCATTAACAAACATAATTACTCCACCATTAGTGGTTACCTGAATTCCCCTCCAAAAGACCTTCCATTTCTGCACATTCAAGTGACTTCTGAAAAACCATCTCTCTCAAGGACCTTTGTAGCTCATTTAGTGCCATGGATTGTATATCTTACTTGATAATATTCCAGTGGTGCTTTTTGAAGTTTTTTTGGTACATTAAGGGTCTACACATGAAAGTTGTGGAGAAATTTACAACACTCGCTTTCAGAAATTCATTGAGACAAAAGAGGATTATACCATACTTATGATGAGCCTCACACTGATTTTTCAAACGCTGCTGATACCGCACACAGCATTTTAATAAAAGGTATAAGTGCACTTAATTTCTGGCCCTGGGTCACATAGTACTTTCTAACACGCTCAACTTAGTGAGGGTTTATATTTTCTTTGTTTCATAAGATTGTTATAGCCAGGAGTGGTAGTGAGGACAAGCTCCCACTGGCTGTTAATTGTTCCCAATGGTATGTGCTTCAAATAGCCTCTGACAACCAAGTCCAGCTCCTGGCATCATGTGTGGTTTAGCTACTAAGCCCAGCAGAATCACTGCTTCTGACAAGGAAAAGGGGCAATGGCAGGTTACTGGTGCCTTAAAATCAGTCGCTTCAGGCAGAAGGTGCTCAGTCGTGGTTGGCACCCCATCGAGGAAAAGGAAAACTCTGATCTCCGCTGCCTAGCAGCTATACCCATTCATGAGTGAACCCCAAGGAAAAATATAGAGCTGGAGTGCTGAAGGCTGTCTCAACTTGAGTTCAACACAGACAGGCAACTCCTGTGATGCTGTCGGTGCCAAACTGTATTGGTCTCTGCCGTTCCTTTGAGTTCATCAATCCATGGAGAGGGGGAGCTTGCTACATAGGCAGGCACCAGCTTATTCTCCATATTGTGCTACCCAGGCTTGTGTATCTAGACAGCTAGGACACAACATCCATGGTTGACCCTGACCAAAGAAAGCCTCTACTCACAAAATACTCTACAGATGCTGGGGTCAAAGCCTCTACTCAATATTTCCTACATGGAAATTCATTCCATTTTATTGAGCTGCTTTCTGAGGTTTGGACACAGTTACTTCATTTATAAGCAAATGGATGAATCAGAGCACCAAGGTATGTGATTAATAGGAGTTTCATTCATATGAGAACCCATAAGTTTAAACTTTCAGAAATTAATATTCCTGTTTGCTAGTGTAAGACTGCGTGGGTATTTTGCAAGCACTCAGGCTATTTTAGTGACGGGCTATATTTTGTATAAGTTTGGCAAGAGGTAAATTTATTGTTTCAGAATTAGCTCTAACTGAAAGAGGAGTGGAAAGATATACACAAGTGATGGATTTTGAACTTCTAATGCCCAACTAAATTCACAGAAGTGAATGGAGAAGGTAACATTAACTCACAGCTGTAACACTTAGATGGCATGCAAGTGCCTCTGTCAGACAGACGATGGATTTTTTTTTTCCTTTCAGGCCTGCAAATACAAAAATGCATGATGATGCTTGCATCACCCAGATCTGCTCCTCCATTTTTTTTAACACTTAGTTGCTTACAGTGTGTTAGTCAAAACAAATTAGGCCACTTCATGTGGGAATAAGACTTTATGGTTTAATATTATCAGACCATAAAATATAGGAGCAGAATTAGACTACTTGGCCCATCAGGTCTGCTCTGCCATTCCAACATGACTGATATATTATCCTTCTCAATTCCACTCTGCTGCCTTCTCCCTGTAACCATTGATGCCCTGACTAATAAGAGTCTGTCATTCCCTTCTTTGAATATACTCCATAGCCTCTACAGCTGCCTGTACAATGAATTCACAGATTCACTACCCCCTGGCTAAAGAAGTTCCTCCTCATTTCTGCTCTAACTGGATATCCCTCTATTCTAAGACCGTGCCCTCTGGTCCTAGATTCCCATACTATAGGAAACATCCTTTCCACAAATGTTTATTTAGGCATTTCATTATCCAATATGTTTTAAAGAGATCCTCCATCATTCTTCTAAACTCCAGCAAGTACTGATCCAGAGTCATCAAGAGCTCCTCATATGTTAACCCTTTCAATCCCAGAATCATTTGCATGAACCTCCTCTGGACCCTCTCCAATGCCAGCATATCTTTTCTTAGATAAGGGGCACAAAACTGATTACAATACTCAAAGTGCAATATGAACAATGACTCATAAAGCCTCAGCATCACAGCTCTTATATTCTAGTCCTCTTGAGATGAATTTCAACATTGCATTTCCTTCCCTACCACCAATTCAATCTGCAAGATATTCTTTAGGAAGTCATGCACAAAGACTCCCTAGTCCCTTTGCACTTCTGATTTTTGAATTTTCTCCCTGTTTAGTAAATAGTCCTTCTTCAGAATCCCTACTTCCTCAACATTACCTACCCTTCCACCTATCTTTGTATCATCTGAAAACTTGGCAACAAAACCGTCAGTTCCATTATCCAAATTATTCAAATATAACGAGAAAAAAGCAGTAAAAATGCCAACTCCTGTGGAACACTGGTCACCAGCAGCCAACCCAAATAGGCTCCCATTGTTCCCAAATTCTGCCTCCTGCTAGTTCCCTATCCATGCTAGCATATTTACTGTAATACAATGGTCTCTTATCTTGTTAAGACGCTTCACTTGTAGCACCTTGTCAAAGGTTTTCTGAAAATCCAAGTAAACAACATCCACTGACTCTCCTTTTTCTATTCTTCCAAATATTTCCTCAAAGAGTTACAACAAATTTGTCAGGAAAGATTTCTTCTAAAGGAAACCATGCTGACTTTGTTCTATTTTATCATGAGCCTCCAAGTACCCCAAAACTTCATCCTTTATAATGGACTCCAACATCTTCCCAACCACTGAAGTCAGTCTAACCAGCATATCATTTATTTTCTTCTGTCTCCCTCCCTTCTTAAAAAGTGGAGTAAGTTTTGCAATTTTGCAGTCATCAGGAACAAATTCAGAAGTTAGTGATTCTTGAAAGATCATTACCAATGCCTCCACAATCTCTTCAGCTACTTCTTTCAGAACTCTGGGGTGTAGTCTATCTGGTCTAGATTACTTATCTAACTTTAAACTTGACAGCTTCCTAAGAACTTTCTCCTTAGTAATAGCAATACACTCACTTCTGCACCCTGACACTCTTGAAATGCTGGCAAACTGCTTGTGTGGCCCACAGTGAAGACTGATGCAAAATACTTATTAAGCTCATCTACCATGTCTTTGTCCCCGATTACCACCTCTCCAGTATCATTTTCCAGCGGTCCAATATCCACTCTCATCTGTCCTTTACTCTCTATATATTTGAAAAAAAAACTTTAAAAAAAAATCCTCTTTTATTTCATTATCTCACTTAACCTCATATTTCATCTTTTCTCTTATCTTTTTTTTAGTTGCCTTCTGTTGGTTTTTAAAAGCTTCCCAGTCCTCTAACCTCCTACAATATTTTGCGATATTATATGCTCTCTCTTTTACTTTTATGACATCTTTGACTTCCTTTGCTAGCCACTGCTGTCTATTTTTTCCCTTTAGAACGAGTCTTCATCTTTGGGATTCATCTATCCTGTGCCTTCCAAATTTTCCCCAGAATCACCAGCCATTGTTGTTCAGCCATCATCCCTGCTAGTGTCCCCTTCCAGTCAACATTGGCCAGCTCCTCTCATGCCTCTGTAATTCTCTTTATTCCTCTGTAATATTGTCTCCCTCAGAGATTGCAAGGTGAATTCTATCACATTATGATCACTGCCTCCTAAGGGCTCCTTTACCTTAAAATCACTGATCAAATCTGGTTCATTACACAACACCCAATCTAGAATTGCCTTTCTGATGCTGTGCTCAACACAAGCTCCTCTAAAAAAGCCATCTCAAGGACATTCTACAATTTCCTTCTATTCTCTCTCTTGGGATCCAGCACCAACTTGATTATCCCCATCCAACTACATATTGAAATCCCCTATAACTATTGCGACATTGCCCTAATTACTTGCTTTTTCTCTCTCCCACATGCTAGGGGCCTGTATGTAACTCCCATCAGCGCCTTTTTACCCTTGCAGTATCCTAACTCAGCCCACAGGATTCAACATCTGACCTTATGTCATTATTTTTGAATGATTTGATTTAATTTCCTATCACAGAACCATCACATCCCATCTGCCTTCCTGCCTGTCCTTTCAATACAATGTATGCCCTTGGATGTTAACCTCCCAACTACGATCTTCTTTCAGCTATGACTCAGTGATGCCCACAATATCATACCTGCCATCTCTGATTTTGATTCTTAAATCATCCACCTTATTCTGTATGCTACATGCATTCATATATAACACCTTCAGTCCTGTATTCATCAACCTTTTCAGCTTTGCTCCCATGTTACACTGCAATTCATCTCACTGACAGCAATTTTGCGCTATCTTCTGCCTATCCTTCCTCAAAGTCTCACTGCACAATGCATCGATTCGTATACCAATTGCCCCATCTCAGGTTCCCACCCTCCCCCCGCCCCACCAAATTATTTCAAACACTGGCCTAAGGATCCAGCAAATATGCTGGCAAGGATATTGGTCCCCCTTGGGTTCAGATGTACACTGTCCTTCTTGTACAGATCATCCTTTCCCTAGAAGAGATCCTACTGATCCAGTAGTCTGAAACCCTGCCCCCTGCACCACTCCCTTAGCCATTCTTTAATTGCTTACCGTGAGATTAAACAGTTTGAGCAGGATCTTTGAACAAAGGAGTTAAAGAAAGGTGGTATGATCCCTTGTGATACATTCAAAAACAGTATACCACAAAGCGCCTTAACCAAATGGCTATTCCTATTGTCAGCATCCTAGAAGGTGGTTCATAGTGCTCTAGGCCAGGTCTAAGAATGCATTATGAAGTGCGCCAACAAGAGAAATCAAGACGTCTTCCACTTCAACCAAAGAGGTAGTTCTTCCCTCTTTAATCTAAGTTAAAATTGTCACATAATCAACAATATCTGGCTATCCATATTTCAGTAGATATCAGTTCTCTACTTTTGTCAGTGTCTAAATGTCTGGCATGTTTAAATATCAATTGTTTATTTTGAATGATTATTTAAAGGTATTTATTTCTTGATTCTACTCACTGTTTCTGATTTTAGTATAATCAAACTAAATTGCAGGAGACAATTGCTCCTTACAAATATGGTGCCTAATCTTTTGTATAACTTGTAGAAGCTTCACGCTACAACCAATTTGCTGTTGTCTGTCTGCAAATAAAGCAAGGGATTAAAAGTTCATCTCACCCTACATTCTGCAGAGTAGATCATTCAGTTGCTTTGGATCTCATTTAACCTTCATTACTTTGAAATAAAATTTCTCACATTCCATAAAGACTCTCAGGGACATTGCTGCAGTGGTGATAAAAATGACCAGCATTTTTAATTGAATACTTTTGCAGAAATGCGAAAGACCCAATTGTCCAGCACGAGTCCCATTTGCCTGGTTATTCTAGAAGGTCAATACACAGCTTCAATAGATAAATTTATTTTGCTTCATTAGTACCTGCAATGCTAAAAATGCAGCAGAACACAGTCAATATGCACAATTGCAATTGGTAGTATATTTTCATCGATAATGACCATGATAATTGATGTTATTAATAATGCTGCAATTACTGCTGTGCTCTTTTAAATTTCTGCACTGCTTCAATTTTGCCAGCATTTGTGAGAGAGTCTCCTGGATTATTTAAGGATAAGAATTACAAGGAAGAGTTTGAAATATTTAGGTCTGTCTTTGAAGATTTAACTGGCTAATGTAACAGAGTAATTTATGTTGACTTAAATGAGACTGTCAGCTCCAATGTGTTTCATTAAATGCAGGGACCTGATTCACTGCACAAACTCAGATAACACCAGTTTTAGTTGATATCTAATTTGTTTTGTAAGTTATTCTGTATGATTGTACCTAGCACAAATCTTTGAAGACCAAAGATTTACTAAAAATAACACCAAAACAACATTGTTAGCCCTATATTGGAATAGCATGATGATGCTGTTAAATTATTTTCCCCTTAAATGAGTAAAGTTCATTAGTCATGATAGGGTGAAGGGACTGTTTTTCTGTTGGAAAACTCTTTATTTCTTTCCAAAACAAAACCTTGTTTCAACTATCATTTTTGAAGAATTATGAAAGAAGAACTCAATAGTTATTGAGAGATACTGTTCTGTTTGTTAACTTGTGATTGATTTATAATTGGGCTTGAACTTATTTCTGTTCTGCTTAGCTGCATTTATTAATCTACTAAAGCTGTCATAAAACTCTACTAAAATCTGAAGTCCCACATGTGAATAAATGACTGCTGGTTATAATAGTAGAAATGATTAACAAGACTCTTAGAACATTGGAAATGACCATTTAGAATGATTAATTATGTTAAATATATAGAAGTATACCTTAAACCTCTATTTATGTTTGTTATCTTCATTGAATGCTTTTTTATAATGATGAAAATAATGTAGTAAGAAAATATATCGTGCCAAAATTATGAAATGCACATCAAGGACCATGATTGCTTGCTCCTTCTGAAGGAACGCATCAAAATCATTTAATTATCCAAGGTGTATAATGCAAAGTTTATGAGGGGACAATAGCAAGATTCTGAACTGTGCATAGGGTGTCCTTGCATTTCTCAGTATTATATCTGTTTTAGGTACTACAACATAGCCATGTTTCATCTGTTAGCTCATGGGAGGTTCAACTGGATAAAAAGGGTTACATGGTCTTCTAAAGATCCAACTCAGTTTTAACGACAACGGCTAGTCCTACTGCACAGCTTCTCAGTAGTGTTGGAGTAGCATTGATGATGGCTTGTATTATGACAGGAAAGCTCCTGTACAATGTCATGTGCCTTTCTGCAGTGGTGTGACCAAGTAAAACGTCAATGAACAAGCTTTGGACAGCTGTTATTTTAAGGTAGTCACTGATGTGTCAGTAGCTTTCTTTCAACACTAAGTCGCATTATTGCTTGGAAAAAATATATCATGCCTGAGTGAAGATACTCAGCTCTAAAACAACATAGAGGAAGTGTGCGCGGTTAATTATGGATGGAGATTTTCTGGCTTCTGAACAATGTCATTTTGGGTATTGGCATTATTTTTCATCTCCTCAGTACAGCCCTTGTGAGAAAGGATGCAAACCAGGGTTACTCTGAGATAAACTGGCTTTACCTTGAGTGAGAATGCACCCTTCCAGCAGGTGTTAAGGCATTTATTCATATCATGACTATGTAAGTGGGAAAAATTGCAAAAATTCTGATTGCTGGTACCTCTGATTCCATCTTAGGGCTGACAATGGTGCCTCAGAACCTACTTTATGAGGTACCTCCTGTACCTATTGAAGTCGCCGCTGAGTGTATGCTAGTGGTCTTCTGCTGCTGTAGCCCATTAACTTCAAGGTTCAACGCATTGTGCATTCCTTCGGCATGATACTTTTGTAACATGTGCCTATTTGAGTTACTGTCACCTTCCTGTCAGCTTGAACTAGTCTGACCATTCTCCTCCATCCTCTTTCATTAACAAGGAGTTTTTTGCCCACAGAACTGAAACTCACTGGACTTTTTTTTTGTTTGTTTTTGCACCATTCTCTGTAAGATATCAGATTGTTGTGTGTAAAAATGTCAGGAGATCAGCAGTTTCTGAGATACTCAAACCAATCCATCTGACACCAACAATCATTCCACTGTCAAAGTCAATTAGATCACATTCCCTCCTCAAGAATTGAATATTCATCACCTATAAAAATTTTAATATTTAACAAAACAAAAGCTGATAACTGGACAAATCGTTGGATGTTTTTTCAGGTTTTCATTGGTCGCTTTTAAGTACATTTTTATGCACTTAATGACAATATGTAATTCCAATGCCAATGGCTATTTTTTTAACATTGTATAAATGCTCTTGATGTATTTGCAACATAGTTGTCTACATCAGTTGTAATGTGGATGCCTATTATTCAAAAAAACAAACCACTCTTTTGCACTCGTAGACACACAACCTTTCAGAGTTTCTGACAAGATATCCTTCTGAGCTGCAGCAGCAGAAATCAGGCAGGGAAGGATTTTTTTTAGTACTAACAATTTCCCAGTGCTCATCCATTGTTCCATCTCACTCACATCAAGCAAGTCATGTCACAGCCAATAAAAATGAATATCACTCATGTGTGGACAGTGGGAGGAATTATCTGCTAATGCCAAATATTCTGGAGGTTGTAAAGGCTCCCCACAGGCCTCCTGCGCTTGTCCTTTAAGTTCCTGGATTTGGAAGATGTTGTTTGGGAATATTTTTGCGAGCTCCTGTTGTGTATTTTATTCATGGTACACACTGCAACCACAGTGGTGGAACAGGATATTCTGTGTGGTGTACAGAATGCCAATCAAGTGAGCTATTTACTCTGGCAGGTAGTGAAAGTTGTTGGGGCTGCACTCATCCAGACAAGTAGAAACTACTCCTGATCCATGTACTGCAAATAATGAAAATGTGTTTTTGTGTCAGGAGATGAGTCATTTTCTGCAGCGACTTAGTTTTTTTTTGTTTCTGATTCATTGCTTGGTCTCTGTGTGACATGAAAATTACTTATTGTTTGTACCATCTTTTGGCTGTCCCATAAAACTTCAGTGTTTGCTCATTTAGGCTCCAACATGACATTCAGAAACTGTGCAGATAGAAGATTTCAAGAACAGCTTTATTAAATTTGATGCAAGGAATTCTGGGTGGCACAGTCATTTATGTATTGTGAGAAACTAATGTTCAAGTTCTATTATAATGACAGGAAAACTTGAATGAAGAGAGCAGTTGAAAGAATTAGAAGGACCTTTTCTGGGCCTAGCACATAAACGGTGATGAAGGAGATGCACTATTTTCTCTACTTTATTAGAAGTTCAAGGAGACCTGGCATGTCACTGAAGATGCTGATAAATTTCTACAAACGTACTGTGGGAAGTATTCTGATAGGTTACATCACAGCTTGGTATTGAAGCTCCAATCCACAGGAATGCAAGAGGCTACAGAGAGTGGTGGGTTCAGCTATTTCCATCATGGGTTATCCTTCCCTTCATTGAGGACATCTACAAAAGGTGATGTCTCAGAAATATGGCATCTATCATCAGGGACTACATCTTAATTTTTGATACTGATGAGTTTGATGGCCCACAGATCAAGATTCAACAGCAGATTCTTCCTCATCCTCATCAAGTTCTCGAATTTACCTGAAAAACATTAACACTATGTCAAATTATATATTTTTCTCTTCCTCTCTCTTAATCTTATACTAATGTCACTATGTTTATTTTGTCTGTGTTTAAATGAATGTAAGTTACATTAATTTAAGTTTATGTTTCTCCTCATTTGTAATGTATTGTCATCATCATTATCATATGTCGTGTCGTATGACATCAGAGATCATAGTTTCATGACCATGATTGTTCATGGCAAATTTTTCTACAAAAGTGATTTGCATTGCCTTCTTTACAAGACAGGTGACCCCAGCTGTTATCAATACTCTTTAGGGATTGTCTGCCTGTTGTCAGTGGTCGCATAAGCAGGACTTGTGATATGCACAGACTGTTCATATGATCAATCCACCACCCGCTCCCATGGCTTTACGTGACCCTGATTGGGGGGATTGGGGTGGTACTAAACAGGTGCTACACCCTGCTCATGGGTGACCTGCAGTCTAGCAGAGGGAAGGAGCACCTTAAACCATCTTTGGTAGAGATGTATTTCTGCCCCTACATCCAAAATGTACTGCACTGCTGCAAAAAATACTATTTTTCTTGATGTTTATACCTTGTGTATGTACGCCATTGACAACAATAAACTCAAAGTTGAACAGTTGCCTCAAAGTACTGGAAAGCCAAAGTTGGATAGCCCTGAACCACACCTTCATTTCCCATGGATTGTTGCTGTCTTCTCTTACACAAGGTTGAAAAAGTGCAAATTACTAGATCTTTCAGAAGGGTAGGAATACAGAAGGATTAGCAAAAGGAGTGTCAAAAGTAATATTCTGCGTCTGCATAGTGTGAGGCAAACCACAAGATATAACCTCAGTAAATGATGAATCTTTCAAGAAGATAACATTTGCTGCAGCACAAATGAATGCATTCCATCCTCCAGCTTCCCACTTTTTCAACTAATCAATTGTTATGTTTTAAAATTTTCATTTGCTTCTGTGGAGTTGTATGCACAGTCACTAATGTTTTGTCATGGCAGCATATGTTTAGTAGGAAGAAGTATTTGCAATTAAGGCTTATATGACTTCAACGATCATTTGATATCCCAAAGCATTTTACACATTGACATGTAATTTCTTTCCTGTTTTCTGAAGGCACAATAATCAGATCTGCAAGTACCAATGAGGTACTCTCCCAGTTGATGGACAAATGTTGAACAAGATGTGTACAATTTGCATAATTCACTTTTGATTGTGCATTTGAACATTCTATATCATGAGAGGGGAAAATCAGGACCTCTTTACCCATAGACAGCACTTCTGCAAGTGCAAATATCTGTTAGCTGAAGTATCAATTTAAATTATATATTAAAATCTCTCAAGAGCAATCTTAAGTGTCTCTGGAGATCCATAATGAGTACTTTACATCAGTATTTACCAAGGAGAAGGATGTGGAGGATAGAAAAACAAGTGTTGAGCATATTGATATGCTGGAGTATTTTCAGGTAAAGGAGGAGGTAGTGTGGGGTCTCTAAAAGTATATTAAGGTGGTTAAGTGCCTAGGGCATGATGGGAATATACTCCAGGTTTTTGACAGAGTCAAAAGATTGCTGGGGCCTTGATCAATATCTTTGTGTCATCTCTAGCCACAGGTGAGGTCCCAGAGGACTGGTGAACTAGTGTTGTTCCACTGTTCAAGAAGGGAACCAGGGATAATTCTAGAAACTATAGACCAGTTAGTCTTATGCCAGTGGTAGAGAGGTTACTGGAGAGAATTCTTAGGGATAGGATTTATAAGCATTTGGAAAACCATGGTCTAATTAGGAAGATCCAGCATGGCTTTGAGCAGGGCAAGTTTGTGCCTTACTAACTTAAATGAGTTTTTTTGATGAGGAGATGAGGGTGATATGGGCGAAAAATGGCAGATGGAGTTTAACTCTGCCAAATGTGAAGTATTCCACCTTGCTATGTCAAAAGTAAAGAAACAGTATACTATCTCTCTAACAGAGCTGGTAAGCAGACTAATCTTGGAATCCAAGTACATAGCACCCTGAAAGTGGCGACACAGGTTGATGGGGTGATTAAGGAGGCACACTTCATGAATGTACTTTTTAGTTGAGTTATTTAGTTCAATTGTCAGGAGGTTATGTTGCAGCATTGTGAAACTCTAATTAGGCTGCATCTGGAGCATTGCATACAGTTATGGTCACCATATTACTAGAAGTATGTTGAGGCTATGGAGAGGGTGCAGACGATGTTTACCGGAATACAGCCTGGATGAGAGTGTATGTGCAATAATACAGTAATAGGTTGGCCATACTTGGTTTGTTTTCTCTGGAGTGGTGGAGGCTGAGGGAAATTCTGATCAAGGTTTATAAGGTGATGAGAGACGTAGAAAG
Source organism: Mobula hypostoma (assembly GCF_963921235.1). Taxonomy (NCBI): domain Eukaryota; kingdom Metazoa; phylum Chordata; class Chondrichthyes; order Myliobatiformes; family Myliobatidae; genus Mobula; species Mobula hypostoma. The sequence continues at coordinate 100,549,948 of NC_086103.1, read as the reverse complement.
AGTAGACAGACAGTATCTTTTTCCCAGGGTTGAAATGTCTAATACCAAAGGGCATGTGCTAAAACATAGAAACATAGAAAACTTACAGCACAATACAGGCCCTTCAGCCCTCAAAGTTGTGCCAAATATATCCCTACCTTAGAAATTACCAGGCTTACCCTTAGCCCTCTATTTTTCTAAGCTCCATGTACCAATCCAAAAGTCTCTTAAAAGACCCTAGCGTATTCGCCTCCACCATCATTGCCCGCAGCCCATTCCACATACTCACCACTCTCTGAGTGAAAAACTTACCCCTGACATCTCCTCTGTACCTACTCCCCAGCACCTTAAACCTGTGCCCTATTGTGGCAGCCATTTCAGCCCTGGGAAAAAAGCCTCTGACTAACCACATGATCAATGCCTCTCATCATCTTATACACCTCTATCAGGTCACCTCTCATCCTCTGTCGCTCCAAGGAGAAAAGGCTGAGTTCACTCAACCTGTTTTCATAAGGCATGCTCCCCAATCCAGGCAACATCCTTGTAATTCTCCTCTGCACCCTTTCTATGGCTTCTACATCCTTCCTGTAGTGAGGCGACCAGAACTGAGCACAATACTCCATGTGGGGTCTGACCAGGGTCCTATTTCGCTGCAACATTCTCTCTCAGCTCTGAAATTCAATTCCACGATTATGAAGGCCAATACACCATATGCCTTCTTAACCACAGAGTCAACCTGCACAGCTGCTTTGAGCGTCCTATGGACTCGGACCCCAAGATCCCTCTGATCCTCCACACTGCCAAGAGTTTTACCATTAATACTATACTCTGCCATCACTTCACACTTACCTGGGTTGAACTCCATCTGCCACTTCTCAGCCCAGTTTTGCATCTTATCAATGTCACGCTGTAACCTCTGACAGACCTCCACACTATCCACAACACCTCTAACCTTTGTGTCATCAGCAAACTTACTAATCCATCCCTCCACTTCCTCATCCAGGTCATTTATAAAAAACACGAAGAGTAAAGGTCCCAGAACAGATCCCTGAGGCACTCCACTGGTCACTGACCTCCATGTAGAAAATTACCCATCTACAACCACTCTTTGCCTTCTGTGGGCAAGCCAGTTCTGGATCCACAAAGCAATGTCTCTTTGGATCCCATGCCTCCTTACTTTCTCAATAAGCCTTGCATGGGGTACCTTATCAAATGACTTGCTGAAATCCATATACACTACATCTACTGCTCTTCCTTCATCAATGTGTTTAGTCACATCCTCAAAAAATTCAGTCAGGCTCATAAGGCACGACCGGCCCTTGACAAAGCCATGCTGAATATTCCTAATCATATTATATCTCTCCAAATGTTCATAAATCCTGCCTCTCAAGATCTTCTCCATCAACTTACCAACCACTGAAGTAAGACTCACTGGTCTAAAATTTCCTGGGCTATCTCTACTCCCTTTCTGGCATAAAGGTACACTATCCACAACCCTCCAATCCTCTGGAACCTCTCTGGTCCTCATTGATGATGCAAATATCATCGCCAGAGGCTCAACGATCTCCTCCCTTGCCTCCCATAGTAGCCTGGGGTACATCTCATCCGGTCCCGGCGACTTAACCAACTTGGTTCTTTCCAAAAGCTCCAGCACATCCCCTTTCTTAATACCTACATGCTCAAGCTTTTCTGTCTGCTGCAAGTCCTCACTACAATCACCAAGATCCTTTTCCATAGTGAATACTGAAGTAAAGTATTCATTAAGTACCTCTGCTATTTCCTCCGGTTCCATACACACTTTCCCACTGTCACACTTGATAGGTCCTATTCTTTCATGTCTTATCTTCTTGCTCTTCACATACTTGTAGAATGCCTTGGGGTTTTCCTTAATCCTGCCCACCAAGGCCTTTTCATGGCTGCTTCTGGCTCTGCTAATTTCTTACTTAAGCTCCTTCCCATTATCCTTATAATTTTCTAGATCTCTAACACTACCTAGCTCTCTGAACCTTATGTAAGCTTTTCTTTTCTTCTTGACGAGATTTATACACCACGGTTCCTGTACCCTACCATAACTTCCCTGTCTCATTGGAACATACTTATGAAGAACTCCACACAAATATCCCCTGAACATTTGCCACGTTTCTTCTGTACTTTCCCCCAAGAATATTTGTTCCCAATTTACACTTCCAATTTCCTGCCTGATAGCTTCATAATTCCCCTTACTCCAATTAAACGCTTTTCTAACTTGTCTGATCCTATCTCTCTCCAATGTTATTGTAAAGGAGATAGAATTATGATCACTACCTCCAAAATACTCGCCCACTGAGAGATCTGACTCCTGACCAGGTTCATTTCCCAATACCAAATTAAGTACAGCCTCTCCTCTTGTAGGTATCTACATATTGTGTTAAGAAACCTTCCTTACCACACCTAACAAACTCCACCCCATCTAAACCCCTTGCTCTAGGGTGATGCCAATTGATATTTGGGAAATTGAAATCTCCCATCATGACAACCCTGTTATTATTACACCTTTCCAGGATCTGTTTCCCTATCTGTTCCTCAATATCCCTGTTACTATTGGGAGGCCTATAAAAAACACCAAGTAAAGTTATTGACCCCTTCCTGTTCCTAACCTCCACCCACAGAGACTCCGTAGACAATCCCTCCATGGCGTCCACCTTTTCTGCAGTCCTGACACTATCTCTGATCAACAGTGCCACTTTTTTGCCTCCCTCCCTGTCCTTTCTGAAACATCTAAAACCCGGCACTTAAAGTAACCATTCCTGTCCCTGAGCCATCCAGTCTCTGTAATGGCCGCCACATCATATCTCCAAGTACTGTTCCACACTCTCTGCTCATCCGCTTTGTTCACAATACTCCTTGCGTTAAAATAGACACATCTCAAACCGTCGTCCCCTCTACCACCTGCCTATCCTCCCTCTCACAATGTCTACAAGTTTTCTCTATTTGTGAGCCAACCGCCTCTTCCCCAGTGTCTTCAGTTTGGTTCCCACCCCGGAACAATTCTAGTTTAAACTCTCCCCAGTAGCCTTAGCAAACCTCCCCGCCAGATATTGGTACCCCTGGGATTCAAGTGCAACCCGTCCTTTTTCTACAGGTCACACCTGCCCCAAAAGAGGTCCCAATGATCCAGAAATCTGAATCCTTGCCCCTTGCTCCAATCCCTCAGCCACGCATTTACCCTCCACCTCATTCTATTCCTATACTCACTGTCGCGTGGCACAGGCAGTAATCCCAAGATTACTACCTTTGCGGTCCTAGTTCTAAACTTCCTTCCTAACTCCCTGTAGTCTGTTCTCAGGACCTCTTTCCTTTTCCTACATATGTCGTTGGTACTAATATGTACCAGTATGTATCAAAATGAAGGTGGACAAACAGCTGAGACCAATGGAGGGCTCCTTAAACTAGGAGGTTCAATGTTTCACTCCTGGATAAGCAGTTCTGGCAAGCTGTTTATCAAAGGAGATTGTTATGTTTTGTAACTCCAGAAACTAATCAAAAGAAAACATGGTAGCTGGGACATTGTGTTCTTAGTTTTTATTTACTCTATTTTTAGTGAGGTGCTCACATAGGACATGTTGGCATAATGACATATGCCATTCATGTCCTTCTTACATATAACCCTCAATGAATTATGTAAACACAGAGTGCTTAAGCAAACAATATATTGACAATATTACTCACATATTACTGAAATATTAAATACACTACACTCTTCTGCTTAGCTATAAACTCCAACTCAATATAGAATCTCAGCTCTAGAGTGAGATTGGCTTATTTCTGTCCTTAATCTTTCCAAGTACCCACTTTTGATCATCCCTGTAATCGCTTGCCAGAACTGCTTATCCAGGAGTGAAACATTGAACCTCCTAGTTTAAGGAGCCCTCCATTGGTCTCAGCTGTTTGTCCTGCCTCCTCCTTTCGAGATTGAGTTGAAGGAGATCCAGTGTGAGCACAAGGGATGAAGCCGAAACAGCACAGCTGGTAAGTTGCTGGTTGTGAAGTGCGCTGCGTAGCGACATGTAAGGAGGAGATTGGCAAGCTTCTGATTCCGTGTGCTGTGTTCTGCTGACATTGCCCACAGTGCATTCTTTAGATTCGAGACAAACCTTTCTGCCAAGCCATTTGTAGCTGTATAGTACAGATGAAACCAAATCACAAACAAGAGAAAAACGTGCAGATGCTGGAAATCCGAGGAACACACACAAAATGCTGGAGGAAATCAGCAGGCCAGGCAGCATCTATGGAAAAAAGCACAGTTGGCATTTCAGGCCGAAACATCGACTGTGTTTTTTTTTCCATAGATGTTGCCTGACCTGCTGAGTTCCTCCAACATTTTGTGTGTGCTGATGCAGATGTAATATGTCTTATTCAATCTATTTTCAGGAATGACTGAAACTGTTCTGCAACAAATTATGGCCTATTGTCACTAACTAAGTGTTCTGGAGCGCCAGTCCTTGAGAAAACGCTTATCAACACGTTAACAATATGTGATGCTGTTGTGAAAGCCATTGGGAACATTTCTGGCTATTTGTAGATCACTACTACCAAGAAGTTTGTGCCTTTGAATTGTCTGATAAAATCCACATAAATCCTCTGTCTGGCATGCAGGCCATTCCCAGGGATGGAGAGACATTGCTCTTGGCACCTTCTGGACATATTCAGATTCCGAACAGTGTATGGCAAGCTGCTTGATCTGATGATCTATCCTCGGACACCAGACAAAGCTTTGAGCCAACTCGTTCACTTTGGTCATGCCTGGATGACCATTGTACAGCTCCTCCAATACTTTATCTCTCAGCTTGGATGGTACAACAACTCTCAATTCCCTATCAAAGGTAAGTTCATCCCAGTGCTGGTAAAAATGGGGGATCTGGAATTTCTGCTGCAAATGCCAGCCATTTTGAGTTGCCATGTAGCCCTGAGACAGTGTGAGATCTTTTCTGGTTTCCTTCTGGATCATCTGTGCAGTAATAGGGAGGCATTCAATCTGCATCAGGGAGAATATGTCAAGAGGAGCGACTTCTTTTGTAAAGATTTCTGTTATTTCCTTTTCCAAGGGTAAACAGTACAATTCATTAGTATTTCCACGATTAGTTGTCCTCTTGAATTTGATCTTATTATTGTGTCTTCCAAGAAACATAGCATTCATGCTGCAGTTAATGGAACACCCTTCAATGGATTGAAAATGGACATTAGTAATTAATGATCAGTAATGAGTGTAAATTCCTTCCCATTCAAGTACTGGTTGAAGCATTTTACACCTCAAACCAGACTCAGGGCCTCTCTGTCAATCTGTGCATACTTTTCTCTACAGTGGTAGCGTAACGTGATGCAAAGGCTATGAGACATAGAAACATAGAAACATAGAAAATAGGTGCAGGAGTAGGCCATTCGGCCCTTCGAGCCTGCACCGCCATTTATTATGATCATGGCTGATCATCCAACTCAGAACCCAGCCTTCCCTCCATACCCCCTGACCCCTGTAGCCACAAGGGCCATATCTAACTTCCTTTTAAACATAGCTAATGAACTGGCCTCAACAGTTTGCTGTGGCAGAGAATTCCACAGATTCACCACTCTCTTGCACTTCCATCTTTCATAACATGTGACATGACTGCACCTAATCTGTAAGGCGAGGCATCATAGGAAAACGTCACTAGACGATGTGTATCATAATGTGTGAGTAGAATGTCTTATGTTACCATTTCCTTTGCCTTTTGGAAAGAGTCTTCATACTACCTTGTTCATTGCTATTTCATCCCAATCTGTAGTAATGAGTTCAAGGGGTGGTGAACAGTAGCTACTGCTATAGTAATTGACAAATCCTAAAAAAAGCACAACTGTGACACAGCCTTTGGCCTTGGGGCATCCACTATAAGTTTGAATTTTCTCAGGTCTCTTTTATAAAACTTGGATGTCAATGGTGTAACTGCACTAAATAATGCCTAGCCTAAAGAATTCACGCTTATTGTATAGTGCTCTGAGCCCATAATCTTCTAATTTTTTTAACACTGTATTGATATTTTGGAGATGTTCCTTGTCATTCTCACTGGTAACAATGATGTCAACCAAGTAGCTCTGAGTGCCTGGGCAGACTTGCAGCACCTGGTCTATTGTTTTTGGACAGAGTGCAGGTTCAGATGCCACTCCAAAAATAAGATTATAATAGCGGTAAAACCCTTTATGAGTGTTGATGGTGAGAAACACTTCCATTTCCTTCCATAGGTGGGTCTCAGTTAAGTCCACTTTGCTGAAACATTTCCCTCCAGAAAGGTTTGCAAAGATTTCCGCTATCCTGGGCAGAAGGTATTGATCTACTTTCAGTACTGGATTGATGGTGACCTTAAAGTCACCACAGATCCTGACAGACCCATTCTTCTTGGCTACTAGGACCACTGGCATTGCCCATGGGCTCCATTCAACATCGGAAAGAATTTCTTCGGCCTCCAAACGATCTAGCTCATGATCTGGCTACTTCTTCACAAATGGTATAAGGAACCAGATGGACTTTGTAAAACTTGGGTGTGGAATTTTCATTTAACCCTTGATATTTTTGAGTTTTCTAATGCCATTCTTGACCACTGCTGTGGCATTATCCAGCACCTTTCTCAATTCACTTTCAGTTGACTCTATTGCAGAGTGTGTAGCATGCAAATAGTGAATGGATCCACAATCAAGTTGTCATTGTCTCTGCCAGTCATTGGCTCCACTATATCCTATTTTTAGCTCATACAAGCCCAACATGGCTTGTTGGTCATTGTATCTCACTGTTACTAATATCACTCCCACAGGAGTTATCTTTTTCCAGTATGTTCTTAGTTAGATATTTGCAGGCTTCATTTCAGTTTCTTTGAAATGGCATTCAAACTCATTTTGTGGAATGACTGAAACAGCGTCCAATTCCATTTTAATTCATTTCCTGTTCACTTTTGGTGTAAGTCATATTGGTTGTCTTTTGTTAGTTTTCATATTTTAAATCTCAAGGCTACGTAGTTTATGTCACTCTCATCATTACCAGATTTTTCAACAGCATGCAGATTAGTGCTCTTTTTGAAACTGCAACCTGACCTTTTATCTCTTTCTCTTCTCTGTGCAGTCCATTTATTTTTGTCTGCCCAACCCGATCTTCGTACGTGTCCTACTTTATTGAATTTTCTGCAAGCTTTTTCTTTAAAACTGCATTGGACTGGTGTATGTGAGCCCCTGCTGCAACTTGTTTGACCTTGCGACTGATTAGACATTGCAATTCTGTTCATGCTCACTACCATTCCTGACTGTAATGCAACCCAGTTTTCTAAGGAGCCACTTTAGAATGCTTTTTTGGGAGATTCCATAAACTAAATGATCTCGCAGTGTATCATTAAGCCCATCACTGAACTGACAATGCTCGGACAATTTCTTCAATTTCATCATGTAAGGTGAAATGGGCTCTCCTTCCTTTTGATTCCGCTTATGAAACCTAAAGTGTTCTGCAATCAACAATGACTTTGATTCGATCTCTTCCTGCATTACATTCGTGATATAGCAAAGCTAATTTCTGATCATTTTGTTGGAGCAGTTAAATTTCTAAGCGAAGTGTATGTTTGTCCACATATTGCATTCAGCAACACTGATACGCATTTTTCATCTGCTTCAAAACAGTGCTCAATTCATTCAGTATGTATCATCCAGTCATCTGTTGTGCAACGGAATGGTTTATCTTTCCAATATAGGTAGCTATTCCTGCTATTTAAAATTTGTTATTGTTATCCCTCTGTACTCTCTGTTTATGAACTCCTGGCCATACACATTGCTTGTTAATTTTGTCTTATTTCTGCCTTTTATTTTAACTCAAGCCATTCTCTCCCCTTCCAAAGAAAAACATGCTGTGCTTCAACAGATAAGTAGTCATCTTCGGTTCATCTTAAAACTTCATCATCGTCACTATTATGTTTTGTAACTCCAGAAACTATTCAAGAGGAAAACACAGGAGTTGTAATATTTGCCTACTTTATTTGTTCTTTCATTTTTCTTTCAGTGAGGCACTCACATATGGCATGGTGACATCTTTCTTATAAATAACGTACAATGACCTACAGAACTGTGCAAAAGTCTTAGGCACCCTAATTTTCTTTATATGGTTGGCCTCCACAGATCCCTAACCTCAACTTCATTAAGGCTGCCTAGGATTACCTGGAGAGAGAGAAGCAAGTGAGACAGCCACAGTCTGTAGAAGAACTGTGACAAGCTCTCTGAGATTCTTGGATCAACATATTGGCCGATTTGCTCATAAAACTGCATGACAGTTTACATAAGAAAATCAATGCAGATTTAAAGCCAGTCACACACAGATATCGATATGATATAGTTTATTGCTGTTTTCTGCTCTTTAAAGTAAATTTTTTGATATCTAGAAACTTTTCAATCCATTATTTTTGAAAGGACCATATAACCATATAACAATTACAGCACAGAAACAGGCCATCTCGGCCCTTATAGTCCATGCCAAACTCTTACTCTCACCTAGTCCTACCGATCTGCACTCAGCCCATAACCCTCCATTCCTTTCCTGTCCATATATCTATCCAATTTAACTTTAAACGACAACATCGAACCTGCCTCAACCACTTCTGCAGGAAGCTTGTTCCACACAGCGACCACTCTCTGAATAAAGAAGTTCCCCTTCATGTTACCCCAAAACTTTTGCCCTTTAACTCTCAACTCATGTCCTCTTGTTTGAATCTTCCCCACTCTCAATGGAAAAAAACCTATCCACGTCAACTCTATCTATCACCCCCATAATTTTAAACACCTCTATCAAGTCCCCCCTCAACCTTCTACGTTCCAAAGAATAAAGACCCAACTTGTTCAACCTTTCTCCGTAACTTAGGTGATGAAACCCAGGTAATATTCTAGCAAATCTTCTCTGTACTCTCTCTATTTTGTTGACAACTTTCCTATAATTCAGTGACCAAAACTGGACACAATACCCCAAATCTAGCCTCACCAATGCCTTGTACAATTTCAACATTACATCCCAACTCCAACTCGCAATGCTCTGATTTATAAAGGCTAGCATACCAAAAACTTTCTTCACCACCCTACCCACATGAGATTCTACCTTCAGGGAACTATGCACCATTATTCCTAGATCCCAGTGTTCTACTGCATTCTTCAATGCCCTACCATTTACCATGTATATCCTATTTTGATTAGTCCTACCAAAATGTAGCACCTCACATTTATCAGCATTAAACTCCATCTGCCATCTTTCAGCCCACTCTTCTAACTGGCCTAAATCTCTCTGCAAGCTTTGAAAACCTACTTCGTTATCCACAACTCCCCCTGTCTTAGTATCATCTGTATACTTATTCATCCAATTTACCGCCCCATCATCCAGATCAATAATGTATATGATAAATAACACTGGGCCCAGTACAGACCTCTGAGGCACACCACTAGTCACCAGCCTCCAATCTGACAAACAGTTATCCACCACTACTCTCTGGCGTCTCCCATCCAGCCACTGCTGAATCCATTTACTACTTCAATATTAATACCTAACGATTGAACGTTCCTAACCAACCTTCCGTGTGGGACCTTGTCAAAGGCCTTACTGAAGTCCATATAGACCAGGGGTCCCCAATCTTTTTTGCAACGCGGACCGGTTTATTATTGACAATATTCATGCGGACCAGCCGACCTGGTGGTGGGGGGGGGGGGGCGGCGGTGGTGGTGTAGGGTTGCCAACGGACAAGAGTAGCAGTCAAATACGTTGTGCTTACCCCAAGAAAGACTACACTGACCATGAAGCCTTGCGCGGGCACCAGTGCGCATGCGTGACTTGCGCATGCGTGTACGTGTCGATTTTTTTTCTACAAATCGTTTTCGGCCATTCCGTTCGGGGGAGATGTTAATCACGGACAGCAGTGATAAGTGGCTAATACACTCAATTTTGTTTCTAAAAGGGTTTATCTAATGAATTTAATTTTAAACACACAGCACATATTTTCCTCGCATGAATATAGTGATAAGTCAATTATCAGGGGAGGACAGGGGAGCTTGAAGTAGGTGTTGAACAAACTTCCAGTAGAAGTGGTAGTGGCAGGTTCGATATTATCATTTAAAAAAAAATTGGATAGGTATATGGACAGGAAAGGAATGGAGGAATGGAGGGTTCTGGGCTGAGTTCAGGTCGGTGGGACTAGGTGAGAGTAGCGTTCGGCACGGATTAGAAGGGCAGAGATGGCCTGTTTCCGTGCTGTAATTGTTATATGGTTATATGGTTATATAAGTCTCTTATAAGTCAGTACCATCATAACATTTTAAGTAACGTTTGGATGTTAAACACACAGCACATATTTTCCCCGTATGAACATATAAAATCATTGCAACACACCAATATCGCTGAATCAGTGGGAGCCCTGGGCTTGTTTCCCTGCAACAAGACGGTCCCATCGAAGGGTGATGGGAGACAGCGATACTCGAAGGGGGTTCCTTATGTCTAGTCTATTCTGCAACTTAGTTTTCGTTGCATTCATTGCAGAGATATGTTGGAAATGGAAGCAACGTTTTCAGTGCTTTCGCGGCTATCTCAGGATATTTAACCTTGACTTTGATCCAGAATGCCGGCAGGGATGTTCTGTCAAATGTACTTTTCAGCCGGCCGTAATTTGCAAGCTCAAGGAGTTGATCTCCTTCCCACACTGACATGGACGACGCACGGGTAATGACCTTGCATGCGTAATGACCTCGCGTACGTTCAAGTTCAACAGTGGGCGTGACAGGGAATGAGGAAAGGTGCAGCTGACTCATATCGCCAAATCATATCGTTTCCTCGCGGCCCGATACCGGTCCGCGGCCCGGTGGTTGGGGACCGCTGACAATATCCACCACTTTATCCTCGTCAACTTTCCTAGTAACCTCATCAAAAAATTCAATAAGATTTGTCAAACATGACCTTCCACGCACAAATCCATGTTGAGCGTTCCTACTCAGACCCTGTCCTTGCAGATAATTATATATACCATCTCTAAGAATACTTTCCATCAATTTACCCACCAGTGACGTCAAACTCATGGGCTGATAATTGCTAGGTTTGCTCTTAGAACGCTTTTCAAACAATGGAACAACGATGAGCAATACGCCAATCCTTTGGCAACATCCCCATTTCTAATGACATTTGAAATATTTCTGTCAGAGCCCCTGCTATTTCCACACTAACTTCCCTCAAGGTCATCGGGAATATCCTGTCAGGACCCGGAGACTTATCCACTTTTATATTCCTTAAAAGCTCCAGTACTTCCTCTTCTTTAATCATCATACTTTCCATAACTTCCCTACCTGTTTCCCTTATCTTACACAATTCAAAATCCTTCTCCTTGGTGAATACTGAAGAAAAGAAATTGTTCAGAACCTCCCCCATCTCTTTTGGCTCCACACATAGCTGTCCACTCTGATTCTCTAAGGGACCAATTTTATCCCTTACTATCCTTTTGCTAATAATATAAAGGTAGAAACCCTTGGATTTATTTTCACCTTACTTGCCAAAGCAACATCGTATCTTCTTTTAGCTTTTCTAATTTCTTTCTTAAGATTCTTTTTACATTCTTTATATTCCTCGAGCACCTCATTTACTCCATGCTGCCTATATTTATTGCAGATATCTCTCTTTTTCCGAACCAAGTTTCCAATATCCCTTGAAAACCATGGCTCTCTCAAACTTTTAACCTTTCCTTTCAACCTAACAGGAACATAAAGATTCTGTACTCTCAAAATTTCTCCTTCAAATGGCCTCCATTTCTCTATTACATTCTTCCCATAAAACAAATTGTCCCAATCCACTCCTTCTAAATCCTTTCACATCTCCTCAAAGTTAGCCTTTCACCAATCAAACATTTCAAGACCTATCCTTCTCCATAATTATATTAAAACTAATAGCATTGTGATCACTGGACCCGAAGTGCTCCCCCACACAAACCTCCGTCACCTGACCTATCTCATTCCCTAACAGGAGATCCAACACTGCCCCTTCTCTCGTTAGTACCTCTATGTATTGCTGCAAAAAACTATCCTGCATGCATTTTACAAACTCCAAACTATCCAGCCCTTTTACAGTATGGGCTTTCCAGTCTATGTGTGGAAAATTAAAATCTTCCACAATCACAACCTTGTGCTTACTAAAATATCTGCTATCTCCTTACAAATTTGCTCCTCCAATTCTCGGTCTCCATTAGGTGGTCTATAATACACCCCCATAAGAGTTACTACACCTTTCCCATTCCTCACTTCCACCCAAATAGCCTCCCTAGACGAGCCCTCTAATCTAATTCCTGCCAGAGCACCGCTGTAATGTTTTCTTTAACAAGCAATGCAACACCTCCCCCTCTTGTCCCTCTGATTCTATCACACCCGAAGCAATTAGTTCCCCTCCCCCCCCCCCCCGTGTCTAGTTTAAATCTCCTGGATCCTTTCTAGCAAAACCAACCTGTAAGAATATTTGTCCCCCTCCAGTTCAGATGTAGACCGTCCCACCGGAACAGGTTCCACCTTCCCTGGAAAACTGCCCAATTATCTATAAATCCGAATGCATTTAGAAGAAAGAGTGGAAGTGGAAGTGAGGAATGGGAAAGGTGTAGTAACTCTTATGGGGGTGTATTATAGACCACCTAATGGAGACTGAGAATTGGAGGAGCAAATTTGTAAGGAGATAGCAGATATTTGTAGTAAGCACAAGGTTGTGATTGTGGAAGATTTTAATTTTCCACACATAGACTGGAACCTCCCTCCTGCACCATGTCTTCACCCACGTGTTGATCTGCGCTATCTTACTATTTCTAAACCCACCTGCATGTGGCACTGGTAGCAATCCTGAGATTGCTATCCTGGAGGTCCCGTCCTTTAACTTGGCGCCTAACTCCCTAAACTCACCTTTCAGGACTTCCTCACTCTTCCTACCCATGTCATTGGTCCCTACATGGACCACGACATCTGGCTGCTTGCCCTCCCTCTTGCGAATACTGAGACCTTTCCCTTGCAGATTTTTTTACACATGCCTGAGACTTTTGCACAGTAGTGTATGTAAACAAAGAAAGAATGCTGAAGTCACCCCCCTATTATTTATCTTAAAGCCTTATCCACAGCCCTAGTTATGCGATTCATTAGGATCCAGCTCTCACCACAGTTCAGGTGGAGCCCATCCCATTGGTACAGCTCCCTCCTTCCCCAATATTGGTGCCAATTTCCCATGAATTCAAACCCACTTCTCCCACACCAATTCTCGATCCATGCATTTAACTCTCTAGCTTCTTGACCCTATGCCAATTTGCATGTGGTTCAGCTATTAGTCCAGAGTTGACCACTTTTTTGGATCTGCTTTTTAATTTAGTCCCCAGCTGCTCAAATTCTCTCAGCAGAACCTCTTTCCTCATTCTACCTATGTTGTTGATACCCACATGGACTACAGCAACTGGATCTTTCCCCTCCCACTGCAAATTCCTCTGCAGATCAGACGAGATGTCTCGACACGGGCACCAGGCAGGCAACACAGACATCGGGATGTTCTATCCTCATGATAGAGAACTCTGTCTATTCCCCTGACTATACTATCACCACTACATTCCTCTACTCTCCTCCATCTTGAATGGATCCCTAAACCACAATGCCACAATTAGATCCTTCTGACAGCCCCTGCTCTCATCCACACAGGGAGCAAGAATCTCAGACCTGTTGGACAAGCTCAAGGTCTGAGGCTTCTCCAGCACTGTCTCTTGAATCCCAGTCACTCTTGTCCTTGACCACAGACAGAATTTGAGGCAGCTAATCTAATGGGTGTGAGTGCCTCCTGAAACAGAGAATCCAGGTAACTCTCTCCATCCCTGATGTGCCACAGTGTTTGAAGCTCAGATTCCAGGTCATCAACTTTGAGCCTGAGTTCCTCGAGCAGCCAACACTTGCTACAGATTTGGTCACCAGGAACCACAATGGGGTCCACCAGCTCCCACATCATGCAGCTACAGTACATCATCTGATCCTGCATCATCCCTACTTTATTTAATTAGTGTAATTTAATGACTTTATTCAACCACTACAACAGCCTTACCTGTACTTATTTCACTTTAGCTCTGAATGGCTTTTCTATGCTGAAGACATACTCTTGGTTGCACCATTCCAATAAATCAGATGCAAAAATACCCCTCACTAATACAGGCCTGATCCTCATGAAGCTTGTTTTTTTTTACCTTGTGCCATCATATCATCACTAGGGTAGTCTGCTGCTGCTAAGAACAGAACGTAATCTTAAAAGTTGAAAGAGTTCTCTGAATATCTCTGTAGATTAGACCATCTCCAGGTCTAATGATTGCTGTATTCAAGTATGCATTGAAAAATATGCATAAAGCAGGGAGAGTCCTGATGCAGTGTCTCGACCAAAAATATTGACTGCCCAACCCAGTGAGTTCTTCAGGTGTTTGCTTTTTGCTCCCGATCCACTGAACTAGAGTTTCCCGTGGTCTCTTGCTTTTCCATTTATCGGACCATGTTCCCGAGTGGCACTGAAAACGACCAGCCAAAGTCAGTACATTACAAATCCACCTGACAATCTGAATACTGACTCTTATCAAGACACATATTCATTCACAAGCACTGACAATGCTCAATCAGTGAAACCCTGTTTCCTGGTCTCAGTTCAAATATGGGCATTTTATTTCTATTTCGCTACTCTCCACAGCTGTTTCAGATGCCATCGTCTCTTTATCACAATTATTAGGGCTGTCAAGTACTTAAATGCTGCCAAACAGCTCCGCCAATTAATATTTCTTTCCTGCAAGCCTGACTGATGCAGAAAGTAAATTAGTGCCATTAGAAAGGCCCAGCTTGTGCAAGTGCTTGCTGATTGCTTGTCTTATTAGTAGCAACATGGGTAACGAAATTAAAGGTTCAAGGATTAACCTCAGATTTCACTCCATTTCGCTTCTTTCTTCTGGAAAGCAAAGTTGTTGAATTTCAACTTTGCTGTAAAGTGCAGACTTTTGGGAATATTGCGCATGTGGTGCTGAACTGGAAGCAGCTTGTTTACTTTATTAGAATAACTTAAGAGCAGCTGTATGCTCACCAAGCTCATTGCCACTTACTACGTGCCAATAATAGTGAAAAGATTCAATACTTAAAGCATTTTATAAATTAATCTTTCTGTAATATTATTCACTCAGTTATATTCTGGCAGAATCTTTCCTATGAGAGGAAAAATTTGCATTTGTACAGCAATGCTCATAAGATCAAAACATCTTAGAGCCAGTGAAACATTCTACAAGAGTTACTACAGCTGAGGTACAAAGAAACACAGGAACCAATTTTGCTCACTGTAAGATCCCATAAAATGTCAATGTGAAATCCATCTCGTTACTTTATTCTTGTGATATTGCTTGACAAGTTGATTGAGACATCTGAAGGATTAATATGTAAAGGGTGTACATGCATGGCTTTTCAGCACTCAATTTACTGTGATAGCATCCAGATGACATTTTGATTGACCAATGATAGAAGCATCATTATTTTTTATCACCAGTTCTAAAGCAGAAGCATAGCCTTGCAAAAATAGCACTGTGCTGATAATCTAACAGTTTCTGCCAACCATGATTGCACAACTGATTGTGGAAATGATAGTGCTTGGTGTCCAATTATTCAGAATTATATATCAAAATACAGAAAACTGATTAATCGTTTGCATCCTAGTGGAGAATTCTTTGTCTCACTCATTCACTTCTCAGCCATTTCTTGATAAATTAAGTCATTTTGTTTCACTTCAGTGCCTGTGCAATGTTCATTTGTAAATCTATGACCATCACTGTATATACAGAATTAGTTAGCACCAAACTCTTCACTTTATTCTATATGCCATTGTTTGTCAACTCTTGCCCACTAGTTACGAGTCTTTATACTGTTCAAACAGTATAATGGGAGAACTTTTAAGGGAAGTTAAATTTAAATTTGGAAATTCAGTATCTATAGTCACAAATCCAAAAGTCCAATGGTACCAGTAATATTATGAGTATCCACCATTATTTATTTCCTTCAAAGCGTTATAAAGTTATTGCTCCATACAGAGCCATTGACCCAAAAACTGTTGTCACTGGAAACTTTCCTCCACCAAACCACTGCCCCACCCCCACCTTGCTCACTAATGGCCTGCAAATATAGTTCAGATTTGTTAGTTGAATTCCCTCAATGATCTTTCAGTTGAAAACCAGCTCAGTCCCTAGGTTTCTCCATGATACAAATGATATTAGTGGTTTTGTCAAGATTCTGCTATAGAAGGTGAAACAGCATTGACAGATGGATTAGTCACACATCCCTGGCCCCATTATCCCCTACCTTCCCAAACTGGTATCTGGACAGAACTCAGAAGGAAAAGCCAAGCAGTTAAGGTAATAGTTTTTTTTTGCAGTTTGCCAATTCCTTGTCCAATAATATAACTGACAATGTACATTTTAAAGTTGATATGAGGAGAAGCATAAAGGGAACTGTGAAATATTTGTGCTGAAGATAGGAAGACAACTGTTCCACTTTCACTGACATAAAACTAACCAGGCATTCAAATAACATAGTGCCAAACCAGTCAGATAGATTGAAAGGCAAATAATGATCTAATAAACACAAATACTGCGTTCACATTTTCAATAGAGCTTATACAACCATTGTTTATACACTTCTGTTTCAAGCAAGTCACCTTTCACATTTTTCTACATTATAGTGGAATCCCAAGACTGGCCTGTCCAATTTTTCATCTTTAAACAACCCACACATTTCAGGCAGTTATGAAAAAAATCTTTGCTAAACTGCTGCAGCGCATCTTGTCAATAGGACAGACTACAATTAGAGCACGCTAGTGGTGAATGGTGTAAATCAGAAACACAAGAAATTCTACAGACGTTCTTCTCCTTCCAGCTGTCTTCCTTCCCCTCCCCCTGCTTTTTTATTCTGGTATATTCCTTCCCTCTTCCTTTCCAGTCCTGAAGAAGGGTCTCTTTGGACATGGCATCAAAGGTTACGGGTAGAAGGCCGAGACTGGGGTTGAGGAGGAGATAGATAAAAAGGATCAGCCATGATTGAATGGCGGAGCAGACTCGATGGGCCAGATGGCCTAATTCTGCTCCTATGTATTATGGTCTCGCCTGAAATATCGACTATTTGTTAATTTCCTTGGATACTGCCTGACCTGCTAATTTTCTCCAGAATTTTGTGAATCGACTAAATGTTCAAGATTTTTTTTGATCCTGGATGTTTTTAAAGTTGCACCAGTCTTGGCAAATTGTGAGTATTCCATCACTTTCCTGACTTGCATCTGGCGGACGAACTTCAGGCAGTAAGGAGACTACTCACTTTCCAGACAATATCAGTTCTCTGATCTGAGGTCACATCATTATTGAAGTTATTTCAAATAATTCACTTCACATGACATGAGCTGTGTACATCAAGATCACATCTGAATTACTGAAGGCTTGTATGTCCTTTTCAACAATTGCTATAAAAATGCAGTTTCTTTCTCTGCATGCTCCTCAGGCATAACTTTTTATACTGTTTATGTCTGAAATCACTATTCAAATACCTTTTGTCTGATAGAAGTCTTACTTTAGTTTCAAGAGTACAGTAACTAAAGTTACATCTGGCATTTTTGGTGATTCTAACCATGAAACAGTCTCTGTGAGCACTATGGCTTCTGACATACTAAATATCAATCTAATCCTCCACACTTCTTTCTGCTTTTTTTTAAATCTCCATGTGGACTGAACATCTATGATTCCTATATTTTTTATCCAAATGTAGCCAAGATATCTTAAAAAAGGGCTTATGTTCCTGCTGTCACGTCATTAACTTTAGAATCTACAAAGGATCTATTTCTAAGACTCTGCTTGCCTTCATATTTCTCCTTGTTGTTATCTTCAGGCACGGGGTCAGCTTCCCTATGTATGCTGAAGGCACACAGCTCTATCACCCCAGCAGCTTCCCTGACCTCATGACCATGTCTGTACGATCTGGCAGTCTGTTCAACATCATTTCGCAGATGATTCACAACTTCTTTCCACTAAATGTGGGGAGAACCAAAGACATTTTGTTCAACCTCATCAAAAAATTAATCATTAGGCTGTATGCATCCCAAATACTATTCAGAGATCAAAATACCATTTTGTGAAATTATAAGTGTCAACTTTATTGATGTGATTTCACATACTAGATATTTACTTTTCATACCAAGTCATAAGGTGCTAGGCCTGAGGGTGCCCTTCAAATGATTCATCAATGTCTAGACATTAATTGCTTGAAATTAAGGCTAACTAACGAACGATATTATCATTTTATAGAGTTAAGGCACTTATCTAATAAGAGTGATTCAGCACCTAGGATTTTTTAAAATAATGTTACAATCTGCTAGTACAATTTCACAACTTATGTGTACTGCATTGAAATGAAAGGCTAAGGTTAGCAGTGATGTATATGCTAGAGGACAGTGAGGTCTGTTTCAGAATACCAAAATGAAAGGGTAATATTTCTGTAAAGGTTTACTGAATATCTGCTGCAAGATCAGCAGATGATTAACAAAAAGCTATCAGTGTTTTCTGATGGATGTTTCCATTGCACTGGATGAGAGGTCATGCTGAAATATAGGAAAATATTCATTCTTTTGGCTTGATAGCGTTCCTCCAAAGTAAATGTGGTAAAATGCTGCTATAGTTTTACAAATCATTATTATAGCATTGGAGATAATTTTTCTCTTGAATCGTTCACAAATAATTGTACACTAGTCAGCATATTAAAAGTAATTATTTGTACAAATCTGTTTGTCTATAATAGTGGAATCCTCCTTTCTCAAACAGTTTTGGACAATTACTTGACAAGCAGATATGAGTTTGACTTCACTGAGAAGGTTCTATAATAATTCCAAAGGGTAAGAACATGGCGTACCAACTTACAGATAGAAATTATAAAATTGAGGCAAATTTCTATGGATACTAAATTTTGAGCTGGATGTTAGAACGTAGAACATAGAAATCTACAGCATATTACAGGATCTTTGGCCCACAATGTTGTGCCGACGATGTAACCTGCTCTAGTAACTGCCTGGAAAACCATAGCACATAGACCTAGCACATAAGCTGCATGTACGTATCTAAGAGTGTCTATTGTATCTGCTTCCACCATTGTCACTGGTAGTGGATTCAACACACCTACCACGCTTTGTTTGAAAAACTTACCCTGACATCCCCTCTGTACCTACTTCCAAACATCTTTAAACTTTGCCCCCTTGTGTTAGTCATTTCAGCCCTGAGAAAAAGCCTCTGGCTATCCACGCGATCAATGCCTCTCATCACTTATACACCTCTATCACGTCACCTCTCATCCTTTGTCGTTCCAAGGAAAAAAGGCTGAGTTCACTCAACCTATTCTTATAAGGCATGCTCCCCAATCCAGGCAACATCGTTGTAAATCTCTGCACTGTGTGTGTCATATCCACATCCTTCCCATACTGAGGTGACCAGAACTGAACACAGTCCTCGAAGTGGGTCTGACAAAGATCTTATATAATTGTAACATTTACCTCATGGCTCTTGAACTCAATCCCACGGTTGATGAATGCCAACACACCATACACTTTGTTAACAACACTGTCAACCTGCGCAGCAGCTTTGAGAGTTCTGTGGACATGGGCCCCAAGATATCTCTGATCCTCCACACTGCCAAGAGTTTTACCAGTAACATTATATTCTGACTTCAAATTTGACCTATCAAAATGAACCACCTTACGCTTATCTGGTTTGAACTCCATCTGCCAATTCTCAGCCCAGTTCTGCATCCTACTGATGTCCCGCAGTAAACTCTGACAGCCCTCCACACTATCTGCAACACCCCCAACCTTTGCATCATCAGAAACTTACTACTTGTTCCATGGGCCTTCACAATGATGGATTGAAAACTTTATGGAGGTTATTGAAGGCCAGGAATGGAAGCTGGTGCTGTTCTCTTTCCATATCTCTCTTCTCATGGGGATGATTATGTCCACTGTGCTTCTGATGGGTTAAAAACACTGTAAATAGAAAAATACAGCATAGGAAAAGGCCCATAGCTCCACAATGCCACAGTAAATTAGTAATCAAATGGACCTCAGGCCTGCTGAAGGGTTTCGGGCCAAAATGTCGATAGTTCTATTATCCATAGATGCTACCTGGCCTGCTGAATTCCTCCTGCATCTTGTGTGTGTTGCTCGGATTTCCAGCATCTGCAGATTTTCTCTTGTTTGTGGCCAATTAAATTAATCTGTTTTGCTGACAGAATGTGCATATCCCTCCATTTCCCTCACACTCATGTGTCTATCTCAATATCTCTTAGAAGTCCCTAATGTATCTGCCTCTACCACCACCCAAGGCAGCGCATTCCAGGCACCCACAACTTGGCCCTCATATCTCCTTTAAAATTGCCCCGCTCACCTATAATGCATGTCCTCTGGATTTAGATACTTTAGCGGGAAAAAAGAAACTACCTGTCAACTCTGTATATGCCTCTCATAATTTTATAAACCTCTATCAAATCTCTCCTCAGCCTCCAGAGAAAACAATTCATTACAACACATACCCTCTAATCCAGGCAGCAACCTGGTAAACCTCTTCTGCATCCTCTCCAAAGCCGCAACATCCTTCTTATAGTGGGGAAACCAGAACTGTATGCAATCCTCCAGATGCAGCCTAATTAGAGTTTTTAAAGCTGCAACATAACTACCTGACTGTGGTAAACCATGTATATATGTTGTAACTCAGTTACCTGTCTGGACACACCCCTCTGCTGACTGCCCCTGTGGCTCCTCCCACAGAGTCCTGTATAAAGGTGTTCGCCTTGCCCCTCCCCCTCAGTCCGGGGGCGGACACTCACTGTGGAGGTCGTATTGTACAGCGAATAAAAGCCTTTCAGTATTTTACCAAACCTCAGTCTTTTGGAGTAATTGAAGGTGCTTCAATTTTATTCGCTATACGTTTTAAAACATGGAACAGGCCCTGAGACCAGAAAAATTAGACCTCGATCCGCAAACACCTGAAGCTGGAAATGCTTTCGAACTCCGGCTGGCCTGCTTCGAAGCGTATCTAGAGGAGATTAAAGCGACCGACCCCGTAGTGAAGCGCAGAGTTCTACTCTCCAGGGTCAGTCCACGGGTCTATTCGCTGATCAGAGACCAGCTGAACTACGACGGCGCGATGAACGCACTCAAAAGACAATACCTGCGGCCGATAAACAGCGTCTATGCTCGGCACCGTTTAGCGACACGGCAACAACGGTCCGGGGAATCGAGTGCTGAGTTTGTCTGGGCCCTACAGACACTCGTGCGAGCCTGCAATTGCCAGGAGCTGACAGCGGCGCAGCATGCAGAACTTCTAGTGAGAGACGCCTTCGTTACGGGGACCAGGTCAGTGTACGTGCGCCAGCGGCTGCTGGAAAAAGCCGATCTTACCCTAAGTTCGGCAATCGAGCTGGCTGATACGTTGGAGGCCGCTCTGCATAACTCCGAGGCTCTCCAGGCACGCGATCCCCCGATGGCCTCGTGGGCGCCGCAGACCCCGCAACCCGCCGGCGAATCAACATTGGCTGCAGCCAGTCGTGAGTCTGCGAAGTGCTACTTCTGCAGACTGGAGAAGCACCCCCGGAAACGCTGCCCGGCCCGACAAGCTACCTGCTCCAGCTGCGGAAAGAAGGGCCACTTTGCCAAGGTCTGTAAGTCAAAACCGCAAGCGAGATCGAGCAGTGCCGCGTGCGAGACATGGAGGCCGCCATCTTCCCTGCACGCCGCCACCACGTGCGAGACATGGGGGCGGCCATCTTGGTCGGCGCCACCGCCCACCGCCTACAACCAACCACCGCGCCGGACCAAGACAGCGACCCCACCCTGGCTTCCGTGACCCTCGACGAAAGCGCTCCCCACCAGCTCGCAAGGTCAATGATGGACATCCTGGTGGAGGGGCACAGGACAAGCTGCCTGTTTGACACAGGCAGCAAGGAGAGTTTTATCCACCCGGCCACGGTGCAGCATTGTGGACTCATGATACGGCCGGTAAGTCAGAGGGTCACCATGGCCTCCGGGTCGCATACAACAGACATCCGGGGGGGTTGTGTAGCGACGCTAGTGGTGCAGGGCACAGAATATCGGGACTTTAAGTTACTGGTCTTGCCTCAGCTGTGTGCCCCTGTGCTGTTGGGGTTGGACTTCCAGAGCCACCTGAAAAGCGTGATAATGAAGTATGATGGGCCCCTCCCGCCAATTACTGTCATAAATCCCCTGTTTTGTAGAGATATGTCACGTACCCCACTACTGACCACACACACACACCGACCCGCACATCCCACCCAACACCATGCCAACTGCCGCACTACCGACACCACTTGCGGCCTCTCCACCCTCAAGATCCCTCCCCCACCACTGTTCACCAACCTGACCCCCGACTGTAAACCTGTGGCAACTAAAAGCAGGAGGTACAGCGCGGGGGACAGAGTCTTCATTAAGTCGGAGGTGCAGCGGCTGCTCAGGGAGGGGGTCATTGAGGCAAGCACAAGTCCTTGGAGGGCGCAGGTGGTGGTTGTTCGGAACGGGGAGAAGAATAGGATGGTCGTGGACTATAGCCAGACCATCAATAGGTTCACGCAGCTCGACGCGTACCCTCTACCCCGCATCGCGGATGCGGTCAATCAGATAGCACAGTACAAGGTGTACTCGACCATACGCCTAAAATCCACTTACCATCAGCTCCCCATCCGCCGGGAGGACCGCCCTTACACTGCCTTCGAGGCAGACGGCAAGCTTTATCAATTCCTGCGCGTCCCCTTTGGTGTCACGAATGGTGTATCTGTCTTCCAGAGGGCAATGGACCGGATGGTGGACCAGTGCCAACTGAAGGCCACGTTCCCATATCTGGATAACATCACCATCTGCGGTCATGACCAGCAGGATCACGACAACAACCTCCAAAAATTTCTCCAAGCAGCCAAATCTTTCAACCTCACCTATAACAAGGACAAGTGTGTATTTGGGACCACCCGACTTGCTATCCTTGGGTGTGTCGTGGAGAATGGAGTCATTGGCCCTGACCCCGACCGTATGCACCCCTTGTTGGAACTCCCTCTTCCCAATACCCTCAGAGCCCTCAAAAGGTGCCTGGGCTTCTTTTCATATTACGCCCAATGGGTCTCTAACTATGCAGACAAGGCCCGCCCCCTGGTCAAGTCCACCACATTCCCCCTCTCTGCCGAGGCCCACGCGGCCTTCAACCGCAAAAAAGGGGACATTGCCAAAGCAGCAATGCATGTGGTGGATGAGGCCATTCCCTACCAAGTAGAGAGTGACGCCTCCGACTTCGCGCTGGCTGCTACCCTCAACCAGGCAGGAAGATCAGTGGCGTTCTTCTCCCGTACCCTTCAAGGCCCTGAAATTCGGCACTCTGCGGTAGAGAAAGAGGCTCAGGCCATTGTGGAAGCTATAAGGCACTGGAGGCACTATCTTGCCGGCAAAAGGTTCACCCCGCACTTCTACCGACCCGAAAAGGCACCACTCATCAAGGCCACCCACCCCTTTGAGCGACTGAGTGTTGACTTTAAGGGCCCCCTTCCCTCCACCGACCGCAATGTGTACTTTCTTAACGTAATTGACGAGTAGTCGCGGTTCCCCTTCGCCATCCCCTGCCCCGACACCACTACCACGTCAGTTATAAAAGCCCTGCGTAAGCTCTTCACTCTGTTCGGATACCCATGCTATATCCACAGTGACAGAGGGTCCTCGTTTATGAGTGACGAGCTGCGCCAATACCTGCTGGCTAGGGGAATTGCAACCAGTAGGACCACAAGCTATAATTCTCGGGGGAATGGACAAGTGGAGAAGGAGAATGCCATGGTGTTGAAAGCCACACTTTTAGCTCTCAGGTCAAAGGGACTGCCGGTCTCCCGTTGGCAGGAGGTCCTTCCTGAGGCACTCCACTCCATCCACTCCCTGTTATGCACAGCCACCAATGCCACCCCTCATGAGCGACGCATTTCTTTTCCGAGAAAGTCGACCACTGGGACCACCCCACCAACTTGGCTGATGTCCCTGGGGCCAGTGCTGCTCCGGAAACATGTGAGGAGCAATAAATACTCCCCGATAGTCGAGAGGGTTCACTTACTTCATGCGAACCCCCAGTATGCCTACGTGGTTTTACCTGATGGGTGGGAGGACACGGTCTCCGTCCGCGACCTGGCGCCCGCAGGAGCTCCGGGCCCCTACCCTGAACACTCCGTGGTGACTATTGACCCCGTACCCACCAATGTATGTACCTATGAAACACCGTGCACCCCAAACCCTATACAGACACCACACGACACTCCCATACCGGGCGTGACGCACACGCACGAGGGATTACCGACGCCTAACGTGCTGGCACCTGAAGTCAGGCCGGAGCCAGCACAACCACCATCACCGGTGCTACGTAGATCACAGCGACGGACTCGACCGCCTGATAGACTTAACCTGTAAATATACTTCTTGTAAATATTGTCAGTCACTTCACCCCGCGGGACTCTTTTTAAAAAAAAAAGGAGGGGTGAATGTGCTAAACCATGTATATATGTTGTAACTGGGTTACCTGTCTGGACACACCCCTCTGCTGACTGCCCCTGTGGCTCCTCTCGCAGAGTCCTGTATAAAGGTGTTCGCCTTGCCCCTCTCCCTCAGTCTGGGGGCAGACACTCACTGTGGAGGTCGTATTGTACAGAGAATAAAAGCCTTTCAGTATTTTACCAAACCTCAGTCTTTTGGAGTAATTGAAGGTGCTTCACTGACTTTTGTCTCAAGTGCCTCAACTAATAAAGGCAAGGATGTCATAGGATTTCTTAACCACCCTATCAACCTATGTAGCTACTTCAGAGAGCTATGAACTTGGACCCCAAGACCCCTCTCCTCATTAACACTGCTAAGGTTCTTGCCCTTAACAGTATTCACAGGGGAGTAGCTCTCCAGTCACTGGCAGAAAGTGGTTGAGGATGACCATGGCAGGGAGACACCACTTCATTTATACAATCAAACTTGAGTTTTTTCTTGAAGATGGCTGATGCCTGATGAATAGTCTCAACCCAAATCATCAACTGCTTATTCCCCACCCACACCATAGATGCTGCCTCACTTGCTGAGCTCTACTAGAATGTTGTGTGCGTTGCTCAGGATTTCTGACATCTACAGAATCTCTTCACTCTTAGAAGTGCCCTAGCATGTTCCAGCTTTTCTATTCTGATGTGGACAATATGATTGAAGCTTTGCTTTACATCGCTGTTTTTCAGAGCTTCAGCGGGGATACCATCTTTTCCTGAGGTCTTGTTATTTTGTTATTTCTTGACCTTCCAACTACTTGTCAGTCAGGAGTTTTTTCAAGACTGGAAAGAAGTACCTTCAGTGGGAAGAAATCAGTGAAGGGGAGGGGAGGAGAAGACGGTGGCGTGACGCAGTATGCGCGGCCGCTCCGAAATGATATTGTATTTGTTAAACGCAAACAACAGGAATTCTGCAGATGCTGGAAATTCAAGCAACACACATCAAAGTTGCTGGTGAACGCAGCAGACCAAGCAGCATCTCTAAGAAGAGGTACAGTCGACGTTTCAGGCCGAGACCCTTCGTCAGGACTAACTGAAGGAAGAGTTAGTAAGAAATTTTGAAGTAAGAAATCTCTTACTAACTCTTCCTTCAGTTTGTCCTGACAAAGGGTCTCGGCCGGAAACGTTGACTGTACCTCTTCCTAGAGATGCTGCCTGGCCTGCTGCGTTCACCAGCAACTTTGATGTGTGTTGCTTGTATTTGTTAAATAGGGGCCCTGCACAATCCTGATTTGATGGAGACAGACGTGAGAAGCATGGAGGAACATCTGGAGAAACTTCTGAAATGCCTGCTTCGCTGCTGCTGCTACTGTCCGATCGAGAACCTTCGGAGGTGAAGGCCCCAAATCTTCGGCTTTGCCTATTGCCTGTTGCTGGAGCTGGGGTCGAAGTGCTCGGCAGAGATGGTGCTCGATGCTCAGTGTTGGAGGCTGGTCGGAAGCTTGAAGTGTTTGGACGGACTCAAGAGTTGGCTGTGCATCCAGGTGATGCATCGGCAAGTTTGAGGCACTGGAGGTTCATAGCAGGGAGAGTTTCTCCCTTCTACCGTCTGCATGAGATGATGGGACTTTCGAGAGACTTTGAGACTTTTTTTTACTGTGTCCATGGTCTGTTCTTTATCAAATTACGATATTGCTTTGCACTGTTGTAACTGTATGTTATAATTATGTGGTTTTTGTCAGTTTTTTTTAGTCTTGGTTTGTCTTGTGTTTCTGTGATATCATACTGGAGGAACATTGTATCATTTCTTAATGCATGCATTACTAAATGACAATAAAAGAGGACTACGTGTCCTCATAATCTAATCTAATCTAATAGTGTTGTCATCAAAGACAGATATCAAAGCTGAAGAGGTAGTTGAAATGTTCTTTCCTCTTAGTCCCTGATGAATTTATTCCTTTTTGGCTTTCAGTGCGGTGGGCCTTGTGAATTTGGGTTAATAGTTGGATGTGACACCACAGGAAAACTTTCACATGTTATGGATATCAGCAACTTGCTAAGCATCCTCCAGTCCCTCATCCAGCACCAGACTGGTCTGTGTATTTTCTGCTAGACTTCTGCTGTAGGGCTACTTCTTTTCCTTTGCAAATGGTGGACCTCCTAATCCAGATACACTTTGCATTCATGTTTTGTTCAGTCTGTGACCTCATGATCACTCTCTTCAAACCAGTCTTGGATGTGCTGAAAGCCTCCTTGAACCAATGCAGTATGCTTGCTGACTCCTAGGAGCTTATGGCCACTAACTATTCGAAGTGAAGAAGGGGCATGCAGGGCAACAAATGCAGTGGAAGGGATACGCCATTTTACAAGCTACACAACAGCCTGCCTTATCAAACAAAGCTGCCCCTTTTGAGTAGCTATTCCCAAAATGGATTCATAAGCAGTCAGAGTCTACAGATGCAAAATGGAAGTAAGCCATCCTCAGTCTCTCTCTGACTGCCTGATAATAATAATAATATTAAGAACATTCATGTTGGTAGCACATGGATCTTCAAATCACTTATCAGCAGCTCATAATCTCAAAAATGTCTGAAATTTTCACAAGATGGCAAAAGCATAGAATGGGAGAAAAGAGATTTAACTGAGGAAAATATGTTGATTGGGATAGAATTTATTTTGGTTTCATCTGGATAAATAAACCCAAATTGAGCTTGAAATTAAGCTGTTTTTCCGAGGAGAAGTCTCCTTCCAAACTTACTTTGATATCATTGATGTTCCATGTACTAATGTGATAGATCTGGCTACTTGATACAATCTGGCAAGATTTGACAGCCAAATCAGGTCAGGTGCATATTTTGTGAAAACATCTGGGTTTGAACTGGAATATGCAAACTGTGCCAATCCATCTCATCGTCCTGTCCAGGCAACACAAATTCCCTGATCTTGTTCAATAACATTATAGGTTCATTCATAGCAGGTTCTTTGTCTGCCTTAGGTCAGGAACTAGTTTTATATACGTGTAGACTTCCACCTTGTAAATTACAATCTGACAGAGTGGTATCAGCTAACAGCTTCTCTTTCTTTGCCTCAATACAAATACTTATTGGCATATTTGGTCCAGTTGTACTAAGACAGTTAAAAATGAGCTTATCATGAAAAATGAACATGGGTTTTGTTAACCGAAACTGTCCAAAAGTTAAAGGTACACATGGGTATGCTAGTTTCAGTGAACTGAATGGTACTGGGTTATGGCCATTTGCTCAGACTTCCAGCCGACGGTGCCTTGATGCTCACACTCCCCCTTCCCGCATGGAGAGGGCCATGTACCTGGTATCTTTCAATTCACCTGGTGCCTGAATTGTCAGATGGCAGTTTAGAGTTTTCAATCTAGAAAAGCTTTACATATTTAAAAATGTCTCTAAAGGTGCTAGAGTATCTTAAACATTCTGACTAGAATTAAATGTTTAAAAATAATTTAAAAAGTAATACTATATAAAATTAATTAAAGAACATGAAAGAGCTAAGAAATAATTAAAAACATTGAAGTAAAATAACTTCCACATACAGTGTAACTGCACTCTATTCTCTATAGAGTTAGTAAATCCATTTAATTATCACTTGTGTGCCAGCCAGCCTGCTATTGCATAATTTTATTTTATTTTATTTCGAGATACAGCACAGAACAGGCCCTTCTGGTCTCATAAGCCGGACTGCCTAACACCCACCTATTTTAACCCTAGCCCAATCACAGATCAATTTCCGATGATCAATTAACCTATTAACCAGTATGTCATTGGACTGTGGGTGGAAACCGGAGCACCCAACGGAAACCCATGCACACGTGAGAAGACTTTCTTACAGAGAATGCTGGAATAGAACTCTGATAACCTGAGCTGTTAATAGCATTACACTAATTAGTGGCACCCTCAGTGCCATAGTGCACAAGGTCTGCATTGACCCTTTCTCTAGCACATCAGTTCTCTGTTGCTGAGCTCAGTAGTAAGTACGTTGGTCTGATTCACTGGCACATGAGCTCCAAGTGATTTCAGACTTCCAAAAACGGTCAAACATGAGCAAAAGTTCGATTCCAACAGACCCACAAATGAATGATATCCGGTGATTCTCTACAGAATAGTTGACTGTCAGCTCAGTTACAGTCCAGAGGCCCAGGTTCTGCAACTTCTCAGTCAGGATTGTGGGAATGATGGTGTTAAATGCTGAGCTATAGTCGATGAACAGCATCCTGATGTGTAGGGGTTTGTGTTGTGCAGGCAGTCCAAAACCGCGTGGACAGCCATTGAGATTGCATTTGCCATTGACCTATTGTGGCGATAGGCAAATTGCAATGGGTCTAGGTCTTTGCTGAGGCAGGAGATCAGTGTAGTCATAACTTCCATTGCACAATTTTATTTTGAAGTTCAAATTGATTCTGTAATTTGTGATGATTTCATCACAATAACTTGGATATATTCTTATCAATATTATTAAAATATGCAAAATGAATTTATATTTCAAAATTCCTTAATTTTCAATAACTTTGCATGCTCTATGATGTGGACTTCATAAGATGTTGTTCACTGAACAAACTCTATTCTCTCATGGATGTCTACACCAATTGTCTTTGCAACCCACATTCAATTCATTTAAAAAAACATTCATGAAGTCATTTTGTGTTGAAAAGAATGTCATCTTTATAAATGCATCACTTACTTATATTAATTTGATTATATTGCTTAATAACAAGCTACCTTTTTGTATTTAGTTGTAACTTTATTTACATGCCTCACATGAATTAATGACTATGTAAGGTGCTAATTGGATCTTAGAGTAAACTAGATACAGGGAAATGGTTAAGGGTTTCCCAATGCACAGAGAACTATATAACAAAATAGAAAAGAGCTTGAAAAAGAACTGAAGTATTGACCCACACTAAATAAGAAGTATTGTCTTAGTTCTCCCTTTAATTGTTTGGCAGAGTGTTAGTGTGAGACAGCTTTTAACAACCATGGAGAATTTTAATATCATGATCAGAGAAACCTTGGATATAAACCTGAAAATGTTGGAAACACTCAGCAAGTTGGGCAACATCTGTGAAAATAGAAACAGTTAATGTTTCAGAGTCCATATGCTGTCAGACTACTGAATGTTAACAGTATTTTTGCTTTTCTTTCTGATTGTTTTTAAATTTGCAAGCATTTTGGATTATTCATTAGGAAAACAGTTACAATGAGGTACAATGAGATTAGCATGAACATTGTATGGGGAATCTAGGGGAGGTCACCATTCTAGTCAGAGGTGCACAGAAAAACAGGCAAAGTCGCAAGAGGCATCACATATTTCATAGGCGTTCAGTTTCTTGGGATATCAGGGGAGCAGTGCTTCTTCAGGCTGAGGGTATCATGATACAGCAAATCTGAAAAAGAAAAAGAATGCTGGAAATATTTGGCAAGTCAGACAGCAACTATAGAAAGAGAAATTCCTGATATTTCGGGTCTGAGACTATCAGAGGATGGAGAGAATGGCTCATGGCAATGTCTGGAATTGTACTTGAATTAAATTTCTCATCCAGCTTTGTATGTCAAGCACAGTATGTGATTATTTGTAGAGAGAGTGACTGTGAGATATCGAAAGGCTTTGAAAACGTTTGGAAACTGACATTGCATTTTGATGCTGTCTCCTTATATTGGCCATTATAAACTAAAGGGAATTTATCACCACAACTTGCCATCAAACAATCTCATAAATATTCTGGGTGAATTACAAATTCAAATTTTGCTCACTACTGCTTCCTTTGTGATACTGTCACGATGTGCGCTGCCAATATCGGAACCCAAGTGCAGAGAGAAAGGCAGACTCTGATGTAGATATGGTGACAAAAGTTTATTCATAATAATTACTAAAGAACATTGGTGGCTGAGTCGAGCAACACCGTGAGAAGTAACATTCTCAAAGCTAGGACCCCGTAATTAGCACTAAACAGGCATCCACGTAACACAGAATCCCTGAGCCTATCAAAATAAGCTTAAACAGAGGGCACTAGGAGACTACATTACAAAGGCTGAGTTGCTCAAGAAAAACACAAGGGACTCTAAACGATGAAAAGTTGTCATTGAACAACAATTCACCAAATCAGGTGTTCTAAGAAACTTTAGAATCCAATGCTCTCCAGCGCCCCACGTGGACTTGAAGAACTCATTACTGATACACCACGTGTGCCTTTAGGAAAGAAAGATGCAAGTTGCTCTGATTCCTTGCGTAACTGCTGTTCTCTGTTTGGAGACTGTAAGGACTTCTTCAAGGATATACCTTACAAAGCTGTGCAAAATAGATGTGGTCTTTACAAGAAGATGCAATGTATAGAGAAAGTGGGGCAGTGTAGGGGTGCTTTAAACGGAGTTTCCATTTCAGTTCCATCACTTACCACTATCGTTCTCCTGCACCAGCATCACATCACACCGACCAATCAACTGCAGACATGAGCGGTGAAGATCAGTGTCAAGGCTGATGAACAGTTGTAATGCTCCTTCACAAGTCAGCTTCAGAAAGGAATGTAATCCTCCTCAAAATAAATCTACTGATGTCTTAGAACACTTACTTACCCACGTAAATGTTCTGGAAGTAGAAGGGAAAAGGTATGATATAACTGCAGAAAAAAAACATAATCTTGAGAATCAAAATGTCTTATTCAGTTATAAAAGAATCGATATAACATTTGCATGTCACAGATATTCATAGTTCTAACAATTAGCTGCAAATATCCAGTGCCATTAGCTTTCAGTGAAAAGGATACAAGATATTTCTGCATCTTGTTCCAGGTCATCTCCAAACCTTCTCCAATGTATTTTATATTCTTTTCTCCAGTATAGGACAAAAGAAAACTGGTCAGTTTTGATTTGATTTGATTTGATTTCTAATTGATACATGTAATGCATTTTCTGAGAGCGGCATGCTGCAAGAGAAAGGGGTTTGGCTGAAATAATGGATGAGGGAGCTGGTGAAATGTATTAAACATGAAGGCTGAGTATTGCTGAAAGTTGACTGGGTACATGGAGAATTATGATATTAAAGTTAGAAATGGAGTGAAAGGAGCTCAGCTAAACCACAGGATGTAACAGAAAACAAACTGCTGGAAGAAACTCTGCAGGTCCGGCAACATGCTGCTGATCCACTGAGTTCCTCCAGCAGTTTGATTTTTTTCTTACTTCAGATTGCAGGTACTGTGGTCTCTTGTGTAACCACAGGGTGCAGTTGTGTCGAGAAATATACACATTTCGTCGAAATAAAACAGAAAATGTTGAAAATGCTCAAGATCTGCTGAGGGAGAAACAGAAGCAATGTGTCTGTCACATTGGTGGGGGCATTGGGAGCAAGGATGAACCCAAATGCAAGACACATCTTGTGAGGTTACTTAGGTTTAGTTTATTGTACGATACCAGGAGAGCAAGACAGAAGCAGGAATAGCGAACAGGATAAGGACTCAGGACTACGACTAGGCTGGGATCAAGGGTCTGGGCTAGGACTCTGAATGGGCTCCCAGAACTAGAGGAGACATGAAGAGGCTAGGATATGGACTCCAAGCCCGAGACTGGGCAAGGACCCAGTACCTGGGTCTTGCCTCGGGCTCGGACCCAGTACCTGGGTCTTGCCTCGGGCTCGGACCCCAGAACCAGGCATGGACATGACGTGGGGCTAGGGAGAGGAGGAACATGGAAAACACAGCCTCGGTCTCGGGAGAGCAAGTACATGGAACCATGGACACATACACTGAACAGAGAGCCGGAACCCCTCCTTGGGTACAGGATATAGGGCCGGGACTCACACACAGAACAGAGAGCTGGGACCCCTCCTTGGGTACAGGACATAGGGCCGGGACTCATGACCCTCCACGGAGCAATGGCAAAACGGCCTGACTTACCCCACGGAGGCGAGGACAGGACAAGACAAGACCAAAACGAAAGAACATCAGACAGTACCTATCTAGCTCCGGTGATGGAACTAGACCGAAGTGCAGGCGGGGGCTGCTGACGAGGGCTAGAGGCGAGAGGGGCAGAGAAGGGATTCAGACAAGGGGGTAGGACAGGAATCACAGACCGCCAGGGACAGGACTTGACTTAGAACTGGGAAGCCACCAGGACCAGGACTTGACATGGTAACGCCGCCAGGGCCAGGACTTGACATGGTACTTGGATGCCGCCAGGGCCAGGACATGGACGTGGTGCTTGGACGCCACTGGAGGCAGTACTTGGACGTGGTACTTGGATGCCACCAGAGCCAGACTGGATGTGGTACTTGGATGCCGCCCGGAGCCAGACTGGATGTGGTACTTGGATGCCGCCGGGGTCAGGACATGGACGTGGTACTTGAATGCCGTCAGAGCCAGGATGTGGACGTGGTACTTGGATGCCGCCAGAGCCAGACTGGATGTGGTACTTGGATGCCGCCCGGAGCCAGGACATGGACGTGGTACTTGGATGCCGCCCGGAGCCAGGACGTGGACGTGGTACTTGGATGCCGCCGGAGCCAGGACGTGGACGTGGTACTTGAATGCTGTCGGAGCCAGGACGTGGACGTGGTACTTGGATGCTGTCGGAGCCAGGACGTGGACGTGGTACTTGAATGCTGTCGGAGCCAGGACGTGGACGTGGTACTTGGATGCCGCCCGGAGCCAGCACTTGACTTGAAGCCTTCGGGTAGTGGCGAGCTCTCGACTCGGCCTGGGATCAGTAGAGAGCGGTTCTTGATTCCCTCCGGCGGGTTAACTGAAACTTTGCAGGCTCGCTTTGGCGAGGTAACTTGACAAGGTTGCTCCAGTGAGGAAAGGCGAATTACCGGCACTCGCTCCGGCCAGATGACATTGGCATGCTGTGATTTTGCAGACACTCCCGCGCCGAACGGCTGAAAGCCGGAGACTATAAACTACCGGTTTAGCCGAGTGTTAGTTGCCTCTAATCACCAAAGTTGAGGGACATGGGAAAACAGGGAATCAACGGTCCACATCGTAACATAAACAAGCTAAATTTAAAGGGACCCTGATCCGGACCATGACAGTGTCATGCTGATAATTTTTTCCTCAACTAAGAAAGGTTATCTGACCTATTGAGTAATTACAGCTTTGCTGATTTTTATTTATTTTTTACAGGTTATTACCATCCTGGAGTTATTTGCATTTTATTCACATTTCTGGTCTGGTA
This sequence comes from Mobula hypostoma, assembly GCF_963921235.1. Classification (NCBI taxonomy): domain Eukaryota; kingdom Metazoa; phylum Chordata; class Chondrichthyes; order Myliobatiformes; family Myliobatidae; genus Mobula; species Mobula hypostoma. The sequence goes on along the minus strand of NC_086103.1, from coordinate 100,516,184 downwards.
AGGTCATTAAGCCACTTCCAACTCTGCATCTGTTACCTGGCTATGGCACTCCTACTCATCTCCATGAGTTACCTCCCAAGTGAAACAGTGGGATTCTCCTTCATCATTTCTGGAGAGAGTTAACTTCCTCCCTTTCATTTCCTTTCCTATTTTTATTCCCCCTCTATTCACTCTGGTTTCTTTTGCCAATAATATTAATTCTATATCCTCAGGTTCTTGAGCCACTTAGCAAGGAAATCTTTCTATCTTCTCTGTCTCTACCTTTTGCAATATTAACTGCCTGGATCAACATGTGTGCTCGAATAAGTCAGCCCCAGTTTCTCCGGTCTCTTCAGATAGTGAAGGATCGTCGTCTTTGGAATTGTTCCAGAGCATCTTTTACTCTATTTCTTTCTTAGGTTGTAGTTCTCAGAACTTAACATGTTATTTCAGCTGTAGTAAACCTTCGGTTTCATAAAGGGTAGTTGTGACTTTTTTTGCTATTGTACCTTTTATCTCTACCTATCAAATTTAGGATCTTGAATAACATTTTAACCACTTTCTCAACCTTTTCCACTTGATATGTTTTGTATGTTTTCGCAAGATCTGACTTTATATCTTTTAAAATGATATAATTTAATTTATATTGCTCTTCTTTATTCTTCCTTCTGAAATGTAACATCTTTCAGTTGTTGACATTAAATTTCCTTGGGCATTTATCTGCTTTTCCACCTTTAACCTGTTGAACACTATTACTATCCTCCTCACAGTTCACCATGCTTAGTGTACTTAGAAAGTGTGCTCTGTACATTCAAGCCTATGTCATTAATATAACTGTGATCCCAGTATGCATCCTGATGGAACTCTCCAGTCTAAAACATTATCATTTCCCCTTTCACGTTCTATTCATGATGTGGCTGCTTTATTTGAGAGCATCAATCTTAACGATAAGTTTAATGTACCATTTAATTAAATAACTTTTCATTATCCATATACACCACATCATCTTTGCTTTTGTTCCCCTTCAATCCTTACTTCTCCAGATGACTGACAATTCAGTTCCTTAATATAAATACAATCGTTTTCCTCACTGTTGAGGTTAAATTGACTATCTGGGAGTTGTTAGATTTATCACAGCATTTTGTTTTTGAACAGTGATGTTGCATTTGCAGTTTTCCATTCCTCATAATACATCTCCAACTGTCCATGAATTTGATCATGCCCATTACTTCAGTAATTTTCACTTCCATTTCCTTTAACATCCTATTTGGATTAGTTGATTTATTCAGTAAGTATTGCAAATATTCCGACAGGTAAGGCCATTCGAACTAGGAGAGGAGGTCTGGTTGGCATCAAGGGATCTTCCCCTGAAAATTGAGAGCCACAAATTGGCACCGCGCTACGTGGGTGTCACAACCACAGATTCAGCAGTGCAGCAGATACAGCAATTGCGCTCATGAATATGCACGTGTCAGCTAATTATTATTTCATTGTGATGCAATTTAACTCCATTCTTTTCGTCATAGTACTTGTCAAGACTGTCAATGTTTTGCTGACTGCTTGCATTAGGCTTTGCCTGAGAAATTGGACTGTCGAGTCAACTGACTCTGAAGACTAGCGGTATTCATTTTATATTTAGTTCTTCCTTTCAGCCGTGGTGTTGGCTTTGTTTCCTTTTGAGAGTTTTAGTTAACGACCCTGTTTGGCCTAGCGTTTATTGTTTACTTTTCCCTCTAACTCTGTTCACACTGAAGTCTGTGAACTATCAACTCACTTCAGTGTCTCTCGCACCGCACTTGGGCCATATCACCTTCCAGCTTCTCTCTTCACCCCCGTCTCCTACTCACCTACCTTCCCCCTTACCTGGCTTCACCTGTCACCTCTAGCTTGTACTCCTTCCCCTCCTCCCACTTATTCTGCCTTCTTCTCCCTTCCATTCCAGTCCTGCTGATGAAGGGCTTCTGCCGGAACACTTTATTCCTTTGCATAGATGCTGCCTGACCTGCTGAGTTCCTTCAGCATTCTGTGTGTGTTACTTTAGACTTCCAGCATCTGCAGAATCTCTTGTGTTTATAGTCCATTTTCTGACTGTGTAGAAATACCCATTCCAATTTCTCAGGCAAAGCCTAATGCAAGCAGTCAGCAAAACGTTGCTGTGCTTTTCTCAAATCTTGACAAGCACTATGACGAAAAGAATGGAGTTAAATAGCATCACAATTATTCACAGTTTAGCTCACTACATGCTAATTCCCTTGAGTGTACTAATCCCTTAGTGGCCAATTCCCACACTTCCTTCAAGGTCCTGCGTCCTGTGCTCCTGCTCACACATGAACTGATCCTATGCTCTCTCTGAGACACCACAGCCCATTGCCATGCTTCCTCTAACATGCTACGGCTCTGATCCCGTGCTACTGGCCTCACACTGCAGCCCACAAACACACCAGGCACAGCTTCTCGTGTTCCCTCTAGCACAGCAGTGCCCTGTTTCTGACATTCCTTTTTACTCATCTGGGCTATTTCCATGTTCCCATGAAACTTTAATGATGCTACTATACTGGTTACTATCTATTAACATGGGAATAACAAACTCAAAGGAAACACATCTCAGGCAAATTCCTAATGCCAGATTCAGAGCTCTGTACCTGATTAGGCCCCTTTACAGTGGTGTGGAAAGTTTGTGAATACTGTAGAATTTTCTCTATTTCTACATAAATATGACCTAAAATGTGATCAGATCTTCACATAAATCCTAAAACTAAATAAGAAGAACCCAACTCTTAAACTATCTGCTGATTAGATAGTGCATTAATGCTGGGCAGTGCTTTTTACAATGTTTTCAGACTAGAAACCTTCTCTGTATAAGCATTGACTTTTTTCATTGGAAATATTAAAACATCAGTCTTCTTAAATTATTACAAGATGTCATATTTACCCAAGGTATAAGCTTTATCAAAAGTTGTCAACCTATGCAAGGCATATTTTCGGTTTATATTTCCACAATGTCTCATAGAGAATAAAAGAAAAACCCAACATTAATTCAGTGCTTGATGTACACATCTATCAAGTAATTCATTTCTTGCATACTGAACGGTGGGTGTAACTGTGAGAAGTATTGGCACCATTAAGTGGCAAATTTTTGCATGCGGCTCCAATAGGAATTGTCAAATATTCAGTTTAAGAATGCTACAGATGAAATCTACAGTCACCACCATGGGGGCTTCAGTAAGCAGCATCATGTTAAGACATTTCATAAATCTGTCGATAGTCAAAATCAATGAACCTCATGTAGCAGACTCAGGTTGTGAATGCAGTTCCCCTTTAAGAAAACAGAAGTGGGGATGTCACGCTGGTTTACAGGTGTGATTGAAATGCAGAGGCTTCAGACTTCCACTCCAGACTATCCTGCTGACGAATGTATAATACCTGGAAAATAAAACTGAAGACGTCAGAGGAAGATTGCTGTACCTGAGAGACATCAGGGACGGCTGTGTACTTTACAGAAACATAGCTCACAGCCGTTACTTCAGATACAGAACTGCAGCCCGATGGCTTCAACATTCTCTGCAAAGACAGGACAGCTCCATCTTTCAAAGGCAGAGGAGGTGGAATATGCTTTATGAATACATCATCATGGTGCACAAATATGGTGGTTGTAGCTCAATCCTGCCCACCAAAATGGAACACCTAGCGGTTAAGTATCATCCATTTTACCTGGGAGGGACTTTTCCACCATCGTGCTGATGGCAATATACATTCCACCTTTGGCCAACGTCAGGCCTGCACTGGAGAAGCTGAGCACTGTAATCAGCAGGCACAAAACTGTACACCCTGATGCCTTCCCTATCATTGTGGAGGATCTAGAACTACACAAGAAGTCCTGGTACAAACTATGGAGAGCTATTTAAAGAGCAAGAAATCAATTCCTATTGTGGTTAGAGACAGAATCGGACTCAGGTCACCTCTACTAGTGTGTGCAAGTCATTACTTCCTGATGTGAATCCTGACATAATTAATGGCTGTAATGTTTCAGGCCCAGACCAACTTAATACCTTTTATGCGTGTTTTGAAAGGGAGAACAAAGCTTCACCTGTGCAAATGCCTGCAGCACCTGGTGATCTTGTGGTCTCTGTCTCAAAGGCCAACGTCAGAACAACGTTCAAGAGGATGAAGCATCGCAAGGAGTCAGGCCCTGATAGGACTCTGAAAGCCTGTGCCTACCAAAAGGCGGGAGTGATCAAGGACTCTCACTACTGCAGTTGGAGGTTTCCACCTGCTTCAGAAGGATGACAATCATATCCAAGAAGAGCAAGGTGAGCAACCTTAATGACTATCATCCAGTAGCGCACGCATCTATGCTGATGAAGTGCTTTGAATGGTTGGTCATGCTAGAATCAACTGCTGCCTCAGCAAGGACCTGGGCCTGCTGCAATTTGTCTATCACCACAATCTCACTGACTCTCAACTTGCCCTTTGATCATCTGGACAATAGTAATGCTTATGTCAGGCTGCTGTTTATTGACTACTGCTCATATACATCACAGTCATGCCCCCAGTTCTAATCAAAAAGCTCCAGAACTTGAGGCCTTGTACCTCCCTCTGCAACAGGGTCCATGACTTCCTCACAAGGGACCATAGTCTGTGCTATCAGAAATAACATCTTCCCTCACTGACAATCAACACTGGCATACTTCAAGGATGTGTACAGCCTACTGCTCTACTCTCGCTACACCCACAGTTGTGTGGCTAGGCACAGCTCTCAAACATCATCGATTAGTTTGCTGATGACACAACTATTGTTGGCAGTATTTTAGCTGGTGACAAGGAGACGTTCAGGAACAAGATAGATCAGTTGGTTGAGTGGTTTTGCAGCAACAACCTCGCACTCAACATCATTAAGGCCAAGGAATTGACTGCGGACTTCACAAGGGGAAAGCTGAGAGAACACACACCAGTCCTTATCAAAGGATCAGCAGTGGAAAGGCTGAGCACTTTCGAGTTCCTGTGTGTCAACGTCTTCGAGGATCTATCCTGGGCAAACATATTGATGCAATTACAAAGAAGGCACAACAACAGCTATAATTCATCAGGAGTATGAGGGGAATCGGTATGTCACCAAAGGCTCTCCCAAATGTATAAATATTTACTATGGAGAACATTCTAATTGGTTCCATCACCACCTGGTATGCCACTGCACAGGATCAGAAAAAGCTGCAGAAAGTTGTAAACTCAGCCAGATCCATCATGGGCTCTACCTCCCCAACATCTTTGAACACTTTCAAAGGAGATATCTCAATAAATTGGCATCCATCATTATGGCCCCCCTTCATCCACGACTGTCCCCTTATTGCTTCCGTCAAGGAGAAGGTATAGAAACATGAAAACACATACTCGGTGTTTCAGGAGAAGCTTCCGCTACTCAGCCATCAGATTTCTGAATGGACGTTGAACCCTGAACACTATTTCAGTGATATTTTCCCACTCATTTTGCATTATTTATTTAATAAGTAAATAATATCTTATTATATATACTTCTTGTAATTTATATTTTATATTATTATGCATTGCAATGTGCTGCTGCCACAAACAACAAATTTCAGGACATTTGCCAATGATATTAAACCTGATTCTGATTCTGATTCGTTGAATTTCTGTAGAAGGCCAAAAATAGGGGCTATTTTAATCAAATTGTTTGTTGTCAAGGTAAGGAGACAGGTGAGACTGCTAATGTTGGAACCTGGAGCAGGGTCTTGACCCAAAGTGTCCAACTTGCCTTTGCATTCACAGTTGATACGTTTCCTACTGAGTACTCCCCACAGTGTATGTGTTTGTTCCATTGTCAAGTTAAACTTGGTAATCAGAAACATCTCCTAACTTCCAAGATTTAGAATTCTTTTTCTCCTAAAAGAATTGAAGGAATATCCAAAATAACTTCTGAGAATGTTCTAATTGTTTTGGCTACCTGTATCTGGCATTCATAGTTGTTTATTCCCCTATTTCTTTCTTTCTTTATTTATTTCTATCCTTGCATTTTGAAACAAAAAGTCATGCTGACTTTAAAATATAACTTCCCACCCTAATAAACAAACACTCTCTGGTTCATCAATGTATAAATACAGACTGTGTAATCTGCTGAAATCTGATGATACAGTATTAGCAATTTTTGAGCAGAGCTTTTTGATGGAAATCTCATCCAGTGCATGCAAATTACATGCTGTACTGTGGAAAAGTCTTAGGTGGCCTAAGGCTTTTGCACAGTACTGCAAATGTTGCCAGGTACTATCCTGAGACACATTTTCTTGCAGGCATTCACAGTAGAACAAAGAAGTAAAATAGTTGATGAAAAACTATACACAAAGACTGACAAATTGCACAGATTAAAAAAGAAACAAGTAATAATAATATGAATTATATGTTGGTGAGCCTGATATCAGTAGTGGGAAAGTTACTGGAAAGTATTGTAAGGGACTAGATATATGAGTATTTGGATAGTGTTACATGCTCAAGGAGATCTGTTTTTTTGTGAGAATGCTGTAATGGTCTTTTGGAGGTCACCTGATGTGATTTTCCCGCCGATGTGAGGTCACGTGATGACATGTGCCTCGTGACTATATAAGGGTCGACTCAGGTGATGCAGTTGGTTTTTGAGTTTGTAGATTTCCAGGTAGAACGTGTTGTGCCTCTGTTTCTGTTGTGTGTTTGTTTTTGTGACTCAGTTTCATTTTTAAAACGGAAGGTGCGTTCTCTTACAAGATAATGTATTTGGACTAGGAACTTGTGGCTGGAAGTGCCAATTTACTCAATTCCGACAGTTTTGAAGGGAGAGTGAAGAATTCATCAAAGTGAAGGATCGAGAGAAGTCGGCATTGTTTGGCAGTTTAATAAAGAATCGACCTTATTGAGTCTTCATTGGAGAGAACCTGCATCGAGATAACTCTTGCAATAGCGCAATGAGTTCATGCACAAAGACTCTCTCTCTCTAAAAGGAATTTAAAGTCAGTCGATTTAAGCTGTTTATTTTCGGCATCGGGAATCCTGTGGACAGAACCAGCAGTAAAGGTGCGTCTATAGAAAAATCCTTCGCCAGAGAAATCTCTCCCAATTGAATGTGTAAAACTGTTGGACTTTTGAAGTTATCACTTTAAGAACTATATCTGACTGTATCGCTTTAAGAACTGTTTCCGCATTTAACGCTTTAAGAACCAGAGCTGAGTGGGGAGTTGGTGAACGGCTGTGTACCTGTTTAACCTCCGGTTAAAGTTTTCCTTTGTTTTTATTTCCTTATTGTTTATACGTGCTTAATAAATGTTTGGTTGTTTTTATATAACCCGTCTTGATTAATATTCATTGTTGCTGGTTACGTAACAATAGATATGAATTGATTATGGATAGTCAGCACAGCTTTTTGTGTAGTAGGTTGTGTCTAACCCATGTTATAGAGTTTTGTGAGGAAGTTACCAAGAAAGTTGATGAGGACAAGGCAGTGGATGTTGTCTTCATGGACTTTAGCAAGGCCTTTGACAAGGTCCCACATGGGAAGTCAGTCAAGAAGGTTCAGTCACTTAGCATTCAAGATGAGGTAGTAAAATTGCATTAGACATTGGCTTTGTGGAGAAGCCAGAAAGAGGTAATACATAATTACCTCTTTGACTGGAGGCCTGGGACTAGTGGAGTGCCACAGGGATCGGTGCTGGGTCCATTGCTGTTTACCATCTATATCAACAATCTGAATAATGTTAACTGGATCAGAAGACTTACAGGTGATACAAAGATTGGGGGTGTAGTGGACAGCAAGGAAGACTTTCAGAGCTCACAGTGGGACCATGACCCACAGCTGGAAAAATGGACTGAAAAATGGCAGATGGAATGTAATGCAGACAAGTGTGAGGTGTTCTACTTCGTAGGACCAATCAAGGTAGGTCGTACACAGAGAATAGTATGGTACAGAAGAATGCAGAGGTACAAAGGGACCTGAGAATACAGGTCCGTAATTCATTGGAAGTGGCAGCTCAGACAGATAGGGTGGTAAAGAAAGCTTTTGGTACATTGGCCTTCACAAATCAAAGTACTACTGTAAGTCAGGAAATGGGATGTTACATTAACATTGTATAAAGCTCAAAGTTCAAACTAAATTCTATTGTCAAATTACATATATGTCACCATATACAACCCTTATGGGTATACTCAATAAATCTATAGAATAATAACCATAACAGAATGAATAAAAGACCACTTGAGTAGGGCCTGATGCCAGCCCCCTAGGTCTGAGTCGACGTCGTAGTAGTAGTAAGTAGGGTATTCAACCAGCGTGAAGAAGACAATTAGTGAGACATAGTTTAGTGTATTATGTGCAACAACTGTTGTATTGAGAGCAAATTTATAGATGATAATTGAGCTAAGCCTAGCCACACAGTCAGGTGTATATAGAGAGTCCAGCAGTGGGCTAAGTACACACCGCTGAGGTGCACCAGTGTTGATCATCAGCGAGGAGGATATGTTATCATCAATCCGCACAGCTTGTGGTCTTCTGGTTAAGAAGTCAAGGATCCAATTTTTCCTCCTGTAGTCGATAACTAGCTCTTTGGTTTTACTGACATTGAATTAGAGTTTGTTTTTGTGCCACTCAACCAAATTTTCCATCTCCCTCCCATATGCCAATTCATCACCACCTTAGATTTGGCTAACAACAGTGGTGTCATCAGCAAACTTAAGAATGCTGTTGGAGCTGTACTTAGCCTCACAGTGATAAGTATAAAGCGAGTAGAGCAAGAGGCTAAACACACAGCCTTCCGGTGCACCTGTGCTGATGGTGATTGTGCAGGAGATATTGTTGCCAATCTGGACTGACTGGGGTTTGCAAGTGAAGAAATTCAGGATCCAATTACACAAGGAAGTATTGAGGCTAAGGTCTTCAAGCTTATTGAAGGGAAGATGGTATTAAATGCTGGTGGACTAAGTTCTCAATTCTTTCTGCTTCTTTCTGGATACCAGACCCAACCAGTTCCCCTGTACCACCACTCTCCTCCATCTGGCAGAAATGGTCCTCACTCTCAAAAATGTTTTCTTTGGCTTTTCCAACTTCCTTCAAACAAAAGGTGTAGCCATGGGCACTCGCATCGGTCCCAGCTCTGCCTGCCTTTTTGTCAGCTACCTCGAACAGTCCATTTTCCAAGTCTACACCAGTACAAACTTTTCCTACCCTATGTCGAGGGGCTTTTCTTCCTCCACCATTAACAATGCTCTCACCCGCATTGCTTCCATTTTGCGCACGTCTTGACTCACCCCATCCACCCACCACCCCACCAGGTTCCCCTTGTCCTCAGCTACCACCCTACCAGCCACCATGTCCAGCATGCAATTCACCGTAACTTCCGCCATCTCCAACAGGATCCCACCACCAAGCACATCTTTCCCTTCTCCCCACTTTCTGCTTTCCACAGGGATCACTCCCTACGCGACTCCCTTGTCCATTCGTCCCTCCCAACTGATCTCCCTCCTGGCACTTATCCTTGCAAGCAGAACAGGTGCCACACCTGCCCCTACACCTCTTTCCTCACTACCATTCCTGGGCCCAAACACTCCTTCCAGGTGCAGCAAATCTTCATCTGTGAGTCTGGGGTCATAGACTGTGTCCGGTTCTTCCGGCGTGGCCTCCCGTACATCCTGTTGAAAAATATTGAAAATTCTCGATACTTACTTTGCATTCTGAATTTTTCCTGTCATTGTTGTTTGATGATATACAACTTACTTTGTTTTTGAGGACAATTTAATGTTTTTATTCATAAATGTCAGCTGTCAGCTTTGATATGTTCACAAATTGGTAAGAAAATTTGTGTGTGTGTGTGCCTGATTCTTAGCAATATGGTAAAAAAATGACATCAGAGGGTTTGGTGAGAAGGCAGGTATATGGGGTTGAATGGGTTCCAGGATCAGCCCTGATGGAATGGTGGAGCAGACTCGATGGGCTGAATGGCCTAATTCTGCTGCTAGGTCTTATGGTTTTACTTTAGCTTATGTATTAATTGGTTACCATATTGACATTGAAATTATGTAAGTGCCCTCATAGAGCTACCATTATTTGAGTTAAGCCAAGGTTCTGTCTGTAAAATCCTTACGAAAAGCCTACTGACTTCATTAAGCAGTATCGGTCATCCTCAATCTCAAGTGACAGCCCAAACTGGCTTACTTTTGTTGACCCAATAAATGTTTCATCTCCATAAATATTTTGCTTAGAAATAAATCTGAGTTAAGAAGGCCTGCACAATGAATATGTGAGGTAATTAGTAAAGGCTTTACAACATGTTTAAGGGAATTCACAGAACAGGAGAAATAGGCACAAATTTACCCAATGCATGCTTCCTCTCAGATCACTGAAAAACAAATTAAGCGCAAACTGGAAACAAACCTAGTGATGTTAAAGAAAGTCAGGAGACAATGATAATATATTTTGAAGCTAGTTCAGGAGAATGAGAATAGAATAGATTCACAAAGTAACAGATAATACACCTGAAGAAAAACATGGGGCGGTGGTGGTGGCGGGGGGGTGAAGCAACCATTTATTATCTTATGCCCATCGATCTTCTCCTATTGCCCAGCCAGATCATAACTTAAAGCAAACGGTGAAGGGCTGCATTCCACTTAGCTCAGACAAAGCCTAGCACATAATTTCATAAATAAGAGGCTGTTCTCAGGTAAAGGAGGATGAAATGAAATACATGAAATACACAATATTTTCATCTGAGCTTATTTTTACTGGCTGGATTTGTTATGGGGCATTCCTGAGTGAATGGCTCATTTAGCCAAAGCCAAAGTCAAAACTGAAATACATTTATTACCAAAGTATGTATACAACCTTGAGATTTGTCTCCTAACAGGCAGCCACAAAACAAGGAAACCCAATATAGCCCATTTTTAAAAAGCCCATCAAACACCCAATGAACAGAAAAAACACAAACCATATAAACAACAAAAGCAAGCAAACACTGAAGCTCATGAGTGCATGCTTAGCCACAAAGTCAGTCATCACTACAGTCTTAGTTCACCGTAGAGACGAGTAACCCTCACGGAGCAGTGAGCTCGATCAGCCCATCCCTCCCCTGACTTTTTCAATCTGGCCTGGCGCTTAAATGCTCAAACCTTTGTCAATTCATCACTCTTGGACTCTGGCCCTGTTGCTTCAATACATTCTCTGGCCTGGGCCCCGTCATCGATTCAACCTGGTGCTTAAGCTGATGAAACCTTGGCTCTTTCCTTGCTCTTGGGCTTGGGTTCAGGACCCACAGCCTCGACTCTGCCTCACCTCAGTTCTGCCACATCAATTTGGCTCCAAGTGTGCTCCAGCTATGACCAAACATTGGCTCATTCCCTGCTCTCAGGCCTGGCCCCCGCCAGCTCGATTTGGCCTGTACCCACTTCTCCACAACTGTCCTGCACCTTTGAGATTTCAGTTCATACCACAAATGTACCAGGTTGTACAGGATTCAAAAGCTCAACTCCAAAAGGGAAGTAACAAGCTATTGTTGCAGTGGTCATTTACCATAAAGAGTGTAGTTAATAAAGTAGTTAGTAGATTCTTTGTTTTGCTTGCTACAGGCAAGTAGTCACTATGTTTCACCAGTGCCATCTTTAACCAGACCCAGCTTAAACTGGAGCCATTATCTGGTTGAAACCAAACCTATCCTTTTCGCTGGTTGATTTTGACTGACTGCTGTCTCTGGATGTGTCGTAGTTCAGCACTCACTAGCTTTTGTTTTGATATTGACTTTGTTAATCAACATTTAATTTTCCTGGTGTTGGTCATGCAGTAGTTCCAAAGGTTGAAGCTTTAGCTGGATTCCATCTTCACACAATAATTTGCACAGAAAGAGAGAGTCTGAGTATTTTCCCCTGTTCAGTTTGTTAAAACTATCTCCTGAATAGAAGAGGCCAACATAAGAGCACTATCTTTCATTAAATGAGATCTCCTGTCTGTCACTCCTTCTCTTGGGGGACAATGAGACTGATGACTGTCTTGCTATGGCAAATCTTATATTCTGAACTGCCTACAGCCACACAGGCCATCAGACATTTATTTCACATCTCCAACTCTGCTGTGAAATTTGAATTGGACAGTTGTTTTATTTATTGACTGCTTGCTTCATTGCTCTGGCAAATTTAAAGAAATTCATTTGCTGACTATGTTGTGCCCGATGCTGGTAAGCTTCCTGAAGGACGGGGCTGGAAATGTAAGAGCAAAAACACTCATACTAGTATCATGCGTTATGAAAAATTTCAGTTGAAAATGAAGCCTCAGACAGTTTCAGTACTCTGCTACATATTAACTTGTAGCACCATATAAAATATTGGAAAATAACTTTCAGTTAAATAGGATGATAAGAATTCTCATTAAAAATTGTTTAATTTCCAAAAAAATCTATCTGAACAATGATTTGTAGTCAACTATAATGTTAGTTTGATTTGGCATACTGAGCATAATGGAACACCTTGAAATTCAAAGGAAGAAGGTAAGGTGTTAGAAATCTGAACTAACAACCGAAAGTGCTGGAAATACTCAACAAATTAAGGAGTAATTCAGTGGAGAGAGAAACAGAGTTAGCATTTCAGATCAATGTCATGTCCATCCAAAGATGTGATAATGGAGAAAGACAATTAACTTTTGTGTAACACTCTATAATAAATGAAAAATACAAAAAATATTATAAGTATATATTAAAAAGATATTTAAATATGTAGTTCAAAAGACAGGGAAGAAAGCACTAAGGTAGTGTTCATGGGTTTTATTTTCCATTCAGAAATCTGATGGCAGAGAGAAAGAATCTGTTCCTGAAACATTGAGTGTGTGTCTTCTGGCTGTTGTACCTCCATCTTGATGGTGGCAAAGAATACATGGCTTGTCCTGGGTGATGGGGGACCTTAAAGATAGATGCGGTCTTTTTGAAGCACTGCCTCTTGAAGGTGCAGCTTTGTCTGTCCCTGTGCTATGGAGAGTGAAAATAAGGTAACTATGCAAATGAAGTGTCGCTTGAACTGCCTTGGTGTCCATTTTCTCAGAGACAACTCCTTTTTTCTTTCAACCCATCCCAGTCTCAGTGACATGAAACACAGTTATTACCTCATTCTGCCGTCTGGTGAAGTGGCATTGACCTGAAATATTAACTCTTCTTTTTTACCCAGAATTCTCTGCCTGATCTGCTCTGTGTTTACAGCACTTTTTGGTTTCACAGCAGTTCATCCTGCATAAAGCGGCACAAATGTGATTTAAGTGAAAGATTCTTCACAAGCACACCTGAGCATGAGGAAAATAGAGATGGTTTTCCAATGCTCAGTTGGCTAATAGCATCAATTAGGCACAATGCACAAAGGGAATGGAGATCATTAAAAGCGACTGTTAGACTTGTATTTTTGCCAGTGATGACCCAAACTCCCAGAAATGCATTGAAATCCAAGGAGTTGTTAAATTAATCAGTCCGTGGGGAAAGTATCATGAAAATTGACCATCTCAGCTCAAATAAAGCAACTGCAATGTTCTATCAGAAAAAAATTAAGGCAGATCAAAGGGTTGGAACACAAAATATTCACTCTCCTTAATTACCTATGTTCCTCCTTTCAGTGGTGTACATTTTAAAAGTGCACTTGCAGTATAATATAGTTTATAAAAACTGTCAGCTTTATTTATTCGCCTACAATTCGCGTACCGACACAACCGATTGACAGATGACACAATAGCCACTGCTCTACATTACTGTCCTTACATATCTGGAGAAGGATGCTTATATGAGAATGCTGTTCTTGGACTACAGTTCAGCATTCAACACCATAGTTCCATCCAGGCTTGACAAAAAGCTCAGAGACTTCAGCCTTGACCCTGCCTTGTGCAGTTGGATTTCCTGTCAGATCGCCAGCAGGTAGTAAGAGTGGGCTCCCTCACCTCCAACCCTCTGACCCTCAATGCAGGAGCCCCTCAGGGTTGCATACTGAGTCCATTCCTTTACTCTTTGTATACCCATGACTGTGTCACCACCCACAGCTCCAATCTGCTAATTAAATTTGCTAACAAAACTACATTGATTAGCCTTATCTCAAACAATAACAAGGTGGCCTACAAGGGAGAAGTCATCTTTCTGACATAACGGTATCAAGAAAACAACCTCTCCCTCAATGTCACAAAAACAAAGGAGCTGGTTGTGGATTACAGGAGGAACGGTGACGGGCTAACCCCTATTGACATCAATGGATCTGAGGTTGAGAGGGTGAACAGCTTCAAGTTCCTCGGCATCCACATCACCGAGGATCTCACGTGGTCTGTACACACCAGCTGTGTGGTGAAAGAGGCACAATAGTGCCTCTTTTACCTCAGATAGTTGAGGAAGTTTGGTATGGGTCCCCAAATCCCAAGAAATTTCTACAGGGGCACAATTGAGAGTATCCTGACTGGCTGCATCACTGTCTGGTATGGGAATTGTACCTCCATTAAACATAGGACTCTGCAGAGAGTGGTGCGGACAGCCCAGCACATCTGTAGTTGTGAATTTCCCATGATTCACGGCATTTACAAGGACAGGTGTGTAAAAAGGGCCCGTAGGATCATTGGGGATCCAAGCCATCCCAAACACAATCTATACCAGCTGGTAACATTCGGGAAGTGGTACCGCAGCATAAAAGCCAGGAACAACAGGATCCGGGACGGCTTCTTCCACCAGGCTATCAGACTGATGAACTCACACTGACTTGAGTGTACTCTATATTACATTGACTGTTCCATTCATTATAAATTATTATAAATTACTGTGATTGCACATAGCACATTTAGATGGAGATGTAACGTAAAGATTTTTACTCCTCATATATGTGACAGATGTAAAAAATAAAGTCAATTCAATTATTTATTGAGATACAGCACAGAATTGGTCCTTTGAGCCATGCCTTCCAGCAACCCCGGATTTAACCCAAGCCTAATCGCAGGGCAATTTGCAATGACCAATTAACCTACCAACCAGTAGGTCTTTGGACTGTGGGAGGAACCCGGAACACCAGGAGAAAACCCATGCAGTCACAGGGAGAACATACAATCTCCTTACAGACAGTGATGAGAATTGAACCGAGGTCACTGGTACTGTAAAGCATTGTACTATCCACTACACTACCGTGCCGCCCCATACCACATGGAGAGCGGAACTCCAGAATATGAGGCCATCATGGATTAAGGAAGTTATTTATGGGATTAATGCAATTAAATTGGTGCAAAGATGTGGTCGTGGAATGCTGAAATATACAGTATGTGTGGCTGAGAAAGTGTGGAGAATGGCCTGCTGGTATAAGAAAATTATTCTTTTTCTATGCTATTTGGTTAACAATTAAAATGCTTCTCTCATGATAAATTCAGCCTAATTTCTCAGGATTAATCAGGGCAACCAGTATTTAGTGTGCTAATTAGCAAATGCACTAATTAAGTACTTTCTCAATCAAGCCAGTTCATTGCCAGTAGAATATCTCATCCCTGGTAGATTTTGCTCCATTCCTGAAGATTTCATTTTGGAGACAGAGGAACCTATTCTGTTTTTGACTCTCCTTCTAGTTCTTCTGCACAGTCTGCAAATTCAATCCAACAGTTGACCCTATCAGAATATTGTGACTGATTACTTTGGAAAAATCGTCTCTCCAAATATCCTTATGCTTTCTCAAGGTTTAGTACCAGAATGAAATATTCCACAAGTTTTCTTTCAACTTAAGGTCAAGATTAATGGATTTATCACTGGAGAAATAGTAGGAGTAGCTTACAAGAGCAATTTTCTCCTGAGTTTTGACTGATCTTGTGCTGAGATATGGCAGGAAACCTGTTCTCCTCCATGTCAGATCCAAACACTCAATGCTAGTTTAGCATACTTGTTTGAACCTTTTCCTAGGCTTATGTTTTAGTACATTTTCAGAAATTGTTGTTGATTAAAACAGTTGGACAATGACTACAATCCCTCTCATTGGATATGATAGCTGAAACAAAATGGCAATGTAAGCATAACCCTGATAATATTTATAAAGGTGTTTATTTAATTAATGCTATGAATAATATTTATAAATAATAGTTATAAATAAAACTATATGGAAAATTGCCTTTCCCATTTTGATTTCACCTGAACTCGATGTTTGGATGTAAACTTACGTGCTGTGCCAAATCATAAAGGTCAGTTACAGGCCAAATCGAGGTGGTGAGGTCCAAGCTGCAGAGTGTACTCTGGTGATTAAATCTGATGGTTGGTTTAGGTGCCGGTTTAAATTGAAAAGGTCAGGATATCGAGGCCCGGGGTGAGGGCGGGCCAGTTCAAATTGCTGCTCCACGAGCTTTACTTGGCTCAGTATTGAACTATGCAACTTTCTTGCAGACTTCAGCCCAGAACACTATTTGCTTGTGGTTTTTTTTCCGCACATTAGGTGCTTGATGGTCTTTTTTTATATAGGTTCTTTTATTTTATATGGTTTCTTTCTTTTAATGGGCATGATGTTTTTTTCATGGGCATGATGTCTTTTTTTCTCTCTGAACAATGGGTGATAGACTATCTTTTGTTCTTTGTTTGTTTGTTTTGTGTTTCTTTGTTTTGTGGCTGCCTGTAAGGAGATGAATCTAAAGGTTGTATAATATATACATACTTTGATAAGAAATGTACTTTGAACTTAGAAGATGAGGCCAGTACTGATGTAGGGCCTCTGCCCAAAACATCAACTGTTCATTTCCTTCCATGTATTCTGCCTGACATGTTGAGTTCTGCCAGCACTTTGTGGGTGCTGTATATACTTAATTCAGGTTTTGAAGATACCTTCTTGAAAGTTTTGCTGAAAGTGCCCAGAGAAAGATTTTAAGTTATCACATATTGCCACATGCATCTGGACCTACAGACATACTTGAGTATGGTAAAGGTTAATATGAACTGTATGATTCTGATGCCAGCCAATCTATGAGTGTACTTTGTTTAAACCTTTACTACTTCTGCTGCCAGCCTTTGTTCTTCGGTTTCCAGTAAAACTAATGCTATTATTAAATTGGCAGAAACAATATTTATCTAAACCTTGTAATAACACCAGATGTGAGGCTTTACTTCTCAATATCAATTTCAACAAATGGAACAAATGCCAGCTTGTATGTTCTGTTGAGATATTTGACAAATAATCTGGAAATTGCCTTGTTTGCACATAGAGGTAATGCATAACAAATAATGCAATGATTGGAGATTGCTGCAGAGGGTGAATCCTGAACAAGTTGGTAGCTTTGATCTTCACTTGCAGTATTAAAATTAGTACAAAAGTTCATTCCTAACAGAGAATTTGTTTCAATTTTTAATGCAACATATAGATAATCTATGCTCGGAATAGGTTTACCACAATTGAAAACCATTCTTAAAATGATCAGATAGTCTGTCTATTAACTATCAGAAAAAGGATAAGTATTGATCAGAAAGTAGAGTATTGGCTCCTTGATATCCATCTGAGAATATGCACAAGACTTTCATTTTGTGTCCCAAATTCACTCCCAAAACTGCTTTAACTTCTCAACATTACATTGAAGCATAAACTGAGACTTTGTCCAAGAATTGTGCTTCCAACTACAGTTGCCTGATTTTGAGATGAGAGAGCAAATACTCAGATAAACTGAGTTAATGAAAGACACTGTATGATTTAAGTTCTTTCTTTCAAAGTATAAATAACATAAAAGTTTGAGGAGATCTTCTTGTTTAGTCTTTCACAAGTCTTGGTAATATGAGGTAATCTTTTTCAGGAACAGGTCAACAAATTTGAGTGGGAAGTTCAATGTGCCTGGATTTTTTTAAAAACATGGTACTATTTCTATGTTCATCCATAATTCTTCAGGGTTGAATTCATAATTAACAGAGAAAAAATGTGGTCCCAACTAAGTAGAAAATATAGTCCTTTATTAAGTATATTAACAAAGAAAAACAGTCCCAACAAACATTACAGTGGATGAATTTCCAGAGGCCGATGGGATAGACCCCAGTTTATTGAGAGAGACAAGAATGAGTTTACAAGGGTTTTGATTGATCAAGATCTCCAAATACTTGCTATCTCCAGGTGAGGTCTCAGAAGACTGGCAAGTAGCTAATGCTGTTCTGTTGTTTAAGAAGGGAAATAAGGATAATTCAGGTAACTAATTCAGTGAGTCTCACATCAGCATTATGGTAGCTATTGGAGATAATTCTTAAGGATTAGATTTATGAGAATTTGGAGTGCTATGGCTTAATTAAGGGAAGTCTTTGTGCCAGGCAAATCTTGTATTGCTAACTTAATTGAATTTCTTTGAAAACTGACAAATATAATTGATGATAGTAGAGCTATGGATGTTCTCTATATTGTTTTTAGTAAGGAATTCATCAAGGTAATTCATAGTAGATTCATCCAGAATATGGAGATACATGGGATTCGTGGTGAATTGGCCGCTTGGATCCAGAATTTGTTTGCCCATAAATGACAGAGGGTACCGGACAAAGTGATTTATTCTGGCTGGATGTGTATGACTAGTTGTATTCTGCAGGGATTGCTATGGGATCTCGGCTGATAGTGACATATATAAATGAAAATGTGAATGGGTGCATTAGTAAGTTTTCAAATGATACAAACAATTGGTGGTATTGTGGACATTGCCAAAGGATACAGTGGGATGTAAATCATTTGCAGATATGGACTGGGAAATAGCAAATGGAGTTTAATCCAGCTGAATGTGAGATTTACACTTTGAAACATAGAAACATATAAACATAGAAAATAGGTGCAGGAGTAGGCCATTTGGCCCTTCGAGCCTGCACCGCCATTCAGTATGATCATGGCTGATCATCCAACTCAGAACTCTGTACCCGCCTTCCCTCCATACCCCCTGATCCCTTTAGCCACAAGGGCCATATCTAACGCCCTCTTAAATATAGCCAATGAACTGGCCTCAACTGTTTCCTGTGGCAGAGAATTCCACAGATTCCCCACTCTATGTGTGAAGGAGTTTTTCCTCATCTTGGTCCTAAAAGGCTTCCCCTTTATCCTTAAACTGTGACCCCTCATTCTGGACTTCCCCAACATCGGGAACAATCTTCCTGCATCTAGCCTGCCCAATCCCTTTAGGATTTTATACGTTTCAATAAGATCCCCCCTCAATCTTCTAAATTCCAACGAGTATAAGCCTAGTCGATCCAGTCTTTCATCATATGAAAGTCATGCCATCCCAGGAATCAATCTGGTGAACCTTCTTTTGTATGCCCTCTATGGCAAGAATGTCTTTCCTCAGATTAGGGGACCAAAACTGCACACAATACTCCAGGTGTGGTCTCACCAAGGCCTTGCACAACTGCAGTAGTACCTCCCTGCTCCTGTACTGGAATCCTCTTGCTATGAATGCCAGCATACCATTCGCCTTTTTCACCACCTGCTGTACTTGCATGCCCACTTTCAATGACTGGTGTATAATGACATCCAGGTCTCGTTGCACCTCCCCTTTTCCTAATCTGTCACCATTCAGATAATAATCTGTTTTCCTGTTTTTGCCACCAAAGTGGATAACCTCTCATTTATCCACATCAAATTGCATCTGCCATGAATTTGCCCACTCACCTAACCTATCCAAGTCACCCTACATGCTCTTAGCATCCTCCTCACAGCTAACAATGCCGCCCAGCTTCGTGTCATCCGCAAATTTGGAGATGCTGCATTTAATTCCCTCATCTAAGTCATTGATATATATTGTAAACAACTGAGGTCCCAGCATTGAGCCTTGCGGTACCCCACCAGTCACTGCCTGCCATTCTGAAAAGGTCCCATTTATTCCCGCTCTTTGTTTCCTGTCTGCCAACCAATTCTCTATCACGTCAATACCGTACCTCCAAAACCGTGTGCTTTAAGGTTGCACACTAATCTCCTGTGTGGGATCTTGTTAAAAGCCTTTTGAAAATCCAAATATACCACATTCACTGGTTCTCCCCTATCCACTTTACTAGTTACATCCTCAAAAAATTCTATGAGATTCGTCAGACATGATTTTCCTTTCACAAATCCATGCTGACTTTGTCTGATGATTTCACCGCTTTCCAAATGTGCTGTTATCACATCTTTGATAACTGACTCTAGCATTTTCCCCACCACCAATGTTAGGCTAACCGGTCTATAATTCCTTGGTTTCTCTCTCCCTCCTTTTTTAAAAAGTGGGGTTACATTAGCCACTCTCCAATCCTCAGGAATCAGTCCAGAATCTAAAGAGTTTTGAAAAATTATCACTAATGTATCCACTATTTCTTGGGCTACTTCCTTGGGATACAGACCATCTGGCCCTGGGGATTTATCTGCCTTTAATCCCTTCAATTTACCTAACACCACTTCCCTACTAACATGTTCCCTCAGTTCCTCCATCTCACTAAAGCCTTGGTCCCCTACTATTTCCGGAAGATTATTTATGTCCTCCTTAGTGAAGACAGAACCAAAGTAGTTATTCAATTGGTCTGCCATGTCCTTGTTCCCCATGATCAATTCACCAGTTTCTGACTGTAAGGGACCTACATTTGTCTGACCCAATCTTTTGCTTTTCACATATCTATAAAAGCTTTTACAGTCAGTTTTTATGTTCCCTGCCCGTTTTCTCTCATAATCTTTTTTCTCCTTCCTAATTAAGCCCTTTGTCCTCCTCTGCTGAACTCTGAATTTCTCCCAGTCCTCAGGTGAGCCGCTTTTTCTGGCTAATTTGTATGTTTCTTCTTTGGAATTGATACTATCCCTAATTTCCCTTGACAGCCACGGGTACACTACCTTCCCTGGTTTATTCCTTTGCCAAACTGGGATGAACAATTGTTGCAGTTCATCCATGCGATCTTTAAATGCTTGCCATTGCATATCCACCGTCAATCTTTTAAATCATTTGCCTGGCTATCTTAGCTAATTCATGTCTCATACCTTCAAAGTTACCCTTCTTTAAGGTCAGAACCTTTGTTTCTGTATTAACTATGTCACTCTCCATCTTAATGAAGAATTCCACCATATTATGGTCACTCTTACCCAAGGGGCCTCTCACGACAAGATTGCTAATTAACCCTTCCTCATTGCTCAATACCAAGTCTAGAATTGCCTACTCTCCAGTTGATTCCTTGACATGTTGGTCCAGAAAACCATCCCACATACATTCCAAGAAATCCTCTTCCTTAGCACCCTTACCAATTTGGTTCAACCAATCTATATGTAGATTGAAGCCACCCATTATAACTGCTGTTCCTTTATTGCACACATTTCTAATTTCCTGTTTAATGCCAAACCCAACCTCACAACTACTGTTAGGAGGCCTGTACACAACTCCCACAAGCGTTTTCTGCCCCTTAGTGTTACGCAGCTCTGCCCATATCGATTCCACATCCTCTCGGCTAATGTCCTTCCTTTCTATTGCATTAATCTCCTCTCTAACCAGCAATGCTACCCCACCTCTCTTTCCTTCTTGCCTATCCCTCCGGAATATTGAATATTCCTGAATGTTGAGCTCCCATCCTTGGTCATCCTGGAGCCATGTCTCTGTGATCCCAACTATATCATATTCGTTAATAAGAATCTGCACTTTTAATTCATCCACCTTGTTACGAATGCTCTTTGCATTGACATACAAAGCCTTCAGGCTCGCTTTTACAACACTCTTAGCCCTTATACAATTATGTTGAAAAGTGGCTCTTTTTGATTTTTGCCCTGGATTTGCCGGCCTGCCACTCTTACTTTTCACCTTACTACTTTTTGCTTCTACCCTCGTTTTACACCTCTCTGTCTCTCTGCACTTGTCCCTATCCCCCTGCCACATTAGCTTAAATGCTCCTGAACAACAGTAGCAAATGCTCCCCCTAGGACATTGGTTCCAGTCCAGCCCAGGTGCAGACCATTCTGTTTGTACTGGTCCCACCTCCTCCAGAACTAGTTCCAATGCCCCAGAAATCTGAATCCCTCCCCCTTGCACAATTTTTCATCTGATATTTGGGAGATCAAATGTAAAGAGACATGCCACAGTTAATGGGAACATCCTGAACACTCTGATGTCCAAATGGATTAATGTCTGAATATATCGATAGGTGGTAAAGGAGGCACATGGCAAATTTCCCTTTATTAGTCAAGTGCCAGGAAGTTATATTGCAGCTTTATAAAAATCTGGTTTGGCCACACCTGGAGTATTACATTCATTTCTTATCACCCCATTTTAGGAACGATGCAGGGGTTTAGAAGAGGATACAGAAGAGCTTTAACAGGATGCTACCTGGATTAGACATCTAGCACCATAAAAGATTGGTCAAAGTTGTGTTGTTTTTGCTGGCATGGTGGAGCCTGAGGGGAGACCTGATAGAAATTCAGAAGGTCATCCTGGGCATAGATACAGAAGACAGTCCTTTTCTTAGGAACAACATTATGGCTGAAAGGGCTGTTCATCTGCTGTACTGTTCTATGTTCTATGACAATGTTCTATGATCTACGACAATGTTTTATGTTCTATGACCATGTTCTGTGTTCTATGACAATGTTCTATGATCTATGGCAATGTTTTATGTTCTATGATGATGTTCTATAATCTACGACAATGTTCTATGATCTATGACAATGTTTTATGTTCTATGATGATGTTCTATGTTCTACGACAATGTTCAATGTTCTGTGACGATGTTTTATGTTCTATGACAATGTTCTATGATCTACGACAATGTTCTATGATCTATGACAATGTTTTATGTTCTATGATGATGTTCTATGTTCTACGACAATGTTCAATGTTCTGTGACGATGTTCTATGTTCTGCAACAATATTTTATGTGGTGTTAAGGATAAGGTTGTATTAGAAAATTAAAACAGTAAGCAAAGTTCTCGAACTTCTATTTTTCGTGTTGATCTAAAGAACCTTTTTTTGCACTACTTATTTCAACTCAACTATTTAATAGACATATTACTCACTGTAATTCAGTTTTTTTTCTATGGTTATTTATCATTTATTTCATTGTACTGCTGCCGTAAAGTTAACAAATATCACAACGTATGCCAGTGATATTAAATCCAATTCTGATTCTGATTGAAGTATCAGAAGAATACTGTAGCAGCAGCAAACCCGATGGTACAACAATTGCTTCTGATGCACAACAGGGTCTAGTAAGTCCAGCAAGCAGTAATGGCAGCGAATCAGAGCTCAAAGTGGTATGTCACCCTCCTGTTAGCAAGGTCTTGAAATGGGTGCAGACATTACTGAAGCATTGGGAAGTTGACTGTTGAACAGTCAGAAGTTGAAGTATACATTAGTGCTAACATAAACAGAAAGAGTGATGAAGTTCTGCACCGTGAATTTAGGGAGTTCAGAATCCAGTTTATTGTCACTGACAATAGTTGTGCAATTCGCAGTTTTGTGCAATTAAGCAGAAGGTTAATTATGACCTGTACAATCATGATTTATGGATTACTTCATTTTCCACATGCTAGTCAGAGGTAGAAAAAGATAATAGATGAATATATGGTTAAAAAGCTGCTGGAGAAGGTTCTTGGTTTTTTAGATCATTGGAATCAGTGGGACATGTACCCGAAGGATGTGTGGGATCTAAACTGGAAGGGGAGAAATATCCTTTCAGGGAGATTTGCTCATGCTACCGAAGTGGGTTTAAAACAATCTGGAAATTGTGTGTGTGGGGGGGGGGCGTGTGGGCTCTGAAACATAGCATGTTGGCAGAAGTTGGGTGGGTTGCTCAAATGTTCAGGAGAAATCAAGCAAGGCTAGTAAGCAGAGCAGACAGAAGCAGGTTAGGGAGCAAGGGAGGGCTGGCAAGGTCACAGCATTTACTTTAATGCAAGGAACCTTGCAATGAATCAGATGATCATAGATCATCGCTTGGAATTATGATGTTGCAATCATGGAAACGTGGCTACGGAAGGCTATAGAAGTTTCAACTATGATAGAGGGGGATACAAAAGAGAGGATGAGAGGCATGGGTGGGGTCTCATTATTGATTAGGGAGAATATCAAGGCAGAGAAGGTAATCCCAGTGATGTCTTATAATGAAAATATATGTGTGGAATATGGGAATAAGATAAGTGCAACCATATGTAATCAAATCACAGTAAGGTATAAAAGCAAAAGGGTTATAACAGTGGGAGATATAACTTTCCCATAGCCTACTCAGATTGCCTTAAGGCATTGAATGGCCAGAATTTGTGAAATACCTTCAAGAAAGGTTTTGTAAAGAATATGTAAAGAGTCTTACTGGCAATACTTCAATCAGAATCAGGTTTATTATCACCGGCAAGTGTCGTGAAATGTTTTACCTTAGCAGCAGCAGTTCAAAGCAATACATAAATCAGAAGAAAAAGAAGAAAAATAAATAAATAAGCAAATAAATCAATCAATTACAGTATACACAAATTGAATGGATTAAAAATCAAATTGAATAGATTAAAAACAGAAATAATAGATATTAAAGAAGTGAGGTAGTGTTCATGGGTTCAATGTCCATTTAGGAATTGAATGGCAGAGGGGAAGAAGTTGTTCCTGAATCGCTGAGCTGAGTGTGTGCCTTCAGGCTTCTGTAGCTCCAACATGATGGTAACAGTGAGAAAGGGGCATGTCTTGGGTGCTGGGGGTCCTGAATAATGGACGCTGCCTTTCTGAGACACCGCTCCTTGAAGATGTTCTGGGTACTTTGTAGGCTAGTGCCAAAGATGAAGCCGACTAAATTTACAACCCTCTGCAGCTTCTTTCGGTCCTGTGCAGTAGCCACCCCCACCCCCCCCCCCCACCGCCATACCAGACAGTGATGCAGTCTGTCAGAATGCTCTCCATGGTACATCTATAAAAGATTTTGAATGTTTTTGTTGACATATCAAAACTCATCAAACTCCTAATGAAGTATAGCCGCTGTCTTGCCTTCTATATAGCTGCATCGATATATTAGGACAAGGTTAGGTTCTCAGAGATCTTGACATCCAGGATCTTGAAACTGCTCACTTTCTCCACTTCTGATCCCTCTATGAGGATTGGTATATGTTCCTTCGTCCTACGCTTCCAGAAGTCCACAATCAGCTTTTTCATCTTACTGATGATGAGTGCCAGGTTGTTGATTCGACACCAGTCCACTAGTTGATATATCTTGCTCCTGTACACCCTCTTGTCTCCATCTGAGATTCTACCAACAATGGTTGTATCATCAGCAAATTTATAGATGGTATTTAACTTTATCCTAAGAAATGAGACTGGGCATATTGGAGAAATATGAATGATGATCACTTTGGGAATATGAGACACACGAGAGTTGATAAAACCCCAAGATGAGATGAGGTTTTTTAGGAAGGAAGGAAGGAGATAATCAAGACTGAATAAAAACTTCTGTTGTTCTTTTATTTCAAAAGGACATCTGGGGTAAGACAGATAACTTACAGGCTGGAGAGTCTCATACCAGTGGAAGGGAAATTATTGGAGAGATTTCCAAGGGATAGGACTTAAGTACGTTTGAAAGGCAGTGCCTAATCAGGGATCATCAGCATTTTTTATGTAAGGGAAATCATACCTCAGTAATTTAATTGAGCTCTTTGAGGATGTAGTAGCTTAGATATCAGTAAAACATTTGACAAGGTCCCTCATGGTTGGTGGTCTGGAAGATTACATGGGATCCATGCCAAGTTAGCTAATTGGATCCAAAATCAGCTTGATTATAGGGGCAGAGGGTAGTGGCGCAAGGTTGTTTCCTTGATTGGATGTTTGTAACTATTTATGTTTGGCAAGGATCAGTGCACATCCCAAGAAAAAATAGAAACACTAAAACACTCAAGTCTAAGAACCCATCAGGAACAAGTCAGATCAATTGAGTGATATTTATCACCTTTGACTTTCATTCCCTTCAGAATCAGCACACACTGACTGCAGTCTGCACCAACTACAAAATGCATTATGGTTTCTGCACCGAGACCACGAGACCACAGTTGTGGCCTCAACTATCAAGAAGGACAAGTGGACCAGGACCATAATAACATCACCACCTTTGGATTCTTCCGGAAGACACACACCGTGCTGACTAGAAATGTATTCTTTATCACTGGGTCTAAATCCTAGCACTCCCGACCCAAGGACTGTAGGAATATCTTCACTGAAAAGATTGTGTTAATTCAAGAAGGAAGCTCTCTATCTTCTTGAATAGGGAAATTATTGGTAGACAATAGGTGTTGGTCTTGTCTGGAAATTCTACATCTGAAAAGGTACAAATATTTGAAAAAAAAGCCGCACCGGTTGGTACAGTTTGAGCTATTTGACACTCATAGTAATGTTTCCATCCCCTAGAGACCAAACACCACATAAGTAGAATTTCTCTGAACAAATTAGCAATAAATGCATGATTCAGAAATACAAAACAGCAGCAACAGCTTCTCTGATTAACTGCTAGAGCATCCTGGCAAAGCTCTACAATTGCACTTGTCTTCAATGTTCATTTC
Organism: Mobula hypostoma; assembly: GCF_963921235.1. Lineage (NCBI taxonomy): Eukaryota > Metazoa > Chordata > Chondrichthyes > Myliobatiformes > Myliobatidae > Mobula > Mobula hypostoma. The sequence continues at coordinate 100,489,754 of NC_086103.1, read as the reverse complement.
AGCTCCTTTTGTAACTGCAATGAGATGAGAAATCCAATCACTGATGAGCTACAAGGAGAAATTCATCTGCACTGTTTTCTTGCATTAAATAAAAAAAATAAAATTTCATCTATGAATAATTTCAGCTCACTCCATATTCTCTTCCAATGTATTAAGGCCTATAATAACAAACCTGATTATACACACTGTGCTTCATTTCCTTGCTGAATTCTCATTTAAATAAACTGAAACTAAAATGATTAGATCAATTCATACTTTCTCTCTTTACATTATAGATCTATATTCTTACTTTTTTGTGTACTCACAGTTTCCTATTATTCATATTATATTTAGTGGCCTCAGTATTAACCAGCTCTTGGAGAATGTTAGAGTTCAAGAAAATAGGAGCCAGATTGGACCATCTCACCCCTTAACGCCTGCCTCTCAATTCAACACAACATTGGTTGAATTGACCCGACCTCAGCTCCTCTTTCTATCATCTCCACATAGTTACTTAACTTTCAACAAATCTAGCTATCTTCTCTTTAAATATTTAGTTATCTGGCCTCCTCAACCATCCAGAGATGAAAATTTCAAAATCACTGATCTTTGACAGTTGAAAGGAAGAATTTTCTTCCTGTCTTCCTTTGTAAGGAAGAATCTCTGAATCTTCGTATTGGCTTTCTCACCTGGAAGAAGATCCATTGAAGTCCCCTAGAATTCTATAGTTATATAGAATTTGCAAAATAGAAACTGAGTTTTGCATGGGAAATGGCAATATTAAGTTTGTACAATGTCTAAACCACTTCCCCAAAGTGATAGATTCAGTTTATTCAGCTCCTCTCACTTTTCTGAACCAGAGGGGTAGCCATGGACACTCGCATGGGCCCAAGTTATGCCTGCCTCTTCGCTGGGTATGTAGAACAGTCTATGTATGAAGTCTTCCCCGGTTATACTCCCTCAACTCTTCCTTCACTACATTGATGACTGCATTGGCACTGCTTCATGCATCCATTCTGAACTCATCTACATTGCCTTTAACTTCCACCTGCCCTTAATTTCACTTGGTCCATCTCTGACATCTCCCTCCACTTTCCTGACCTCTCTTTATCCATCTCTGGAGACAAATTGTCAACTGACATCTTTAATAATCCTACTGATTCCCCTCATTATCTCGATTATACCTTTTCCCACCCTATCTCCTGTAAAAATGCTATTCCCTTTCCTTAATTTATTTGCCTCTGCTGTATCCATTCCCACAATACAGCTTTCAGTTCTAGGATATCAGACATGTCCTCCTAGTTCAAAGGACGAGGTTTCCATCTACTATTGATGCTGCCCTCACCCACATTTCCTCTGTTCCTGTACGTCCACTTTCACCCTGACATCCTCCTGCCATATAAGTGATAGAGTCCCTCTAGTCCTTACCAACTACCCAATTAGTCTCTGTGTACAACACATTATAGAGTCATAGGAAAGTACAGCATAGAAACAGGTCCTTTGGCCCATCTAGCCTGTGCCAAAATCATTTAAACTGTCTAATGCCATTCACCTGCACCAGGACCATAGCTCTCCATATCCCTACTCTCCAAACTTCCTTGAAATGTTGACATTGAGTTCGCATGGATCAATTGTGGTGGCAGCTAATTCCACAACCTCACAACCCTCTGAATGAAATAGTTTCCCTTCATGTTCCCCTTAAACTTTTCACCTTTCACCTTTAAGCCATGGCCTGTTTGTAGTTCCCACCCAACCTCAAAGGAAAAAGCCTGTTTGCATTTTCCCTATCTATGCACCTCATAATTTTATATACCTCTTATCAAATATCCCCTCAATCTTCTATACTCTAAAGAGTACAGTTCTAACTTATTGAATTTTTCCTTATAACTCAGGACCTCCAGACCTGGCAACATCCTTGTAAATTTTCTCTGCACTTTTCCAACCTTGTTTACATTTTTCCTGTAGGTAGGTGACCAAAACTACACACAATACTCCAAATTAGGCCTCACCAATGTCTTACACAACTTGAACATATCATCCCATCTTCTGTACTCAGTACTTCGATTTAGGAAAGCCACTGTGCTAAAAACTTTCTTTATGACTCTACCTACCTGCGACACCACTTTCAATTAATTATCTACCTGCATTCAAATCGTACATGATACAACATTGATAGGCCTTATTTCCAATAATGATGAAACAGCTTACAGAAGAGAAGCAGTGGTGCCAAGAAAACAACATTTCCCCCAATGTTGAAAACACCAATGAGTTGATCAAGATTTACAGGAGGAATGGAATCAGGTTAGTCCCTATTGATATCAATGGGGTTGTAGTTGAGAGGGTAAGTAGTTTCAAGTTCCTCAGTATACACATTAACAAGGATCTCACCAGCATTGTACATATCGGCTGAGTGGTGAAAAAAAGCACAACAGCTCTTTAACCTCAGACGGCTGAGTTAGTTCCGCATGAGTCCCCAGATCCTTAGGACTTTCTAGAGGGACACCGTTGAGGGCATCCTGACTGGCTGTTACATCGCTTGGTATGGGAATTGTACTACCCTCAATCACAGGGCGTTGTAGACAGAGGGATGGAGAGCCCAGTGCATCTGTGGCTGTGAACTTTCCTCTATTCAGCATATTTAGGACTGCTTTGTATATCTATATCTAAAAGACATAGGGACACTCCTTTGATGATAATAATGTGCACATTGTGGACAGGGAAGACAGGTGGTTTGAAAGACTAGTTAAAGAAGCCATCTTTGTCAAACTGGAAGACCCATCCCTGAATGAGGGGGCGGGTACCACATCACCTATCAGCTACTTACAGTGCTGTCCTAACATCTCTACCCCGGTGTCTCCACAACAGTTCACACCTCAATTCATGCAAATATAAGACTAATGATCCTCTCATTACCTCTACGACACTTAATGACCCTCATGTGATTGGCATATATTTAAACAACTCACAGAGTTTATAAACTGGAAAATTATCCACCGTGGATCAGAATGGAAAAAGCCTCTCAGATGAGTGGCAAAACGTCTTCCAGACAAAAACGGCAAGTCCAGTTGCCTTGATTTACTACAGCTTGATCACCTGTCTGTCACCTCCCCCAGTGTACCCTTCTCCTTGTTCCCTTTCTCCTCTCCTCTCCTATCAGATTCCTTCTTCTCTTGCACATGAACTTTCCCACCCTCCTTGCTTCACCTATCACATTTCAGCTAGCCTCTTTCCCCTCCCCCACCTTTTATTGAGGCAGCTCCCCCCCTTCCTTTCCATCTCTGATGAAGGGTCTCAGCCCATAATGTTGATTGTTTCCTCCATCCCATAGATGCTGCCTGACCTACTGAGTTCCTCTAGCATTTTATATATGTTGCTTTGTATTTCTAGAATCTGCAGGCTTTCTCATGTTTCAGATTTACAGTTTGGAATATGTTTGTTTATTCTAATGAAGACCTGTATCCCTTTCAGTTTCCCTATCATTATTCAAGTGTATGAGTGCAGAATTTCCAGCGAAGCCTAGCAATTTCCCTGAATGACTCTGTGGATGTGAGCTGTTGTCTTAGCTCCAATGATCATACTTTCAACACTAATCAAAATGCAATGGATCTCTGGGATTTCTTGCTGTTCCTAGCCATGTCCCAATAGAATTATTTTCTGTCCAACTGATAATTTCCTGGTTTCTTTTTGCATTAATCATAATGCTGATTTCAGGATTTTTAATGACTTCTCTATTTATGTATTGCGAATCTTCTCTTTGGCATGCTGAGTAGGACAGTAGATACAAAATATGAAAATGCTGTCATTATATTTTGCTACAAAAGTAATTTTAACCAACTGCTTGCACTGAAATCTCCAAAGATCTGAGATCAATCAACTCAGATAAAGTTTAACTCAATTAACGCACCGTGCAGCTGACATGATAGAATTCTACAAAACATAATTCACTTTCATTTAAGTACTAATAATTTTGCAGGATTCTAACTTTTATCCTTAATAGTTATCCTTGAGATATAAATCCCAGATTAAGACAAAGTCATTGCTGCTGAATATTTAAGTACTGACAATGGTTTCTGTCTGTTAAATGACTTACTGTGAGTAAGTTGGCTGCCTGACTAAAACTCCACAGGAAGGTACAGGTTGCATTGAAGTCTGGACCTCAAAACAATCATGCCAGCATACCATTACAACTAGTGTGATCTCATTAGTGCAATACCAAGTAACCTGCAAAAAAGATGATCATGGTGATGGAAGGCATTAGAAAGGTTGCCATTCCATCTCCAACTAGTCCACAAAGACTGGCCGTGGTCAGACTACTTTTCCTAGAGAGTAAGCTCTGCAGATCAAATTGTTCACTGTCTGAACAGCATGAAACAGGCTCCTTGGTACATTATGTCCACATACACTAATCCTACTTAAATTTCATTTGGTTGCTCCTACATTCCCATCAATTCCCCTCATTTTTCACCACACATCTACACATTAATGTCAATTTACAGTGGCCAATTAACATATCAGCCATCTTTGGGATGTGGAAGGAAACGAGAGCACCCAGGAGATACTCAAGCAGTTACAGGAGAAAGTTGCAAACTTCACAAAAGACAACAAAAGTGTTAAGGTAGAACCTGGGTCTCTGGGGCTAAGGGGCATCAGTTCCAGCAACTGTACTTAGTCAACTTTCTAAAAAATAAGACGATTGTATACATGCGAGAGGACACAGTTAACTGGGCAACTGACGAATTGAAACTGGATATCCCAGAGTCACTAGTTAAAGAAGTGAGTGAGAACTTTAGCAAAACGAAGTGAATATTGTTCAGTAACCCTCCAATTTTAATTTTTTTGCTATCCTGCTTTAACAAAATAAATCACCTTTATGATATTACACAATATAGAAGTGGTTTATTCAAATATCATTTGCATTCGGATAAATTATAGATAATGCATTTTCATGAAAGTACATGACTAATAGAATAATTTACAGCTTTTAAAATTAACACATGGGAGTAAACTTTGGAACTCAATGAACCCCATTATAAAATCGGCTGCCTACAATGAAATCTAGCTTCTGATGATCAGGAAACATTAAGAATTCTAAGCATACAGAGGTACTATAAAAGATTCACATTGGAAACAAAAATGCATTTATATATAAAAATACAGGATAGTATCTTATTCCAGCACTGGAATTTAAATCAGCAATTAATGTTAATGGGAAAAGTTGTTACCCAAGCACAATTCAAAAATTCTCATCAGCTCTTTAGTTAGCAACAGCATCTGAATGTGTACATCTTCATTTGCAATGGACTCTCTTCACATTTATGCACTGTTTAGATAGTGTCTCTGTCTTTATGTGCTGGAGGAGGCACTACTTCCCCAGAAGCAGTGATTTATTTTATTATTCATAGATGGGCCATTGGTATTAATGGAATGTCCAAAATTTATTGTCCAATTCTAATTGCCCTAGACAAGGTGGTGCTGACGAAGCATCAATACATCAATTACTTCAGGTTGTAAAGTACATACATACTCCAAGAGTATATTCTATTTGACCCCTTACTGACCAATCTTCTTTTAGCATATTTCTTATGTGTGTGTATATATATTTAGCAAAAGTCTTGGGTACATATATATAGCTAGGGTGTCTAAGACTTGTGCACAGTACTGTATTTGTCATCATGGAGCAGGGAGAGAGAGTTTGTAAATCTAGCAGGAACAAAGAAAGTTGAGAATAGCAAGGGTGGTGTGCCGCAAGAGGGATGTGGGGCATGTAGCAGAGAAGGACTGTAGGGGGGCATAGGGTGGCATAGGTGCAGACACAGCCAGCCCTGAGACACCAGGCAAGATCATTTGATTCCAAATAATTAGTTTATTGGTTATTATAGAGCATCTCTCTGGGGCCTCCCACTCCCTTTCCCTTTTGCCAACCGTGATTCTCCTCTCTGTACCCCCTTCCCACTCTCAGTCCACAATAGAGATCCATATCAGAATCAAGCTTATCATCGCTCACGTATGTAATGAAATTTCAAACAAGAGAAAATCTGCAGATGCTGGAAATCTGAGCAACACACACAAAATGCTGGAGGAACTCAGAAGGCCAGGCAACATATAGCAAAAAGAGTACAGTCAATGTTTCGGGCCGAGACCCTTCAGCAGGACTGGAGAAATAGGAAATTGTTCTGATGAAGGGTCTTGGCCCGAAATGTCGACTGTACTTTTTTCCATAGGTGCTGCCTGTCCTGCTGAGTTCCTCCAATAATTTGTGTGTGTTGCTTGTAATGAAAGTAGTTTTTTTTTGAGGCAGCACTACAGTGCAATACATAAATTACTACAGTACAAAAGTCTTAGGCTTCCTAGCTATATATCTTTTGCACAGTAATGTATGTATATATTTATAAAATACTCTATATCCTTTAATTTTCTGACTAACATCTAATAATTTTCCCAATTCTTTTTGCAGGAGTCTTAACTTTCTATTTAGTTAGTAGATCTTCATTCAGTAGGCTACTGTCACATTTCACTGTCCTAATTTGAGAATGCCAACACCCACTGCAGAACATCATTGATCACACAGTGGTGCACATCAAGAACATAATCGTTCAACAACAGTAATATTGTGAATTTGTATGATGTCTTTCAGGCTTAAAAATCATATGAAAATTAATTGAAGCATATCTAATAACTGGATTCTTGCCTGAAGTGTAGGATACTTGAAACACTTGCCAAAAACTTACTGAGAGAACAAGAAGGAAGGTCTTCATGATATGAGGTCGAAGGGAATGGAAGATTGGGACAGAAAACCCAATCAGTGCATTTCAAAGGAGCAACTCCTTCAGAAAATTACAAGGGAGGGTGAAGGGAATATGCACCTGATGGTGGAGTTGGTGATAATTGTGAACAATGACCTACCGAATGAAGACATTGCTGGAATTCAAGGAATTGTGTCCTTGCACTATTCAGGGAGAAAAGGGAGGAGAGTAGAGATGGGGGATGTGGTTAAGGGCTCTGTCCATTATACCAGAGGGAAAGCCAAGTTTCAAGGGAAAGAAGACATTTCAGGGACATCTGTGCAAAGAAGAACTAAGATCATTGAAACAGGGTGAAAGAAATTGTATTTAAAATAGTAGTGGAAGTCTGCAGGGAAGTACAGTAATTAGATGTATGTTGACCATCAAGTACATTCTCCAGATTAGGGGTCTATCTAAATAGAGCTGGTCCTTTCTGCTGTGAGTCATCCATCTGACATTGGCTCAGATTTTCTCTCTCTAATTTGACCTGCTGCACATTTCCCAAACCTTTGTTTTTTGGCAATATTTAGTACATCTAATATAAAGACTGGCCTCACCATACCACATTTATTACTCCCCCAAATCTCCCCACCTTCTTTTCAACTTAAAAACATTTTTATTATAATCTCTCTTACACAATTTGACAAAGGGTCTTTCACTTGAATATTAACTTTGTTTCTCTTTCACAGATTCACAGAAACCAAATTTCCCTCGGGATTAATAAAGTATATCTCTCTATCTATCTATCTATCTACCTGATGACTGTTGGTTTGATTTTTAATTTTTGTTCGAGATATGGTGACATTTACAAAGGAGTGGAGAGGGAGATCAGCCAAGAGGCAAAGGTGAATTGAAAAATGATAAAATTAATTAGTGTCAACAGGAAATTGCTAAAGTAGAGATGCAGGTGGGCAATACAATATAGGTAGAAGTTGGAGGTCTTAGTGTTGTTAACCGCAGTCCTTTGAGCTACGGTCACAGTTTGATCATAAAGTAATGTATGGGAGCTTTGGGAATGTTTTCTAAGACACCTGCTCTTTTCTCAAGCATCACTGTACTAAACATTAGCACCATCATAATAACCAGGATAAACAGTCGTGCTCCATCCAATGCGGTAAAACCAATGTACTATGAGCCATGACCCAATTTGTTTTATTCAGTTGAAAAAAATACTTTCAGTAGAGAATGCATAATTACCCTTGTATTTAGTGCAGCACTTAAAGTGATTTAGTAATATTTCATATGACTGCCTACTGTAAAGAAATAATTTGACTTTTCTCCTTTTTCATTCAAGTGAATGAGTTTTCATTCCATTGAGCAATGAAGCAGTTAGACTCACAAAGAATAAATCCAGGTATTTATTACCTTCATGGTGTTTATTGTTTCTATTATTATTGTTTCTCTGATCTACTGCTGCATTATGGATGTTCCCTGATTGAATATTTTCACTCACTGCAGAGCTGATGAAATAAAAAGAATTGTACCAGCTCCTGCAAAGGCAGGCAAAGCAGCCTCAGCATGGACAAGGCCTTTCCTTTGAGTGCTCTGCCACTGACAGATCTGGCCGGGTCAGGAGATTGTGAGGATGTCCTGGAGAGGGAATCACAAACTGGGTGCTGAAGAATAGGCAAAGAAGTATATTACTACAAGGAATCTATCTGAGCAGTAGACAGTAAATTAAAGGGATGTCCTCTTGCAGTCTCATAGAACCAGTTTTCAAAGTAACTGTTGGAAGCTTTCTTATGGAGTAGCACCCAGAATCATGACCGGTAATGTATGTATATTATTGCTGATGTCAGAGTCCTCAAAGCATTTGGCATACGGTTACCCCTATCTCACCCCAAAACAAAAATCAATGTGTTTGCACTCTGCATGGTAAATTCCAAGTTTTTAATTAACACTTAATTCTTCATGAAAATTAAATTGTCCAATGTAGAACAACATGTGGAGGTGTAATTTAGTTTTCATATAGAACTATTTCATTATTTAATATCAAAGTAAAAGTGTCAATAGTGGGAGCATGTGAACTTATGATTTCTGCAATGTGCTTGTTCCTCCTTAGTGAAGATCGAGCAATGCAGTTGCCTATCTACTGAGACAAGATAATTGATCTACTGGGTAATGCTTTCCATTGCTGTTCTGTGGGCCTGAACAAAATATTCAGTTGGATCTAATGGACAATAAGATAAATGCAAAGTGGGGAATCAGGTAGCCACATGAAGTGATAAATGTAAAATTTAAGAGGGGTTTCAATGATCCTGGTGCTGATTGGAGTAGTAAAAATGAGAAACAGAAAATAGTATGTTTCCAAGAGGCAAAGGTGTATTGAAAAATGACAAAATTAATTAGTGTCAACAGGAAGTGTCTAAAGACAAAGTGTTGTGAGGTGAGGCATATTTCAAAAGAAGAGTATTTGGTCCAATGGTTTCATTTAATATCTGAGTATTTGGTTCAATGGTTTCATTTAATATATACCACCTGACATTCTTACTCTTCACAGACATCCATGAAACACATGAAAACTAAAAAGAATAAATTACAGAAAAATGTTAGAACCCCAAAGCACCCCCACCCCTCTCCCAAACACAAGCAGCAGCAAAGAATCAACCTTCTCCAACTTGTTCCAACATCAACGCTCACCACCCACCAATCAAGCAATAGCAAAACCCCCAAAGAAGCCATGATCTGTAGTCCAACAAAAACTACAGTCCATAACCCAGCACTCCGACATGTCACAGTCTCTCTCTCTCTCTCTCTCACTAACAAGGGGCAGAAAGTTGTCACCCTACCAACGGCGAGAGGGAGAACAACAGATCGCTGTACCAATGTTACAATCTGAATCGATGCTTATTTGAGCTCACCTGACTCGAGAACCAGCAGACTATCTCCCCCCAAAACCCATTGAGAGAGAGAGAGAAAGAGCAATAGCTATTAGAGGTTTTCGACACCTGCACCCACTGTCTTGATGTTCCAATCTCCACTACATTACAGTTGGCGACACCAGCAAGGAACTAAGTCATTCACAGGGCTGCCTGAGACTGAACTCCTGAAGGCCCTAAATGTTCATGTCTTCCAGGCTACCCCTGGAGATATTGAAAACACTAGGCCACTGGACGAGCTCCGGAAGCAGGAACCCACTGCCGTGTAGAACTGCGGTTTGAGTGCAGTTGGAGATCATGACCTGAATGGTAGGGCCCCAAACAGTCCTTCCAAGTGAGGCAGCACTTCACCTGTGAGTCTGTTGGGGTCATCTACTGTGTCCGGTGCTTCTGGTGCTTCCGGTGTGGCCTCCTATATTTCAGTGAGACCTGACCTAGATTGGGAGACCACTTCGCCAAGCACCTATTCAAGAAAAAAATGAGATCCCCAGTGGCCACCCATTTTAATTCCACTTCCCATTCCCATTCCAATATGTCCATCCATGGCCTCCTCTACTGTCATGATGAAGCCACATTTAGGTTGGAGGAACAACACCTTATATTCCGTCTGGATAGTCTCCAACCTGGTGGCATGAATATCGATTTTTCGAATTTCTAGTAATGCCCACTCACTTCATCATTCCTCTGGTGCTCCTCCCCCCTTTTCTTTCTTCGGTGGCCTTCTGTTCTCTTCTATCAGCCTCCCCTTTCTCCAGCCCTGTATCTCTTTCACCAATCAACTTCCCAGCTCTTTACTTCATCCCTCCCCCTCCTGGTTTCACCTATCACCTTCTGTTCCTCTCTGCCTCCCCAACTTTAAAATCCATCCCTCAGCTTGTTTTCCCCAGTCCTGCCGAAGGTCTTGGCCCAAAATGTTGACTGTACTATTTTCCATTGATACTGCCTGGCTTGCTGAGTTCCTCCAGCATTTTGTGTGGGTTGCTTGGATTTCCATCATCTGCAGATTTTCTCTTGTTTGTGATTGGATTTCCTAAGAATGATTAGTTTCTTAGAATTAGTCATTGGTAATTTATCTAACAGTCTCACCTGTGACAAGATACAGTGAAAAAAACTGTTGTTTTTTATGCTATCAGGCAGATCATTCCATAAGTTATAACATCAAGGTAGCAAAAAAGAAAAATAAAAAGTAGAAGGCAGGATAGTGCTAATAGTGCAGGATACAACAGAGAAAGTGCAGTGGGGTTAGACAAAGAAAGTGCCAGGGCCAAAATAATACAGATTGAGAGATCCATATGAAATGGCAGGTGCCGTATCCCTGTTTTCCAGGAATTAAGAAACAATGTTTTAAAGAGAACAATTTAGCTGTGAAATTAATTCCGTTTTAATCTATAAACAACAACTGAATTCACTTCAGGAAATGCTGTCTTTGCCCTCCTCCACATTACCCCCATGAATGACACAGCATTGCTGGTACTTCTGGTTTTGATTAATCTCAATAGGACTGCTTCTCAAGTTACCTGAGAAACAAGTTCAATCCTGATCTCATGTGCTATCTATGTGGAGGTTGCATGTTCTCCCTGTGACCGTATGGGATTCCTCCAGGTTCTCTCATTTTCTCTCACATCTCAATGACGCGAGTGTCCATCGATTAATTGGCTACTGTAACCTGTCTCTAATGTGTAGGTGAATAGTAGAAATTAGAATACGTGGGGGAGTTGATCGAATATGCGTGGAATACCTACTGGAATTAATGCGGACTTGCGTACCGGTGTGGCTGACGGTCAACGTGAACACAATAGGTTGGAGGGGATGCTGTCATCCTGCCTCACACTATGACTATGAAGTATACTTAGTGTGCTGTGAAATGGAGAAATTGTAAAAGAGATTTCTATTTTAATACTTGTATTTCAATTCAGGTACATTCTTAATGTTAAGATGAAATATAACGGTATATTTCAGTATCTTTCAACATTGTATAAATCTGGAAATAAAGACAGCTCCGGATTCACTTTTGCATGTCCCCTACCTTACTCCTACGGGTGCTAGGTTCACCATCGGGATTCTTTTAATTGCCTCCCTGAATATTGTTAGCTGCATGTGTTATGCTTTGTAACTCCAGAAACTAAGCAAAAGAAAAGCACAGGAGCCCAGGGAAAGTGTACACTTATACACTTAGCTTGACTTTTTTAGTGAGGTACACAAATATGACATGATGACAAGATTCTTACATATAACCAATAATGAATAAACCCATAACAAACAAAGAATGCTTGATCAAACAATATTTTTACAATATTACTCAAAGTTACTGTAATATTAAATACACAACATTTCTCCCTGATCAGTGATAAATAACTCACTATAGAATGTACCTCAACCCAAATATAGTATAGCTACTACATAGATAAGAACAGCATAGAAAATTTTAAATTGTCCCATTAAATTGTCCCTGAAGATTTAATCACTTTCTTACTCTTGTGGGATATCATCTTTCCTGACAAACAGGGTCACTCTGCAGTGCAGGACAGACTTGTGGCTGTGAAACAATCTCAGGTTCTGGGGCTCCTCCATGGTGGTTCTAGGAGTTGATTCTGGGACTGCAGACTGCAGACTGGGACTGGTGCTGACAGCTGTGGGCACTTTTCTGGACACGTTGGCATCCTGAATGATACATGACAAGCTGCTTGATCTGCTGATTTATCCCAGGCCACCAGACAAGGCTTCAAGGCAACACTTTCATTTTGACTATGTCTAGATGACTGGCATGTAGCTCCACCAACACTTCACGCTCAGTTTGGATGGTACAACAACTCTCAATCCTCACATGAGGCAGCTCCTGTCAAGGGCAAGTTCATCCCGGCACTGGTAAAAATGCAGGAACTGGAACTTATCCTGCAGATTCCAGTCATTTTGGTTTGCCATGTAGACCTGAGACATTGTGTGTTTTTTCTGGTTTCCCTTTGGATCATTTCTGCCATAATAGGGAGACTTTTGATTTGCAGCAGGGAGAATACGTCAAAAGGAGTGTCCTCTTTTGTAAATTTTTCAGGTATTTCCTTTTCCTAGGGTAAACAGGACAACCTATCAGCATTTCCATAATTAGTTGAACTCTTAAGTAATCACAATCTTGTAATTGTGTCCTCCGAGAAACAGCCCATCTCTGCATTAGTGGAACACACTTTCGTGGATTGAAAATGGACACTCATGGTTTTGAAGATTAGCGATGAGGGTAAACTCTCTCCCATATTGTGCTGGTTGAAACATTTTACACCCCAAAGCAGACTCAAGGCCTCTCTGTCAACCTCTGCATAATTTTTCTCTGGAACAGTAAGGGAATGTGATGCAAAGGCCTGGGACATTCACTTCCATCACCCATAACATGTGAGATGACTGCACCAGTACCGTCAGGCAAGTTGTCTTAGGCAAGCTTCACTGGATGATGTGGGACGTAAAGTGTCAGCACAGAGACCGAATCAGGTTTATCATCACTGGCATGTTTCGTGAAATTTGTCAACAGCAGCAGCAGCTCAATACAATACAAGGGAATAAATAAATAAATAAATTACAGTATATATATGTTGAATAGATTAAAATCGTGCAAAAACAAAAATAATATACATTTTAAAAGTGAGGTAGAGTTCATGGGTTCAATGTCCATTTAGGAATTGGATGACAGAGGGGAAGACGCTAATCCTGAATCGCTGAGTGTGTGCTTTCAGGCTTCTGTACCTCCTACCTAATGGTAACAACGAGAAAAGGCCATGCCTTGGGTGCAGGGGGTCCTCAATAATAGACGCTGCCTTTCTAAGACAGCACTCCTTGAAAATGTCCTGAGTACTTTGTAGGCTAGCACCTAAAATGGAGCTGACTAAATTTACAATCCTCTGCAGCTTCTTTCGATCCTGTGCAGTAGCCCCCCTATACCAGACAGTGATGCAGCCTGTTGGAATGCTCTTCACGGTACATCAAAAAAGTCTTTGAGTGTTTTTGTTGAAATACCAAATCTCTACAAACTCTTAATAAAGTATAATTGCTGTCCTGCCTTCTTTATAAATCCATCGATATGCTGGGACCTGGTTAGGTCCTCAGAGATCTTGATACCTAGAAACTTGAAACTGCTCACTGACTAGGGCAGTGGGCTAAGCACATACCCTTGAGGAGCACCAGTGTTGATTGTCAATGAGGAGGAGATATTATCGCAAATCCGCACAGATTGTGGTCTTCCAGTTAGGAAGTCAAGGATCTAATTGCAGAGGTAGGTACAGAGGCCCAAGTTCTGTAACTTATCAATCAGGATTGTGGGAATGATGGTGCTAAATGCTGAGCTGTAGTCGATGAACAACATCCTGACATAAGTGTTTGTATTGTCTAAGTGGTCTTTTTTTTCATCTTTTGGTAAGTCACCTCACACTGCTTTGTCCATTGCCATTTCTTTCCTATTTCCTGGAAGAAGATACCCTTCACCCCTGGAACTGGAGCAATCTGTTCCCGCTCCATTCTTTAATTCTTAAGTCTCTTAGTTTATTCCTGTCACAGACATAAAATCACTGTATCTGATGATTTGGAACCAAATCCTTTATCTCTGTTTCCAGTGCTCCTTATTGTCATCAATTCAGCTAATATCCTATGTCCTATTGCATTAAAAGGATAGAGTGGCAGTAGTAAATGGGTATAGAAGTGTTCACAAAGCTACATAGAAACTAAGGCATGTTATCTCTTAAAACTAAGATAAAAAGGAAGAGAGATTTGATGAGGTGGGCTTGAGAAAATGGGAAGAAACGTACATATCAATATGCAATTATGTTCACATTTCAATGCTCTATAAATGTCACTTATTGCACTATACCAAAGGTTAACGCATAGTGTTGTTGACATGTTCAGTCACCGTCAGCCACATCCAGCAACACCTTTACAATGACAAAAGTAGATTACTTCCGCCCACTTCTGGGGAGGATTATTGCCTACCTTTTACCAAATCAGTTGTGCATCACTAAATTGAGGTGCAAACTATAGCCATACATTATGAAATATCTATCGTTGTTAAAATCCTAATCCTTTAAACATCATCCTTCATATGCAGATTTAAAAGCTTCCATACAAAAATGGTTTGCAGTGATATGTACTCCTTGTTAACTGCATTAGAGATCCAAAATTGGATACAAATTTTAAATTAGGTCACCAGGATGAAATTGGACATAATCTTAAAAATCTTAAAAGTGCTAGCGGTTCTTCTAGATTTGGCACTCTGCATCATGAGACAGATCAGAAACAACCACTCCTGGTTACAATGGGGCTTGACTACAGCTTTCTTCCATTCTGACCTTTCACGTTTCCTCCCCCAGTCTTCATTATTTTGTGGGTTTCCATCTTGTTTCACTACTTCCTGCATTCTCTATTATAACCAGCACCAAGCTTCTCCTTCATTCCCCACCCTAATTTCTCACTATTGTATTCCTACCCATTCTTTACACCTCTAATTCTGATAATTGGCATTTTCTCATGCACCATCTACTCACTTTCTGAAGCACTGGACTTTACCTTTCCTATTGTTAACTGTGCATCTGTCCATCTTTGTTGCCAGCGATCGAGATGGTACCTAATTTTCTACCTCTTTCTATCCCAAGTTTTTTTAAAATTGTCATGAATGTACTCCTCAGCTCTGCTCATCTCTCCCTGATCTTTTTTTAACTACATCTCTTCAGTATGGTTTCCATTCTGCAGATAGTGTCACAGGAGATGATCACTTCTGGTACTATACTAACAACCCAGAGGATGTGCCAATTTGCTTGTTCAGGCAGGTTAGATTCTGCTTAACAGCCTTTACTTTTACAGTAATAAAATAGAAGTACGCCTTTGCTTTTCGATTTTTCACGCATTGTTCTGTGATTCTGTGCCATGAAAAGCCAGAGACTGTCCAAGCTTGAATCCCCTCCATAACTTGCTTCTCTTTGCACTTGTCTGTTCAACAGACCTTAAACAGGGAATTGAGTGGAGAATGATTCATAGATATGTCAATCCTAGTTTTGTGGCACTGAGTGCTAGCTCAATCAAATTCACTTTCACTTCAACACCCACAGATTAGTTACTGTTTGTCGAGATTTCCCAAGTTCAGGTGTTGCAGGCAGTAAATAGTGCAAGTACTTTATTCCCGAAGGCTGTGGAATTAAAACTACTGGTAAATTATCACATTCTATCTTCCAAACAGACTGCCTCACAATCGTAATTAGACTCTTTTCTTATGATAATGATGACACCAGCTCACTTGAACTACCGGCTTCTATATACGGCTGAAAAGTAGTAGAGGAACCATAATATAGTCGTATTATAAATTGTCGGTGTTTGTTCTCGGTACTGTTCCCTTCACTCCCTGAAAACTGTCCATTATTAATTCACCTGATTCAATAACAAGATTAAACATAACACGAACTCAACACCAGAGCTCATCAAAACATCTGTACACTATCTTAAATATGGACCATTGTGGACAAATATATAGACTACTGATTGGGAGAGAGAAAAAAGTCTGCACAGAGAGAAAGAGTGAGAGAGGGCTGCACTTTAATTTTCATGAATATGTGTGCTTGGGAAATGGTGGGAAATTAAAAATGTCAAAATTCAGTGCATATTTGGAAATGAGATTCAATTTGTTCCTCTCCACATCAAACTGCAGCACATTCTGGTTTGAAGTGGTAACAGAAATGTTGATGCAGAGCAGTTGATCCATACTTGGATTCCAGTACCTTATGGAAGACGGGTCTAAAATGTTTGAGGCCCCACAATCCATGACAAGTTGGCAGATTGGATCTAAAGATGGCTTGGTAACGGAAGACAGGGATCTCCTGGAGGGTTACTTCTGCGCATGGAGCCTGCAGCTAGTGGTGTGTCACAAGGATCAGTGTTGGGAGTTTAGCATGTTCATTAATGATTTTCATACAAACTGACAGGAACGAACTGTTATTTTGACAATGACATAAAAACTGGTGAGGAGGGTAGTCTTAGGTCACAGGAAGATATTGCTCAGCTGGTAAGATGGGCAAGACAATGTCACAGATGGAACTTAATCCTCCCAGGAGGGAGAAGAAGATGGCGACGCGACGGCAGAGCGCGCGGCCACTTCGGTGATGATATCTGTTATCTGTCAAGTAGGTAGGCGACCGTGCACAATTCTGATTTGATGGAGACAGATGTGAGAGCACGGAGGAACATCTGGAAAACTTCTCAAATGTCCGCTTCGCTGCCGCTGCTACTGTGTGCTAACCAGAATCTCCGGAGCTGAAGGCCCTGAAATCCTCGGCTTTGCGTGTTTCAGTGGCTGGGGAGAGGTCGAAGGCGCTCAGCAGAGGATGGCGCTCGGGAGGCTGTATCGGAGGGGCTGGTCGGAAGCTCGAAGTTTTCCGACGGATGGACTCTGTGTCAGCTGTGGTCGGCTGCTTCCAAGCTATGGGCAAGTTGACGGTACCTGGAGGTATATGGCAGGGAGTTTCTCCCTTTTGCGCCTGCTATCGGGGACTCAGGAGTCGATCAACTCAGGACTTTGAGACATTTTTTTTACTGTGCCCATGGTCTGTTCTTCATCAAATTATGGTATTGCTTTGCACTGCTGTAAGTATATGTTATAATGATGTGGTTCTGTCAGTGATAGTCTTTGGTTTGTCCTGTTTTCTGTGATATCACTCTGGAGAAACATTGTATCATTTCTTAATGCATGTATGCATTTCTAAATGACAATAAAAGAGGACTGAGTGTTCTCATAATCTAATCCAGATAAGTGTAAAACAATAACCTTGGATAATGAGGAACAGAGGGATTTTGGTTTACGATATCTAAGTCAGCTGAGGTTGATAAGGTGGTAAAGAATACTAACCACCATTAGCCAGGGCATAGCATATAAGAGGAGGTATGTTTTGGTACAGCTTTATGGTATTGCTTGCAGTTAGGATGCCACACTATAGGGAGATCATGATTACATTGGAAAGGATGCAGAGGAGTTTTATCAGATTGTTGTCTGAGATGAAGAAGAGATGGTTTTGCAGAGGGTGACTCAGATACAGGTATGTAAATTTATGAGAGGCATAGACAAGTTAGATAGAAGGAAACTCTTCCCCATATAAGATGTATCAAAAACTAGAAAACATAATTTTATGGAAGTGGGTAAAAGCTTAAAGTGAATCTGAAGAATATTCTTTTTGCTTCATCCAGAACAGCCTTTCTCAACCCTTTTGCCCTGGAGGAACCCTTGAAATAGTTTTCAGGTCTCAGGGAACCTCTGCATAAAAATTATTGTATCTTGAGCTCAGGGTATATTAGCATGATCAGCAAGTTGTAGATATAATAACTTACTTTTCTTGCAATTTTCTTTCTTCCTCTTCCATAAATTTTAAAAACTGATCAGGAAAACATAATAAATTTCTCAATTCTGGGTCAAACTTGAGATAAGCCCACACGGATTTCACCTTCAACTGAAATGAGACGATTTCTATCCTTGCTCTTGATTCTTGTTGAACAACAAAAAGCTTGCTCACACATGTAAGAAGTTGAAAACTGCAGCAAAATGTTCATTGCTTTCCTCTGAATGGCAGGATACTCTTCTTCCACAGAAATCCAGAACTTGTCCAGGGGCAGATCAGTATGTCTCATCTTGAGTGCACGATCAGATTACAGTTCACAAAGTTCTTACTCTTCTCTAAAGGTCAAGTTACGGGCCCTTCAGCCCACAATATTGTGCTGACTATGTAACCTGCTCCAGAAGCTGCTCCGAATTCCCTACTGCATAGCCCTGTGGGGTCCGACCAAGGTTTTATATAGATGTAACATAACCTCACAGCTCTTGAGCTCAGTTGCATGGTTGATAAATATCAACACACTGTACACCTTCTTAACAACACTGTCAAACTGTGCAGCAGCTTTGAGTGTCTGAAAGACTCGGACCCCAAGATCCCCAAGAGTCTTACCATTAATACTATATTCAGTCTTCAAATTTGACCTACCAAAATGAACCACTTCACACTTATCTGGGTTGAACTCCATCAGCCATTTCTCAGCCCAGTTCTGCATCCTATCGATGTCCCGCTGTAACCTTTGACAACCCTCCAGACTATCCACAACACCCCAACCTTTGTGTCATCAGCAAACTTACTAACCCACTCTTCCACTTCTTCATCCAGGTCATTTATAAAAATCATAAAGAGGAGGGGTCCCTGAACAGATCCCTGTGGAACACCACTGGTCATTGACCTCCATGCAGAATATGAACCATCTAAAACCACCCGTTGCCTTCTGTGAGCAAGCCATTTCTGGATCCACAAAGCAAGGTCTCCTTGGACCCCATGCCTCCGTACTTTCTAAACAAGCCTGGCATGGGGAACTTTATCAAATGCCTTGTTGAAATCCATATACACTACATCACTGCTCTACCTTCATCAATGTGCTTTGTTACATCCTCAAAAAATTCAATCAGGCTCGTGAGGCATGACCTGTCCTTCAAAAAGTCATGCTGACTATCCCTAATCAGATTATGTTCTCTCCAAATGCTCATAAATCCTGCCTCTCAGGACCTTCTCCAACAACTAGCCCACAACTGAAGTCAGACTCACTGGTCTATAATTTCCTGGGTTATCTCTACTTCCTTTCTTGAACAAGGGAACAACATTTGCAACCCTCCAATCCACTGGTACTTCTCCCATCCCTAGTGATGATGCAAAGATCATCGCAAGAGGCTCAGCAATCTCCTCTCTTGCTTCCCACAATAGCCTGGTGTATACCTCATCCTGTCCCGGTGACTTATTTAACAATGCTTTACAAAAGATCCAACACATCCTCTTTCTTAATGCCTATATACTCAAGCATTTCAGTCTACTGTAAGACATTACCACAATTGCCAAGGTATTTTTCCCTGGTGAATATTGAAGCAAAGTATTCATTAAGTACCTCAACTACCTCCTGTGACTCCATGCAGAAGTTTCCACTATTGCACCTGATTGGTCCCATTCTCACATGGCTCATCCTCTTGTTCTTCACATACTTATAGAATGTATTGAGGTTTTCCTTAATCCTGATCACCAAGGCCTTCTCATGGCCCCTTCTGGCTCTCCTAATTCAATTCTTAAGCTCCTTCACAGCAACCTTGCAATTTTCTGTAGTTCTAACATACCTGGTTTCTTAAAACTTTTGTAAGATTTTCTTTTCTTCTTAACTGGATTTTCTACATCTTTTGTACACCATGGTTCTTTTACTGTACCATCCTTTCCTTGCCTCAATGGAGCATTCCTATGCGGAACTCCATGCAAATGTTCCCTGAACATTTGCTATATTTCTGCGGTGCATTTCCCTGAGAACATTTGCTCCCCATTTATGCTCCCAAGTTCCTGCCTAAAAGCAGCATATTTCCCCCACTCCAATTACATGTTTTCCCAGATTATCTGCGTCTATCACTCTCCAATGCAATGTTGAAGGAGATAGAGTCGTGGTGACTACCACTGAGAGATCTGACACCTGACCAGGTTTACTTCCCAATACGGATCAAGTACAGCCTCTCCTCTAATTAGCATATCTACATATTGTGTGTCAGTAAACCTTCCTGACACACCTAATAAACTCCAACCCATCTAAACCCCTAGTGCTAAGGAGATGTCAATCAAGACTAGGAAAATTAAAATCTCCCATCACAACAACCCTATCATTACTGCACTGTTCCAGAATCTGCCTCCCTATATGCTCCTCGATATTGCTGTTACTACTGGGGAGTCTATAAGAACACCCAGTAGAGTTATTGCCCCTTTCCGGCTTCTGACTTCCACCCACACTAACTCAGTAGACCATCCCTCCATGACTTCCTCCTTTTCTGTAGCCGTGACACTATTCCTCATTCGAAGTGTCACGCCCCCACCTCTTTTGTCTCCTTCTCTGTTCTCTTTGTAAATTGTTTGCCACAGACTAGGAACAATGGAATAGGCCAGCCAGTGTGCTCCTGCGCCAGTGGGGGATGGTGCTCTAGATGCAAGAGGAACTGATTCCCATCCTGTCAGGGTGGGTGTCAAGGGGGCTCAGGGAAGAGAAAGGGTTCCGGCTGAACCACCACCCCATTGGCCAGGAGTGCTCGTCGGACCCAGGCCTCGGGATACCACGCGGGAGAGGGTCCCGCA
Organism: Mobula hypostoma; assembly: GCF_963921235.1. Lineage (NCBI taxonomy): Eukaryota > Metazoa > Chordata > Chondrichthyes > Myliobatiformes > Myliobatidae > Mobula > Mobula hypostoma. Next base: position 100,468,973 of record NC_086103.1, on the reverse strand, counting down.
CAATGTGAGCCATCTCTCAGGGATGCCTATTGTGCCCTTCCGTGATTCTCCACTGTGTTTCTTGTACAGGTTGCTCCTGCAAACCTTTCACTTCCTTGCCTTTGTCTGCCGACCAGACTTACTTTAGTGGTCTGTTTCACCATCCGGCAGCAGAGGAGGTCCCCAGTGGAAATCTCTTTATGCAGGGGCCCTTCCCCTGTACACTGGGGACCTGGGGTGGAAGGTGTTCCACAGGACAGTACCGTGCAACAGGTATTGACACCCCATCCATCTGTCCATTCTGTGTCCGGGAGGGGTCAGTGAACCACGCATATATGGAGGGTGAGAGGTCGCTGCCCCTGTTTGAGTATCCGATGGGGCTGCTGCTCAGGTTCTGGTCACACTTCAGCCCTGCGCTCCTGATATACGGGTCCTCATTACAGAAGGGTGCGGGTGGGAAGGAGGATCTCTTGGAGGGCTTGCTCCTGGGCCTGGCCAAGATGGCTATTCATGGGTCTAGGCTGCGAAAATCCAGGTGCTGTCCTGGCCGAATGCCCACTTTTCTTCCGAGGATACGTTCGTGCCCGGGTGTCCTTGGAGACGGAGCATGTGGTCACGATGAGTACAGTTGGGTGTTTCTGAGAGTGGTGGGCTCCCCAGGGAATTAACTGTTTTATGGACAGTAATAATCATATTTTAATTTGAATTTATTCACTGCCTTGTATATACTTAATATTAGTACCTTGTGGTATTTGTTGTATAAATAAACTTTTATAGTTTTGTAAAAAAAGATGGACTTTTTTGTGTCCATTGTTGCACTCATGCAGTGAAATGTCTCAGAAGATTGTAACTCTTCATCAATAACCTTAACAGAATTGTCCGTAGGCCCAGGCTGAGAATCTTCTCCTTCCATCAGCTTACCGTCCTCTCTTCTGTTCAATTCAGCACTAACTAATTATCAGTCTATTGTCTTGCACTCCATGTAATACAGTGTTCACTATCAGCCTACCATCCTCCCCTCTGTGTAATACAGTGCTCACCATCAGCCTATCATCCTCCATTCCATGTAATACAGTGTTCACCATCAGACTACCCTCCCCTCTGTGTAATTCAGCATTTACTATCAGCCTACCGAACTCCCCTCCGTGTAATACAGCATTCACCATCAGTCTACCGTCCTCCCCTCTGTGTAATACAGTGTTCACCATCAGTCTACAGTATTCCCCTCCTTGTAATACAGTGTTCACCATCAGCCGACGGTCCTCCCATCCGTGTAATACAGTGTTCACCATCAGCCTACCGTCCTCCATCTGTGTAGTACAGTGATCACCATCAGCCAACGGTCCTCCCATCCGTGTAATACAGTGTTCACCATCAGCTTACAGTATTCCCCTCTGTGTAATACGTGTTCACCATCAGCCTACCGTCCTCCATCTGTGTAATAGAGTGTTCACCATCAGCCTACTGTCCTCCCCTCCATGTAATACAGCATTCACCATCAGCCTACTGTGCTACAATCCTCCTGTCCGTGCAATACAACATTCACCATCAGCCTACCATCCTCCTCTCCGTGTAATGCAGCATTCACCATTAGTCTATCGTCCTCCCCTCCGTGTAATACAATGTTCACCATCAGCCGACGGTCCTCCCATCCGTTTAATACAGTGTTCACCAACAGCCTACCATCCTCCCCTCCATGTAATACAGTGTTCACCATCAGCCTACTATCCTCCATCTGTGTAATACAGTGTTCACCACCAGACTTCCGTCCTCCCCGCCATGTAATACAGCTTTCACCATCAGCCTACTATCCTCCATCTGTGTAATACAGTGCTCACAATCAGCGTACCATCCTCCCCTCCGTGTTGTTACATGCTCAAGGAGATCTGTTTATTTTTGTGAGAATGCTGTAATGGTCTTTTGGAGGTCACCTGATGTGATTTTCCCGCTGATGTGAGGTCACGTGATGACATGTGCCCCGGGACTATATAAGGGTCGACTCAGGTGACGCAGTGGGTTTTTGAGTTTGTAGATTTCCAGGTAGAATGGGCTGTGCCTTTTTTTCTGTTGCGTGTTTGTTTTTGTGACGCAATTTCATTTTTTAAAACGGAAGGTGCGTTCTCTTACAAGATATTATATTTGAACTGGAAATTTGTGGCTGGAAGTGCCAATTTACTCAATTCCGACAGTTTTGAAGGGAGAGTGAAGAATTCATCGAAGTGAAGGATCGAGAGAAGTCGGCATTGTTTGGCAGTTTAATAAAGGATCGACCTTATTGAGTCTTCGTTGAAGAGAACCTGCATTGAGATAACTCTTGCAATAGCGCAATGAGTTCATGCACAAAGGCTCTCTCTCTCTAAAAGGAATTTAAGGTCGGTCGATTTAAACTGTTTAATTTCAGCATCGGGAATCCTGTGGACAGAACCGGCAGTAAAGGTGCATTGGTGAAGAAATCGTTCTCCAGAGAAGTCTCTCCCAATTGAATGTGTAAAACTGTTGGACTTTCAAAGTTATCGCTTTAAGAACTGTATCTGACTGTATCGCTTTAAGAACTGTTTTCGCATTTAACGCTTTAAGAACCAGAGCCGAGTGGAGATGATGAACGGCTGCGTACCTGTTTAACCTCCAGTTAAAGTTTTCCTTTGATTTTTTTCCTTATCGTTTACACATGTTTAATAAATGTTTGGTTGTTTTCATAAAACCTGTCTCAATTAATATTCATTGTTGCCGGTTACGTAACATAATTTTGTGGGGGCTCGTGGGATATGTTCCGATTTTGAGTTTAAGTGCTGGTAATTGCCATTTTGATTTGGTAAAAGGGAATACCCAATTTTTTTTTTGGTTTGATTGGTGTGTTTGTTGTATTCAGCAACAATGGATATTGACGAGTTTTTGAAGACGCCTGACTCGGGATTTTTAGAGAATGCGAGAGAACCTGTGGTATTGGAGATTGCTAAGAAGTTGGATGTGAAAGGAATTACGAGAAATTCTACAAAGGCTTTCATACAAAGAAAAATTGCTGAACATTATATTAATTTGGAATGTTTTGTGGAGGAGGTGTTAAAGAAATTTCCAATGAGTAATCTGGAAATGCAATTGCATCTTGAACAGTTAAAGTTTAAAAGATTTAAAGTGGAAATGAGAGAAAGAGAAGCTGAAAACCAGAGGAAATTTGAGCTAGAGATTGAGAAAATAAGGTCTGGGAATCAGTCTTCTGGTTCTACAAAACAATTTATTGCTAGTCGTGAGGTTGTTTTGTCTCCTCCATTTATGAAGCTGATGTGGATGCATATTTTCAGCATTTCGAAACAGTTGCGAAGAACCAATGGCCAGTGATGTTATAAAGTGTAATTAAAGGCAAGGCACAGCAAGTTTATACAGCTTTAAATGCTGAACAAGCATTGGATTATGATATTGTTAAAGAGAATATATTAAAAGCATACGAGATGGTTCTGGAAGCATGTAGAGAAAGATTTAGAAGTTTAAAGAAATCGGTGGAAAAAACTTATGTGGAATTTTCCTATGAGAAATCTGTGTATTTTGAAAGATGAGTTTCCACTAAAAATGTGAATGGGGAGAATGATAAATTGAAAGAGCTGATTTTGCAGGAGGAATTTAAAAGAAGCATTCCTGTTGAAGTAAGAACATACTTAAGTGAACGGGACACTGCTACATTGCAGGAGATTGCTAAATTGGCTGATGAGTATGTTTTAATTCACAAGAATAAATTTTCTCCAGGTAATAAATTTTTAAAAGGAAAGCTAGCACAGAGAGTCAAGGTAAATCAGACATTAATTCTGAAGTTAGTGAGAAAAGTAAGGATGAAGGGAGACATGTGAAGGAAAGACATTTTGATATTATTTGTAATTATTGTAAGAAACCTGGACATGTAGTGGCTAACTGCTTCCAATTGAAGCGGAAAGAGAAAGAAGTGGCCCCAGATGCTTGTGTGCAGCATATTGAAAAACCTGTAAAACCACAGGGTTTAGGAAATATTAATGAAGGTGTGTCAGAGTCTGACCAAGTTAAGAAGGGATATGAAGCTTTTATAACAGAAGGATTTGTATCCTTGAAAGAAGGATCCAATGCAGTACCAATAAGGATACTTAGAGATACTGGAGCTTCACAATCACTAATATTAGATAGTGTGTTAAGGTTTAGTGATGAGTCTGACATTGGTGAGGTAGATTATATAAGAGGAGTAGGGAGTGCCCTTATGGCAGTACATTTACATAGAGTAAATTTAAGGTCAGGATAGTTACAGGGGTTGTTAAAGTAGGACTACAATCTAGTTTACCTGTGAATGATGTTTCTCTTTTGTTAGGGAATGATTTAGCAGGTGGACAAGTTTTTCCTGAAGTGCATTTGACAATAAATTCAAATTCTGAGGAACCACAGAGGGATTCTAATACAGAACCTTCCTGTGTTGTAACAAGAGCTATGGCTAAAAAGACTGATGAAAAGGATGTGGTTGTTACCCATGACAGTTCAAATCAAGATTTGAATTTTGAGGATGTATCAAAAACTTTCTTACCTACCTTATTTGATCAGGATTTTGGTAGTAAGTCTGATCAGGAAGATTTGTCTTTATCTCGGAAGGAGATGATAGCAGAGCAGGGTAGGGATCCTGAGATAGTTAAATTAAAAGAACAAGTTCTTCCAGATAGTGAAATTAGAAAAGTACCAGTTGGATATTATTTTGAAAAGGGGGTACTCATGAGAAAGTGGAGATCACCTACAATTCCTGCTAGTGAGGAATGGGAAGTTAATCATCAGGTTGTTGTTCCTAAAGTTTACCGAAATGAGATTTTGACTATGGCTCATAATATTCCTTTGCGTGGTCATTTTGGGGTAAAGAAAACTATGAACAAAGTTTCTAAACATTTTTATTGGCCTAGTTTAAGACAAGATGTGGTAACATTTTGTAGAACGTGTCATACATATCAAATTGTTGGTAAACCTAATCAGGTTACTCCAGTGGCTCCACTGCAACCAATTCCTGTATTTGGTGAGCCATTTTCAAAAATCATTTTAGACTGTGTAGGTCCTTTGCCAAAATCTAAAACTGGACATCAGTATTTATTAACTATTATGTGCACAGCATCTAGGTTTCCAGGGGCAGTACCTCTTAGGAATATAACAGCCAAAACTGTGACAAAAGCTCTTATAAAATTCTTCACTTATTTTGGGTTGCCTAAGGAAATACAATCAGATCAAGGAAGTAATATTATGTCTGGGTTGTTTCAGCAGATAGTTTATAAACTGGGAGCAAACCAGATTATTTCCTCAGCCTATCATCCAGAATCAGAAGGAGCTTTGGAGTGATTTCATTCTACACTAAAAACTATGATTAGGACATATTGTGTAGAAAATGAAAAGGATTGGGATGAAGGTATACATTTACTATTTTTTGCGGTCAGGGAGGCAGTACAGGAATCATTAGGTTTTAGTCCTTTTGAACTTGTGTTTGGACATAGAGTTCGAGGACCTATGGCTTTGTTGAAGGAACAGTGGATTAATAAAGAAGTACACACTAGTTTGTTAGATTACGTTTTGAAATTTAAAGACAGATTGTACAAAGCTTGTAGTTTGGCCAAAGAAAATTTAAAGTTAGCTCAAGAGAAGATGAAGATGTGGTATGATAAGGAAGCTAGGATGAGGTCATTTAAGCCTGGAGATAAGGTGTTGGTTCTTTTCCCAGTGCAAACAAACCCATTACAAGCCAAATTCCATGGTCCTTACGAGATTAAATCTAAAGTAAATGAGGTGGATTTTATGGTAAAAACCCCAGATAGGAGAAAGACAACACAGTTGTGTCATATAAGCATGATAAAACCGTATTATGACAGAGAGGTTGCTACTGTGACTGTTAAGGAAAAGGGTTAAGGAAATTAAACTCCAATTTAATAATCCAGTCTAATGTTACAGGAGTACAATATTTTGATCACTCATATTAAGGGTAAAGACAATGTGATCGTTGACTGTTTGTCTAGATGTTAAATGTACAATGAATTTTTTTTTGGGAGTGATATTTTATCATTTGTGACACTCTTACTGTACATTTTCTTTGTAGAGGGCTGAAAGATAAAGTTGTATATATTGTGTATTTCGTAAATTTTATACCTTTGTATTTTTTTGTATAAATTGTTAAATTTTTGTTCTTCAAGAGACCAAAATTGTTTTTTGGGGGGGGGGAGGTGTTACATGCTCAAGGAGATCTGTTTTTTGTGAGAATGCTGTAATGGTCTTTTGGAGGTCACCTGATATGATTTTCCCGCTGATGTGAGGTCACGTGATGACATGTGCCCCAGGACTATATAAGGGTCGACTCAGGTGACGCAGTAGGTTTTTGAGTTTGTAGATTTCCAGGTAGAATGGGTTGTGCCTTCGTTTCTGTTGTGCGTTTGTTTCTGTGACGCAGTTTCATTTTTAAAATGGAAGGTGCGTTCTCTAACAAGATATTGTATTTGAACTGGAAATTTGTGGCTGGAAGTGCCAATTTACTCAATTCCGACAGTTTTGAAGGGAGGGTGAAGAATTCATCGGAGTGAAGGATCGAGAGAAGTCGGCATTGTTTGGCAGTTTAATAAAGGATCGACCTTATTGAGTCTTCGTTGAAGAGAACCTGCATTGAGATAACTCTTGCAATAGCGCAATGAGTTCATGCACAAAGGTTCTCTCTCGATTAATATTCATTGTTGCTGGTTACGTAACAGTGTAATACAGTGTTCACCATCAACCTACCCTCCCCCCTGTGTATTTCAGCATTTACCATCAGCCGAACGATGCCGACTCCTCTCAATCCTTCAGTCCTGTACTTTGATAAAGTCTTCACTCTCCCTTCTACTGCTGGGATAGGGTAAATCAGCACATCTAGCCAAAAATTTCCAGTCCAGTAATATTGTATCTTGCAACGGAACACACAACCGTTTCAAAAATGGAACTGCGTCACAAAACCAAGCATACAACAGAAACGGAGACACGGCACGTACTACCTGGAAAGCTACAAACTAAAAACTAACTGCTTCACTTGGGATCTTCCCTTATATACCCATGGTGCACATGTCATCACATGACCTCACATCAGCGGGAAAATCACATCAGGTGACCTCCAAAAGACCATTACATCATTCTCACAAAAAAACCCACAGATCTCCTTGAGGCATGTAACAGGATAAATTGGTAAATGATACTTAACGTGGACATGATGGGCTGAAGAATTTACTTGTGTGCTCTATGACTCATGACTCGATATCATATTAAACTATCAGGAAAAGGTTCATTAAAGAAGGCAGTTTAATATTAACATACTTACTAGATCAAAATGAGTGAAATGGCCTTTAATTCCTCACTCTATCTTTAGCCATGGATTTCCTGGAATGACATTCAGGAATTGTGTTCCACTCAGTTCCCTATTAAGTTGTCCTGAATAGACAACAGCAAAGTGAAGAAGAAAAATACTCAGAAGTTTCAAACTTGTTCTTTCCCTTCTTCTCCAGCTCTTTACCTTTCCCACCCACCTGTCTTCGTCTATCACTTTCTAGCTTGTCCTCCTTTATCCCCCACCACCTTTTTATTCTGGCATTTTTCCCCTTCCATTCCCATCCTGAGGAAGTGTCTCACCCTAAATTTTTGACTGTTTATTCATTTTTATTGTAGTTACCTGACCTGCTGAGTTCCTCCATCATTTTCTGTGTGTTGCTCTGGATTTCCACCATCTGCAGAATCATTTATGTTTAAAAGTTGTTTTCTTCCACTTTTCAACAGCTCCAAGTCATGAAAGCATATTGTGTGAAAATACATGCAATAAAAGTAGTACTTACATAAAAAAACATAAAAATAAGGGCAAGCAAGTTAAATATATTGCTTCGCTTTCACCAGCAATAGCTAAGCAGAAATTGAAGGAACTGAAACAACCTCAGGGAACTCATTTCTATTGAATGTGGAGCAGAGTATGCTTACAAGATGTTTGCTGAAAGGTTATTTAGAATATTATGGAAGTTTCTTCACTCAAAATTTTGAGATCAAATCTATACTTCAAGGATCCTATTTCAGGCTGAGACCTTGTGACCTTGGCCTGAAACATCCATTGTTTATTCCCCTCTGTAGATGCTCCCTGGCCTGCTGTGTTCCTCTACTATTTTGTGTGTTGCTTTGGATTTCCAGTATCTGCAGAATCTCTTGTGTTTAGGACTTTCATAGTCTTGCTTGTATCTGCTTCCTGTTTTTTCACCTGCACGAACACCTGGAACATTTTTCTCCACCTACCATTTTCCTCCACACTACAGCTTTCAGAAACAGCAAGAACATTATGCTCTCTAAGGAATGGCATTAATATTTCCACCTATATTGCACATTTTCCTCCTGGCATTAGGAATCAGCTGTCCTCACAATTAGGCCCATATCTGACTCAAAATCCAATTCATGTGACTGCCTCTTAATTGTCTTTTGAAATGTTCTAGAAAGCACTCAATTATATCATTACCTTGATATGCTAAAACAAAGATAGGCTATAACTGGATGTATGATCCAACACTGAACTTGGCACTGAATCCAGATATAATAACATCTCTTCCAACAGAGTTGACAAGCAAAGAACTTCTCACAAGACTCTAGACATCAACATTCAGGTGGGGAGAGCTGACCCTCTGACTACCCAAGCAACATCAACTGCCACCAATCTCATAGTTCCCTTACCCTGCACTGCTCGCTTCTACTCCCTAGTCAAGATCCACAAATCTCACTGACTGACTAGCTCTATTATCTCTGCCTGCTCCTGCCCTCAAACTCATGTCCTCATACCTTGACTCCATTCAATTCTCCTGCTTTAGTCCTTTCCCACCAAAATCTGTGACACTTCTTATGCTCTTGATCTCCTCAATAATTTTCAATTTCCTGGTTCTGACCATCTCATTTCACTATGGATGCCCAGTCCCTATACACTTCTATCCTCCATCAGGAAGGCCTTAAAGCTCTCCACTTCTTTTTTAATAAAAGAACAACCTGTTCCTCTCCACCAACACCCTCATCCTTCTGGCAGAACTGGTCCTCACCCTCAACAATTTTTCCTTCAGCTCCTCCTAATTTCTCCAGACTCACCCACATGGGCGCCAGCTATGCCTGCATTTTCATTGGCTACATAGGGCAGTCCATGTTCCAAGATTTCCCCAGTAATGCTCTGCAGCTCTTCCTCCGCTACAATGATAACTGCTTTGGTGTTGCTTCATGCACCCATGCTGAGCTTGTCAATTTCATCAGCTTTGCCTCTAACTTACATCCTGCGCTTAAATTCACTTGGTCCATTTCTGATATCTCTATCCTCTTTCTTGATCTCTCTGTCTCCATATCTGGATATCTGGAGACAAACTTTTGATAAACATCTTTTATAAGCCTGATGATTTCCAAGGTTATCTTGACTATATCTCTTCCCACACTGTCTCCTGTAGAAATGCGATTTCTTTATCTCAGTTCCTTTGTCTCTGCTGGATCTGTTCCCAGGATGTGGCTTTCATTTCTAGGAGATCAAAGAGGGCTTCCTTCTTCAAAGAATGGGGGTTCCCTTCCTCCACCATTGATGCTGTCCTCACCCATATCGCTTCCATTTCCTGAACAGCCCTGCTCACCCCATCTTCCCTCTGCTTTAACAGTGATAGAGTTCCTCTTGTCCTTACCTAACACACCATGAGCCTCCACATCCAACACATCATTCTCTGCAACGTACACCATCTCCAAAGGAACTCTACTACCAAATGTATCTTTAACTCTCCCCTCTGCTCTCCTTAGGGATCTCTCCCACCGCAATTCCCTTGTCTATTCGTTTCTATCCACTAATCTCCCTCCCAGCACTTATCCCCTGCAAGCGGCTAAAGTACTACACCTGCCCATTCACCACCTCCCTCACCTCCGTTTCAGTTCCCAAACAGTCCTTCCAGGTGAGATAACTCTGCACCTGTGAATCTGCTGGTATCATCTGTGGTACCCAGTGCTCTCAGTGGGGCTCCCTGTACATTGATGAGGCCTGTTGTAAACTGGGGTCCTCTTCATTGAGCCCCTCCACTACATCCACCAAAAGCAGAACTTCTCAGTGGCCAAACATTTGAAATCCGATTCCCATTCCCATTCTGACATGTCTGTCCATGGCCTCCTCGTGCCAAGATGAGGGTGGAGGCGAGACACCTTATATTCCATCTGGGTAGCCTCCAACCTGATGGAATGAATATTAATTTCTCCTTCCAGTTTAAAAAATCACTGCCCCTCCTCTCTTCTTCTATTCCCTATTCTGGCCTCTTACCTCTTCTCACCTGCCTATCACATCCGCTGGGTCCCCTCCTCCTTTCCTTTCTCCTACAGTCCACTCTCCTCTCCTTCTTCTCCAGCTCTTTATCTTTCCTGCCCACCTGGCCTTACCTACCACCTTCTAGCTATCCTCCTTCCCCCACCACACCCAGCTTTTTATTCCGGTGTTTTCTCCCTTCCTTCCAGTACTGAAGAAGGGTCTCAGCTTGAGACATTGACCAGTTATAGATGCTGTCTGATCTGCTGTTCCTTTGGCATTTGTGTGTGCTGCTTGGCACCTTAACTTGGTTGTACCCACAGAATCAAATCTTTCAGATAATATACCAGCGAAGACGGAAGCATCCATGATCGTGTTCAACAAGAAGTCTTGAAGAGATTCATCTTGGCTTTTTCTTGAGATCCCTTCTATCTTTCATATGATGAAAGACTGGATCGACTAAGCTTATACTCGTTGGAATTTGATGTAAGACTGGATGATGAAAGACTGGATCTACCAGGCTTATACTCGTTGGAATTTAGAAGATTGAAGGGGGATCTTATTGAAATGTATAAAATCCTAAAAGGATTGGATAGGCTAGATGCAGGAAGATTGTTCCCGATGTTGCGGAAGTCCAGAACGAGGGGTCACAGTTTGAGGATAAAGGGGAAGCCTTTTAGGACTGAGATTAGGAAAAACTTCTTCACACAGAGAGTGGTGAATCTGTGGAATTCTTTGCCACAGGAAACAGTTGAGGCCAGTTCATTGGCTATATTTAAGAGAGAGTTAGATATGGCCCTTGTGGCTAAAGAGATCAGGGGGTATGGAGGGAAGGCAGGTACAGGGTTCTGAGTTGGATGATCAGCCATGATTATACTGAATGGCGGTGCAGGTTTGAAGGGCCGAATGGCCTACTCCTGCACCTATTTTCTATGTTTCTATGTTTCTATCACAACAGCCAATCAGCAGCTAATTTGGTATATTCAAAATGTTATCAATAAATGACTGAGAGCATTGGATATAGCAACCCTTTTGGTTGATGGATTGCACTACAGAATTAGTTGCATCATTAGCCAGACTGTTTCAGTACAGTTTAAAAAATCTATCCCAGTGAGCGCAAGTCACAAATAGTACAACAAAGTCAGCTTGCTAATTACATCCCAACCACTTTGCTCTCAATCAGCAACTGAAGGTATTTTTTCACTGGAGTCCTATTTTTTATTCCCCATTTTGGGTTTCATTGGGACCTCCTGGCTTCAGACTTCATCCTTGGTCAAAACATGGATCAAAGAGCCAAAGTCAAGAGGTAAAGTGAAGTCAAGGCAGCATGTGGAATCAATATGGCCTGGTCGAATGGAAGTCAATGGAGATTTAGGGGGAAACATTCCAACTACTATAGTCATACTATAGGTCTCACAAAGGAAGGGGGATTGTGGTTGTCAAGGATCAAACATCTCATAGCTCCTCTCATCACTGCATGAGTTCATCGAGATAATGCACTAGAACCAACCACCTACTGTTCCTTCCTTCCATCATAAAGTAAGAGTGGGGATGTCAGCTCACCATTGCAAAATGTATAATTTGCATTTGCAACTCCTCAGCAAATGATGCTGCCAATGTTAGCAACCTGGATAACAGGCTGAACAAATGGCAAGGAACATTTACACCAGCAAAGTGTTGGCAATAGTCAGCTCTAATAAAAATGAATAGTCATCTTTCATATTCAATAGCATAATCATCGCTGAGACCTCACCATCAATATCCCAGATCTCGACACTGAACAGAGATTTATTTAGATTAGCCACATAAATACTGTGGCTATTCGAAGAGTTCAGAGCTAAGGCAGGAGTGGGATGGAACTGTCGTTGCTAGCATGGGTGAATTCAGTGCCAACAATTCCTGTGAAGCTCAATACCATGCACAAGAAAGCAGATTAATCTTCTAAACAGCCACAGCCCCTGACCAACCTAAACATTAATTTCCTCTACATGTGACCAAAGACTTGTCCTTCTACAAAATGTATTGCAGTTACTGGACTAGGTTACTTTGACAGCACCTCCTACCTCCACTGAGAGGGTGAGGGACAGCAGTCGCATGGGTTTAGTGCCAGCTGCAGGTTCCTGGTGTAGGGCCTCGGCCCAAAATGTCCACTGTACTATTTTCCATAGATGCTGACTGGCCAGCTGAGTTCCTCCAGCGTTTTGTGTGTGTTGCAGGTTCCCCTCTAGCACACATACTGTCTTTGCTTGGAGTATACTAGTGGTCCTACATCATTACTAGACCTAAGTTCCTTAGCCAACTGCACTGTAGGAGATTCTTCACTAGAATGGCTGCAGCTCTTAAACAAGGCAGCTCAGCATCATCTACTCCAAGACAAAGAGGGTGGCTGATAAATTCTGGACTTGCTAGTGTCATTCATATACCAAAAATAAACATGAAAGAAAATTATTTTGAGTGCATGCAGAAACTTGAAGCAGGATCTGAGGTGACAGTGGAATCCTATTCTGCTGAAGCTCCACCACAATAATTTAACTTTTGATTTCAATTTTGATTCATTGTGTTAAGAACTCTTTACCACTAAAATATACACAGGTTTAAAGTAAGATATTGCTTTGTTCCAATCAAATAATGAATGATGTGTAATATAATAGCGGCTGGCTGAAAATTCCACACAGTAGTGGCATTTGTGGGTTTAAATTTATTATATCTAATTCCAAATTAAGAAGATTATGACGTTCTTTTACTGTTTACTCGAGTTTAATCAATGTCATCAAACTAAAGGCATATTCAGTCTGGAATTCAAGTGAAGTTTATTATTCATTCTGCTAAAGGTAAATTTTAAAAAATCTACTTTGTATGCTTTTAATACACTCAGTCATAGAGGGTCACATTATGGAACCTCCCTCCAGCTCACTCTTGCTCCAGTGTCGAGAAAATTAGGCTCTCTTGAGAAAATATACAAAATGTCTGAAATGAAGTGGAAGGAGAAAATCTGACACAGAATTTCAAAACAGCTTCAGATATTCTTACAAAAAGAAAAATGTATGAGATTTTTAGTAAATCTTTCTCTTCAGGTTTTGCTGTGTAGAAAATGATGGCAGCTGAGGAAATGACGGAAATCAGTGATGTTGTCTTGGACCACATACGAATGAGTTGGGATAAGGAACTGGAGGTCTTAAAGTGTATTAAACTGGAAAAATCCCCAGGGCTAGTCCTGGCGCAATCTTGGACCACCTGGAAAGCTAGAGGGGAAATTGCAGAGATTTTTGTTTCACTGTACTTCTTGTGGCCATCATGAGATTCACTATTTCCCAATTGTTTATGTGCAGTATATGCCTTCCTGTGTCCACAGCTTCTGGAAGACTGCAGAATGGCTAAACAGCAGAGTGGTACTACTGTTTAATAAGTGTGGTTAAAAATAAGCTAGGAAAGTGAGTCTGACATTGTTGGTGGGTAAATTGCTGAAGATATTCTGAGAAACAGGAACATTTGTAGAACCATAAACTGATTTGGAAAGTCAGCATAGCTTTGTGCATGGAAAATCATGTTTGAGTTCTTTGAGCAGGTAACCAGGAGGGTAGATGAGGATAGGTTAGTGGATGTTGTGTAAATGAACTTCAGCAAAGTCTTTGACAAGGTTCCAGGCTAGTATGGATGTTTAGGTCACATGGGACCTAGGGGAGATGGTGGATTGTATTCATGATTGATTCAGGTCATAGGAAGCAGAGGGTGATGGTCAAGCGTTATTTCTCAGACTGGAGGCCTGTTTCTTGTGGTGTGCCACTGGGACTTTTGTGATTTGTAATTTATATAAATAATTTGGATGCAAATGAGATCAAAACAGGTTAGGATTTATACAGTGAATGCTACAGCCCTGAGGAGTGTTGTGGACTGAGGGTAGATAAGGTGGAGAAAAGGGCGAGAGGCACACTGGTCTTCTGAGTCAGAGCGTCAATATCAGCATTGTGAAGTTATGTTGCGGTTATGAAGACATGAGTAAGCTGACTTGGAATATGGTGTACGGGCTTAGTCATCCAGTTATAGAAAAGATATTATTAAACTAGAAAGCGTACACAAAAATTACTGGGATATTGCCTAGACTTGAGGTCCTGAGTTACATAGAGAGGTTGTGCAGACTAACACTTTATTCCCTGGAATGAAGGAGATTGAGTATATAAGATCATAAAGAACATATGCAGGATGAAAAACCATAGTCGTTTGCCCAGGGAAAGGTGCTTAAATAAAAAGACAAATGTTTAAGTTCAGCAGCAAGGGACTTAAAACAACAAACACAAATAGACTGGTGTACTTGGAATGTGCTACTAGAAATAATGGTTCTGGCAGGCAGATTAGCAATATTTGAGTCTATCAAGAAAAATGGTTTGATCAGACAAGTTTAAAGGACAATTGACCAAACGTAGACAGATGGGCCTAGCTTGCTGGTTAACCCAGTTGGCATGGATGAGTTGGGTCAAAGGGCTTGTTTATGTGCTGTATGACTCTATGATTCTATTACTGTTTAAGCTTAAGTAAGGGAGAAATTTCTGTACATGCAGTTTCAAACACAGATTTCCAAGCTGTAAATCACAGGATCTAACAGTCCCAGAAACACCTGTAATGTGAAAAACAGATGCAAAAGAAATAAAGTAAAAAAAAGCTATTTTTATTGGCTATCTGGAAGATGTCGGCTGAGGGATCAATGAATGCTGGTGCCATCTTGACTAGAACATAAATTCCTGACTTTTGAACTCAAATGCCTTGACTAATGAAGGAAAACTTAAACAACAGGAATTCTGCAGGTGCTGGAAGTTCAAACAACACACATAAAAGTTGCTGGTGAACACAGTAGGCCAGGCAGCATCTCTAGGAAGAGGTGCAGTCGATGTTTCAGGCCGAGACCCTTCGTCAGGACTAACTGAAGTCACTCTTCCTTCAGTTAGCCCTGATGAAGGGTCTCGGCCTGAAATGTCGACTGCACCTCTTTCTAGAGATGCTGCCTGGCCTGCTGCGTTCACCAGCAGCTTTTATGTGTGTTGAAGGAAAACTTATGTCTTTTTAACCATCCTATCAACCTGTGTAACCACTTTCAGAGAGAGATGAAAGTTGCCTTGAAGATTTCTCTGCTGCTCAACACTGTTAAAGGCCTTGCCCCTTTAAACTTGACTTACCAAAGTGTAACACTTCATTTATGGCCAGGTTAAATGCCAATTTCTATTTCTCCACCCATATCTCAGCTGATCTATATCCTGCTGTATTCTTTGTCAGTAATATACACTATCCACAAAAGCACAAATCTTCATATTATCTGCAAACTTACTAACCCACCCATCCACATTTTCAATCAGATCATTTATATACATCACGAACAAACAGTGGGGAGTGCTGTGGAACAGAACTAATCACAGCTTTCCAGCTTGAATAACTCCCTTCGACCACTGCCTTCCGGTTTTAATGGGTGAGTCAGTTTTGAATCCAAATAGCCAATTCAACATTGATCCCATGAATCTTAATCTTTTGAATCAGGCTCCCATGAGGGACCTTGTCAAACACTTTAGTAAAATTCATGTAGAAAACATCCACAGCTCTACCCTCATCCTTCACCCTCAAAACCCCATCCAAAAACTCAATCAAGTTAGTAAGACACAAATTACACTGCACAAAGCCATGCTGGCTCTCCCTCATTAGACATTGGCTTCTGAAATGTTCATAAATCCTATTGCAAAGAAGTCTCTCCAGTAACTTCCCTACAATTGATTATCTTTGGTTCCTGTCTTGAGTAATGGAACAACATTAGCTGCTCACCAGTCCTCCAGAAACTTGGCTGTGGCTAAGGAGGACACAAAGATATTGGTCAAGGCCCCAGCAATCTCTTCTCTTGCCTCTCTCAATAATCTAGGGTATACCCCATAAGACCCTGGGGACTTATCCACCTTAATGCTCTTTAAGAGATTCAACACTGCTTCCTTCTTTTCTTCAAAATGCCCTAACATATTAATACTCTTGGCACTCATCTCTCTGTCCTGCATGTCCTTCTCTTTGGTAAATACAGATATAAAGTACTCATTAAGAATTTCACCCCCATCTGCATCCAAGTAAGTTTCCTCCTCTTTATCATTGAGTGATCCTGTGCTCTGCATAGTTATCCTCTTGCTCCTGATACTTTTAATCCTACTTGCCAAGGGCCCCTCCTGGCTTTCCTAATTGGCTTACTGAGTTCTTTTCTGGCTTCTTTATAATCCTTGATGGCTCTGTTTGATTCTAGCTTCCTAAGGTTTACATACTTTTCCCTTTTTTCTTGTCTAAATTTATCACCCCCCCTGACAACCAAGGTTCTCTTACCTTGCCATCCATGTCTTTCTTCTGACTGGAACATACCTGCCCTATAGTCTCTGCATTTGATCTTTAAACACACTCCACATGTTGGATGAAGACTTGCCAAAAACAGTTATTCCCAATTAACTCTCCTTTAATACTCTCCCACAAGGTCCATTGCTAATCTTATCCATAGCTACCTTAAATCTGTGGTCTATTTTCCATAACTACTTACCCAGTCACCTGGCCGGGCTCTTTACTCTATAGCAGATCCAATACAGCCCCTTCTCATGTTAAACTGTCTACATATTAATTTAAGAAACCTTCCTGGATGCACCTAACTGTACATACATCTATTGATGCTTCTGGACACATCTTCAGTGATGTTCCTGGAATCATTGGGTGTTTTGGGTCTTTCAACATCATACAACCTCCCCCAGGTGACCCAGCCAGGGCTGATCAGATCCCAGTTTGTGTCCAGATGGCTAGCTACTTATGACTCCATTGCTCCCCTCTTTTGAGCCACAGCCATCTTGAGGCCTTCTCTGCCGCATCGGTGGTACTGCAAATGGCTGTCCTCTTCCTCTCTCCCTCGATGCCCAAATTGCTGAAGGCTCTAACTAAGGAACGGGCTACGAATCCCCTACAACCAGCCTCCACTGGGAGACACCTCACTCTCCATCCAGCCTGCTGACAGTTGCTGACCAGTCCTGCGTACTTGCAGAGCTTCCTTTCAAAGGCCCCTTCCAATCTATCTTCCCATGGGACTGTCAGCTCCAGCAGCACCACTTGCTTAGTAGACTCAAACACAAGAACAATGTCTGGTTGCAGGGTGGTGGCTGCGATATGGTTGGGGAACTTCAGCTGCCCTTCGAGGTCCACCAACAGCTGCCATTCCCTTGCAGAGGTCAGAATGCCTGCAGATGTTCTTTTGGCAGGTATTGGCTGCTCCCCAGCTCTGACAAAGGCAATGGTCTGCTTTGAGGGTCGGGACCGCTTCGCCCACTCAACTCCTGCGCTGACGGCTTCAGCGATGGTCTTCAGGACCTGATCATGCCTCCACCTGTACCGTCCCTCACCAAGTGCCCTTGCACAGCCGCTGAGGATGTGCTCCAGGGTTCCTTGCTTGGAGCAGAGTGGGCATGCAGATGACTCTGCCTTGCCCCATGTGTGCAGGTTTGATGGGGTTGGAAGCACATTGTACACTGCCTGGATGAGAAATTGGATGCAGTGTGGTTTGGCTTTCCAAAGATCAGCCCAGGTCACTTTCCTCTCAACTGCATTCTCCCATCTTGTCCAAGCTTCCTGTTGCTTCATTCCCACCGCCTTGCAGGCTCTCATCTCCTCCACTACTGCTCTCACCTCCACCTGAACTAGACGACGCCTTTCCTTCCCTCTGGTGTCCATTTGGGGAGTTGGAAAGAATCCTAACCCAGCTCGGCCTTGTGTGACCACTCCCACCAGCCTCCTGTGACACAGCCTCGCCTCTGTCTCCTGAACAGCTTCCTCTGCCCTCCACTTCCTGCCAGTACTTACTTGGATCCCTGCTCTAGCCACCTTCGGGTCACTTGAGTCCCTATACTGTAGCACCTCTCTGGCTCTTGTTACCTTGAATTCTTCCTCCAAGGATTTGAAGGGCATTTGCAGTTTCTTGTGGTGTCCATAGAGTGCGATGCTGCTCAGGCTCTTTGGCAGCCCCAGCCATCTCCTGAGGTGGTTGCTAACCCTCCACTCTAAGGTTTCGACTCTCGAGATCGGAACTGCATAGATGAGGAGGAGCCACAGGATTCTGGGAAGAATGCCATGCTGATACACCCAGGCTTTAAACTTCCCAGGTAGGCCAGACTTGTCCACAGATTTCAGCCAGCCATCCAACTCGGTGCAGGTTGCCTGAATGGATGTTGTGTCCCTTAAAGAGCTGTCAAAAACTTTGCCTAAGCTCTTGACTGGCTTTTCTGTGATGGTTGGGATGGCTGTGCCTGCGATGCTGAACCGGAACTTATTCTCTACCTTCCCTTTCCTCAGCACCATCGATCTTGATTTGGCAGGTTTGAAATGCATCCGGGCCCACTGCACCAGCTTTTTGAGCCCTTGCAGAATCCACCAGCAGCCTGGAACTGATTCTGTGGTGACTGTGAGGTCATCCATGAATGCCCCGGTAGGTGGTTGCCGTTCAGCGGAATTCATTCTGGGCCCTCTGCAGTCTGGTTCAGCAGACTTAGTGAGCATGTTCATGGTTAGGGAGAACAGTGTCACTGAGACAGCATAAATTATGTCCCATCTAATCCTCTTGCAATATGAAGGTCCCGGTTTATGTAAGGAATTTGAAGTACCCCATGCCAACAGCCCTATTGATTTTACACCTTTCCATAATCTGCTTGCATATCTGTTCCACATTGTCCACGTGGCTACTGGAAGGTCTGTAGTGCAATCCCATCAGAGTGATTGTACACTTCCTATTCCTGAGTTCTACCCATATAGACTCAGTGGATGAGCCCTCCATTATGTTCTGTCTGAATACAGTTGTAATATTATCCCAGATTAGTGGTGCAACTCACCCCTCCCCCATCATTTCTAAAACAACAAGACCCTAGGATAGTAAGCATCCATTCTTGTCCCTCTATCAACCAAGTCTCTGTAACAGCCACAACTTCATAGTTCCATGTACTGATTCCATGTTTTAAGTTCATCACCCTTACCCATAACACTCCTAGTATTAAAATACGCACAGTTCAAACTCTCTGTTCCATCATCTCTATTTCTTTGCTCCTGTCTGTTTTTTCATGCTCTGACAGCTACCTTCCTCTTCACCTCTCCATTTTCTGACCTGTTGCTTTGGTTTCCATCCCCCTGCCAAACTAGTCTCAAACCTCATGGGTAGCACTAGCAAACCTCCTAGCTAGGACGTTGGTTCCCCTCCAGTTTAGGTGCATATATCCCCCTTGTACAGATCACCACTGTCCTAGACGAGGTTCCAGTGGTGCAAGAATCTGAAATCCTGACCCCTGCATCAATTCGTCAACCACTCTTTCGCCTGTACCATCATCCTATCCCTGCTCTGACTAGCACGTGGCAATGGGAGTAACCCAAAGATTACTACCTTGCTCTTCAGCCCCTCTCCTAATTCAGTGCACACTCTGCAGAGGATCTCTTCCCCCTTTCTACCTATGTCATTGGTGCCAATATACACCATAACCTCTGCCCGCTCACCCCCCCCCGAGAATATTCTGCAGCCACTCTGAGACCTCCTGGACCCTAGCACCTGGCAGGCAATACACCATCCTGGTGTCTCCTTTGTGACCAGAGAATCAGCTGTCTGTCCTCCTAACTACTGGGTCTCCTATCATTATCGCTCTACCCTGCAGAGTCTCAGAGCCAGTAACAGTGCGACTAGCCTGCGTGCTGCGGCTGTACCCTGCTATATCATGCCCCCAAGCAGAATCCAAAGGGGAAATGAGGGGAATGGCCACAGGGGAACCCTGTATTGGCTGCTTATACCCCTTACCTACCCCGGTGGTCATCCATCTACTAGCTTAAATCTGTATTCTAGGTGTGACCTCCACAGTAGAAGTTTCATGTATGAAGTTTGCAGCCTCCCAGATGGTATGAGTTGTTCCATTACTATGCCTTCTGATATGGTAGCCCTCTGGGGAATGTTGATGGGAAAAAGTAGGTAAGGAAATATTAATGGTGCTTTCAATCAGAAGGCAATGCATGTAAGGCAGAACAGTTGGGTGGACGGGGCTATATAGTTAGCAGCAAAGCAGAGCAGTATTTATAGCAGCTGATGGAGGTAGATCATGAAGTGGCTTCATCACTGCCTCTTCCATCTCTAGGTTATTTGATCAAAAGATTCAGTTAAAAGTCCTTTAAAAAGGTAATCATTTATGATTGCTTAATTTTCTCTCAGTTGCTTGTTTACATTTAATGTGGTAATGCCAATGCTTCTTTCCTTGGTCTAACGATACTAAAACAGGCTAATAATCAAGGGTTCAGGGCGATTATCTCTCTTTGAGAGTTTGAAGTCACCTTAAAAAATAAAGGAAGTGAAAAATTAAATGATGTCAATCAAAAAATTCATTATTATGTAAATATTGGAATGGCATAAAACAATTGCTTCATTAATATTCACAAATGTATTTGTGAACAATAAATGTACCACACCGATTTTATCCCAGTACTGACTTTGGTAGTTTATGATCACAACCAAGACCCTGGGCCAAGATGCATTAGTCTCAATATATAAAGTTGATTTATTCTTTCTCTTGAAAAGTTATTCCACATTCATAATAGGATTCCCAGGAGGCAGTTGCTCCTGGAGCTTTGTAAACAGACCAGGTCTCTCAGGAAGTGTAGTGGAGGCTTGACCCAAAAGCAGAGCAACGAAGATGATGCAGCAGTAAACAAACTTTAATAATAGACCACAAAATAACAAGCCACAAGCAGCCACAAAGCAAGAGAGAAAAGAAACTAAACACAACAGGTAACGAGGTAAACATCTGGCAGGGAAGAGTGAAGGTGGCAGGTTCGATGAGTGAACAAGGACTGTGGATAAGAACTGGGTTTAAATAGGTTGCAGGTGATGAGTCTGGGATGAGTGGCAGGTGACTCCTGTTAGCTGGGTGGAGGCTGGGAGGTGTCAGCAGGCACAGACCTGACAGGACCACTCCCCTACAGCCAGCCCTCAACTGCCCATGATGATGCAGATGGGTCAGGTGGAACTCGTCAATGAGTAATGGATCTAAGATGCCACTGGACAGCACCCAAGACCACTCTTCTGGGTCATACCTTTCCCAGTTGACCTGGTTCTGCACACACCAACCCCAGCGAATGGAATCCATCAACTGGTGAGCCAAATACACTGGACCATCTTCCACCATCCCAGGTGCTGGAGGTGCAGGCCGAGGTGGGTTGAGTAATCCATGGAGATGGGCTTGAGACAGGACACCTTGATGCAACGAGTGACCTTGAAGGGAGCCATGAACCTGGGCGAGACGTTGCTAGAGTCATTGCCCAGGGGTAAAACTCAGGTGGACAGCAAAACATGGTTCCCAGACTGAAGGAGTCTGGCTGGGCATTGATGACAGTTGCCCTGGTGGCTGGGATGGCCCTCTGTGCCCTCCTCCAAGCACCCTGGCAGCAGCGAAAAAGGGCCTTGTCAAATGGGACCTCCACTGTTGGCTCCTCCGCTGGGGGTTGGTGGCCATGAAGCACTTCAAAGGGTGATATACCCATGGCAGAGGAAGTGTGTAGATTGTGGGACAGCTTGGCCCAGAGCAGATACTACTTCCATGTAGAAGGGTTAGAGGTAGCAAAACATCGCAAAAACTTCTTCACTTGCTAATTGGCCCTTTCTGACTGGGCATTGGTATGCAGATGATAGCTAAAGGACAAATGCACTAAGGTGCAGAGGAGGGAGCAGAAGGCCCACCAGAAGCAAGAGATGTACTGTGGGCCCCAGTCTGACAGAATGTCCTGTGGGAAGCCATGGAGGTGAACTACATGTCAGTCATCTCAGTGGATTACAGATGCTTGAGGACAGCAATGAAATGGGCCACATTGGAGAACGGATCGTCCATGGCTATGATCAGCATGGCCCCATCAGAAGGTGGCAAACCTGTGATGAAATCCATGGTCATGTGGGACCTGGGGGGACACAGGACCAGTAGGGGCTGCTGGATGGAGGAAATGGACCAGCCACTCTGAGAATAGGCAGTGAGGAACTGATGTAAATCTGCGATCATGGTGGGCCACCAGCACCTCTGCCACAGAAAACCCAGAGCCACTGTGTGGCCTGAGAGGGAGAAGGAATGGTAGGGTGGTAATTTGTCTGCTGTTTCTGGATCATGTATTCATGTTAGCAGACAAATTCCTTCGTATTCTGCATGTTCTTGCACCCTGTCAGGAAATGTGGTGGAGGCTTCATCCAAAAGCAGAGTAGCAGCGAAGTTGTAGAAGTAAATGATAACTTTAATAATAGACTTCAAAATAACACAAAAGAAAAGAGAACGAAACAAAACACAACAGGCAACAAGGAGCAACTGGTTGAGGGTGGCTGATTTGATGAGTGAACAAGGACTGTGGCACTGGATCTAGTAGCCCACCATGACCGCCAGATTTACATCAGGCTGCAGGTAATGAGACTGGAATGAGCAGCAGGTCAATCCTGTTAGTTTGGTGGAGACTGCGAGGTGCCTGCACGTGCAAGTTGGGAGGTGTCAGCAGGATCAGGCCAGACAACGTAATGTGGTGTCAGCTCCGAGCATATTTCATTGGCATGATAATTCATCCATCCATCTTCGTCATTTCAGATTGGTTGGGAGCAATGTAATGTTTTATAACCATATTCGCTAAAGTGAAAGGTAACAAACTGAACAGTTAGCTTGCTAATATATTCACTGCTATTTTCAGGCAAGCTAACAACAGCATAAAAAGTAATTGTTACATTCATCATATTGGCAATTAATGGAAGCAGCCAACTGCAAAATTTGAAGTAACACATACAAAATGCAGGAGGAACTCAGGAGGTCAGGCAGCATCCATGGATAAACAGTCAATGTTTCAGGCTGAGGTCCTTCTTCAGGACTAAGAAGGAAGTGGGAAAATGCCAGACTAAAAAGGTGGGGGGGGTGGGAACAAGGTTAGCTGGAAGATAATAAGTGAAGCCAGGTGGGTGGGAAAGGGTAAAAGCTGGAGAAGAAGACATCTGATAGGAGACGAGAGTGGACCATGAGAGAAAGGAAAGAAGGAGGGGATGTAATAGGTAGGTGAGAAGAAATAAAAGGTCAGGGTGGGGAACAGAGGAAAGGGGTGGGGAAATTTATTTCCCAGAAGGAGAAATTAATACTCATGCCATCAAGTTGGAGACAACCCAGACGGAATATAAGGTGTTGCTCTTCCTTCCTGAGGCACAAGAGCAAGCCATGGAAAGACATGTCAGACCGGAATGGGAATTGGAATTAATGTGTTTGGTACCGGATATAATAGACAATCCCAGTACATTCACAGATGAAGTGTAACCTCACCTGGAAGTGCCTGGGGCCCTGAATGGAGGTGTGTGAGGAGGTGTAGCACTTAGGCTGTTTGCAGGCAGAAGTGCCTGGATGGAGATTAATGGGGAGGGATGAATGGACAAGGGAATCAAGGAGGGAGCGGGGTTTCTGGTAAAGATATGTTTGGTCTGAGGCCTCTGTCGTTCAGGGTCACCATGTTGCATCCCAGCTGTCCAGATACACAAGCTGCTGCCCATATAGCAAGCTCCCACTCTCCACACATCTAATGGACCCAAAGGAACGGCAGAGACCGATACAGTTTGGCAGTCCCAACAGCGGCGCAGGAGTTGCCAGTCAGCATTGAGCTCAATGTAGGACTACCTTAGGGACTGCAGCTCTGGATTTTTCCCCTGGGGTTTACTCCCAAAGTCTTTCCCACAAGAGGGTATAGCTACAAGGCAGTGGAAGTTTGATATTAGAGTTTTCATAGTCATAGTCATAGTCATAGTCATAGTCATACTTTATTGATCCCAGGGGAAATTGGTTTTCGTTACAGTTGCACCATAAATAATAAACAAATAGTAATAGAACCATAAATAGTTAAATAGTAATATGTAAATTATGCCAGTAAATTATGAAATAAGTCCAGGACCAGCATATCGGCTCAGGGTGTCTGACCCTCCAAGCGAGGAGTGGTAAAGTTTGATGGCCACAGGCAGGAATGACTTCCTATGACACTCTGTGCTGCATCTCGGTGGAATGAATCTCTGGCTGAATGTACTCCTGTGCCCACCCAGTACATTATGTAGTGGATGGGAGACATTGACCAAGATGGCATGCAACTTAGACAGCATCCTCTTTTCAGACACCACCGTCAGAGAGTCCAGTTCCATCCCTACAACATCACTGGCCTTACGAATGAGTTTGTTGATTCTGTTGGTGTCTGCTACCCTCAGCCTACTGCCCCAGCACACAACAGCAAACATGATAGCACTGGCCACCACAGACACGTAGAACATCCTCAGCATCGTCTGGCAGATGTTAAAGGACCTCAGTCTCCTCAGGAAATAGAGACGACTCTGGCCCTTCTTGTAGACAGCCCCAGTGTTTTTAGACCAGTCCAATTTATTGTCAATTCGTATCCCCAGGTATTTGTAATTCTCCACCATGTCCACACTGACCCCCTGGATGGAAACAGGGATCACCAGTACCTTAGCTCTCCTCAGGTCTACACCAGCTCCTTAGTCTTTTTCACATTAAGCTGCAGATAATTCTGCTCACACCATGTGACAAAGTTTCCTACCGTAGCCCTGTAAACAGCCTCATCTCCCTTGCTGATGCATCCAGCTATGGCAGAGTCATCTGAAAACTTCTGAAGATGACAAGACTCTGTGCAGTAGTTGAAGTCCGAGGTGTAAATGGTGAAGAGAAAGGGAGACAAGACAGTCCCCTGTGGAGCCCCAGTGCTGCTGATCACTCTGTCGGACACACAGTGTTGCAAGCACACGTACTGTGGTCTGCCAGTCAGGTAATCAAGAATCCATGATACCAGGGAAGCATCCACCTGCATCGCTGTCAGCTTCTCCCCCAGCAGAGCAGGGTGGATGGTGTTGAACGCACTGGAGAAGTCAAAAAACATGACCCTCACAGTGCTCGCTGGCTTATCCAGGTGGTCATAGACACGGTTCAGCAGGTAGACGATGGCATCCTCAACTCCTAGTCGGGGCTGGTAGGCGAACTGGAGGGGATCTAAGTGTGGCCTGAACATAGGCCAGAGCAGCTCCAGAACAAGTCTCTCCAGGGTCTTCATGATGTGGGAGGTCAATGCTACCGGTCTGCAGTCATTGAGGCCGCTGGGGCGCGGCGTCTTCGGCACAGGGACGAGGCAGGATGTCTTCCACAGTATAGCAACCCTCTGAAGCCTCAGACTCATGTTGAATACATGGCGAAGTACTCCTCATAGCTGAGGGGCACAGGCTTTGAGCACCCTGGTACTGACACTATCCGGTCCTGCAGCCTTGCTTGGGTTGAGACTTTTCAGCTGTCATCTCACCTGTTCAGCCGTGAAGCCCACCATGGAGGTTTCGTGTCGGGGAGGGGTATAGTCATGAGAGCAGGGTGGGGGACTGTGAGGAGGTGTAGGAGGGGAGAGTGGAATATGTGTTGGTTGGGGGCCGACAACAGATGGCTCATGTGGGGGATGGGCAGGGGCCACAATGTCAAATCTGTTAAAGAACAGGATAAGTTCATTGGCCCTGTCCACACTGCCCTCAGCTCCTCTGTTGCTAGTTTGTCGGAACCCAGTGATGGTCCTCAACCCGCTCCAGACCGCTCTCATGTTGTTTTGCTGGAGTTTCCACTCAAGCTTCCTCCTGTACCTGTCTTTAGCCTCCCTGATCCTAGCTTTCAGGTCCCTCTGTATTGCCCTCAGCTCCTCTCTATTTCCAGCTCTAAATGCCCTCTTTTTAGCGTTCAGGATGTCCTTAATGTCCTTTGTTACCCATGGCTTGTTATTTGAATAACAAAGGACAGTTCTTGTCGGAACATTGCAGTCCACACAGAAGTTGGTGTAATCAATGATGCATTCTGTGAGCCCATCAATATCCTCTCCATGTGGCTCACAGAGTGCCTGCCAGTCTGTCACCTCAAAACAACCCTGGAGCGCCCTATAAGCCTCCTCCGACCATTTCCTCACTGTCCTCGGGGTTGCAGGTTTACTCTTCACCAGAGGCACGTAGCAGGGTTTTAGATGCACCAGGTTGTGACCTGACCTTCTTAGTGGGGGGAGGGGAGAGGAGCTGTACGCATCCTTAACGTTAGCGTACATTTCCTTCTCCTAGGTGATCTGCCAACCACGGCTGACGAGTCCCATCTGCCGGAAGCGACTGTTTTTAAGGCGCCAGTAACCCGCCTTTGCTCCTTCTGTTAGTAGAAATGGTGCTGTTGGGCTTAATAGCTAATCCACATGTGAAAGCCAGGGGATGAACTTGGTTGTCAGAGGCTATTTGAGACGCATGTTATTGGGAGCATTTAATAAGGAGTGGGAGCTTAATCCCTACTACTACTCCTGGCTATAACAATCTCAAGGAACCAAAGAAATGTTTAGTAGTGGGACATTTGAATGTGCAAAATCTGAAGGATTGGTTAAGTAGATGATCACCTGAAAGAAATTGCTGCACTCTGGCTTTTTTATATATCTTGAAATTTGAGACTCTCAAAATTGTTGCAGCAAAGAGTTTGACAATTTTAAACTGTTCCTAGCAGTTTCTGTTGATGGAACATAGGAGTAATAGCTGTAATATCCCTGTTGTATCTGGAACCTTTACCAGATGCCCTCAAGTCATTCCATATTAACAAATGTAAGCAAGGTAGGTGCAGAAATTGGCTTTTCAACCTTTTGAACCTGTGCAATCTATTAATCCAATCGTGCTGACATTTATCTCAAATGCAATTATTACCTTTGATCTTTTACTGTAGCGTGTAAGTTTTGTGAACAACCAGTCCCGCAAAGCTCATTCTCGAAAGTTTTGAATAAACC
This sequence comes from Mobula hypostoma, assembly GCF_963921235.1. Taxonomy (NCBI): domain Eukaryota; kingdom Metazoa; phylum Chordata; class Chondrichthyes; order Myliobatiformes; family Myliobatidae; genus Mobula; species Mobula hypostoma. The sequence continues at coordinate 100,441,879 of NC_086103.1, read as the reverse complement.
ACTCTTCTACTGGTAGTCCAAGTCAAATTTTATATCTAATGAATGAAGTATACATTGATGTGGCAAACCTGTTTGAGCATCTGACCCAAAATAACACTTATTGACGCAAGTTGTAATGGAATGGTTTGATAAGTTAGCAATTCTTATCTGAAACTAAAGGAGGAAGGAAGGACCCAAAAAGACCACAAGCCATAAGGCCATAATATACAGGAGCAGAATTAGGCCATTTTAGCCATTTGGGTCGGCTCCACCATATCATCATGGCTGATCCAATTTTCCTCTCAGCCCACACTCCTGCCTTCTCCCTGTATCCCTTCATGTCCTGACAAATCAAGAATTTATTAACCTCTACCTTAAATATACATAAAAACTTGGCCTCCACAGCTGCCTGTGGCAAAGAATTGCACAGATTCACCACGCTCTGGCTAAAGAAATTCCTCCTCATCTTCATTCTCAATGGATGCCCCTCCATTCTGAGGCTGTGTCCTCTGGTCTTAGATTCTCCCAACATAGGAAACATCCTTTCTACATCCATTCTATTAAGGCCTTTCACAAATTGATAGCTTTCCATGAGATCAACCCTCATTCTTCAAATTCTAATGAATACTGGCCTAAAGCCATCAAACACTTCTCATATGACAAGCCATTCAATCTTGGAATAATTTTTGTGAACCTCCTTTAAACCCTATCCAGTTTCAGCATGTCCTTTCTAAGGTATGGGACCCAAAACTCCAAGTGAGGCCTCATCAGTGCTTCATAAACTCTCAACATTACATCTTTGCTTTTATATTCTAGACCTCTTGAAATGAATGCTAACACAACATTTGCCTTCCTCACCACAGACTCCATTTACTCCATTGTAATACTGACACATCTGACTTTAGCTTCTCCTTCTCATATTTCAGGTGAATTTGATCATATTATGATCACTTACTACTAAGGGTTTTTTTTACCTTAAGCTCTATAATCCATTCCAGTACATTGCACAACGCCAGTCCAGAATAGCTGATCCCCTATTGGGTCAACCATGATCTGCTCTAAAAAAGCCATATCATAGGTTCTCTAGAAACTCCCTCTCCTGGAATCAGCACCAACCTGATTTTCTCAATCTTCCTACATATTGAAATCCCCCATGACTTGGCATTGTCCTTTGGCATGCATTTTCTATCTCCCATTGTAATTTGTAGACCACATCCTTACTACTGTTTCGGGGTCTGCATACAATTCCCATCAGGGTCTTTTTATTCTTGGTGTTCCTTAACTCTATTCACAATGATCCACAACCTTCCAACCCTATAGCACCTCTTTCTAATGATTTGATTTCAGTTTTTAACCAACAGAGCAACAGCACCCTCTCTGCTTTCCTGCCTGTCCTTTGGATACAATGCATATCCTCAGACATTAAGCTCCCAGGTATAATCTTCTTTCAGCCATGATTCGGTGATGATACAGTGTTGTGGTACAAAGGATATGAGAGGCTTGAAACATGAAGGGTTGCCATGTAGATTTCAGCAAGTAATTAGGAAGGCTAATGGAATGTTAGCATTTATTGTAAAGGATATTAACTATAAAAGCAGAGTCGTTTGCTAGGACCACACAGTGACTAAGTTTTTCATACAATTTTCCTCTCCATAATTAAGGAAGAACACACTGTATTGGTGTCAGTATGAAGTTTCACAAGGCTGATGAATGAAAACCTGGCAAGCAGTTTGGACCGAGGCTTATCAGAGTTTAAAAGATTGAGAGATGATCTTAAAGAAACATAAGTGCTGTGGGTGATTGACAATGTGAAGGCTGAATGAATATTTCCCCCACTGGGGATATCTGCAGCTAGAGGGCTTGCTTTCAGATTAACCCATGGCTCATTTAAGAGGGAAATTAGGAGAAATTTCATTTTTTGGTATGCTGCAATTTCTTGCAGTTCTCTGCCACAACGAGTTACAGGATTGGAGTCGTTGAATATTGTGACAGACGTTTGAACAACAAGGGAGTCACTTGCTTCAGATAGGCAATGGAAGAGGTGCTGATGCCAAGATTGATCAGCTGTGATCTCATTAACTAGCTGAGCAGTCTTGAGAAGCCACCTGGCCCACTCCCTGCTCCTGTTTCTTTTATAAAAGAGTTGATGATAAATGAACCCTCAGTTTGGGAAGGGATGGGAAGTCACTGAACTTGTATGGTTTGTATTTAAGAACATCAATTACATTTCAATAGAAAAGCAATCTGAATTTTGATAAGTAAGTCAGCATTGTCACTGACTCATAAAAATAATCTCCTTTTCTCCTACTTCCAATATACAGTCTCATCCCTAAAAGGCGATTGGTATCTTTGAATGGTTATATTTGTTTGGCCTTTGGTATTGGTGGTTGACACCACTGCCAATTGCCTTTCAGCTGATGTTTTCAGTAGGTACTTAAGCAAAATAAAAATACTCTTCTAGAAATACAGCATACTCTCACCTGAAAATTGACTCTTTTTTGACCTTTACATTTAATGACTCACAGCTGAGCCCTTCTAAACAAACCTGAAAGAAAGCAGGTTGAGCTTCATACAAAGAAAATGTGATAAGAATTTCAACTAAGTTCCTTAATACAAAGGTAAGTGTTCAAAAGAATGTGAAATACATATAACTCAAGCAACCATGCAATTGTTCCAGTCGACATAATCATAGCCAATACAGATTAATTGATTTAAATACATCTGGGCAAAATCTGTATTTCTGTCAAGATTGCCGATATGTGGGTGTATGGGGTGTCAGGGAGGGGTAGCACCTCTGGTGGGGTAACATGTCGCGTCCTTTTCAAGGTGGTTAGTCCACCTTTGGACCCCACCTGGCACTCAGCTCTCACCTGTGGCTCCCCGTAGCTGTTCGCATGCGACAGCGGCCACACCCCGGGCAACGGCTTCGACAAGCCGGCTAAACCAGGTGAGGGTAGCCCACGGGTCTCAAACCCTTGGTGAGATAGGGAGTTGTCTATCCCAGCATGTGAAGACAGACTCCGGTGGATTGAGCGGACGAGACCAATGGAAGGTCCAACGGTCAAGAAGGCGGTCTCTGCAAGCGTCGTGGAACGTGTAGAGCAGGACAAGACACAAGACGTCCTGGTCATCCACTGCGCCTAGTCCCATCTCCAGCTGTCTCGACTCTGTCTTGCCACTGGATCCAGATGGGAATTGGGAAGAGAGAGTGAGGCTGACGTTGCGCAACTCTCCCTCACTTAAATCCAAGTCACGCGCTAGTCTTGACACCATCATAATGGTGTTGAGGTCCTCATCGACGTCAACGATGGACGAACAACAACAACACCTACATGTTCAAAGTGGAGAGAAGTTGCATCCACTTAAAAGGATAAAATTAGGATTATCAAATGACTTCTGGTTAAAATTGCACATGTAATATAAAATAAGTTGTGAACACTTTAAAGGATGACCTTTAAAATTAACAGTACTTCCACTAACTGCACATTTAGGGGGAACAAATCACTCATATATGAATTTAGTGAGAATCTGTGATTTATAAATGTAATCCTTCTGATTCTCTCTGATTAAATTGTGTAGAGCACTGTTTAGTTTGTGAAAAAAATCACATTTCAGCCTTGTAAAAAGAAAAGTCACAGATTCCTGGAACAAATATCTCCTGCTAGTCTGAACAGAGAGTAATCAGATAAATGTTGCTTTTCTTTCTTTTCAACACCAATGGATCTTTCACACAGTTTTTCACTGAACATTAATTTTTTTCTTAATGTGCATCACTGTGAGTATAATTACAGGAACAGGAAGTTGGAGATTATGACATTCTGTTAAGAGTAGAAATGTACAGCTACAGGTGAAAGAGAGAGTTTTGAATAGAATAATCCCATTGAAATAAAATGTAGCAGTCTGATTGAATGATAATAGCTAGTTTGGGATTATACATTGTGCACTTGGAACTTAATGTATTACTCAGATCTTATATAAGTGATTTTTAAAAACCTTATAAATAGCTTTTTGCACTCATTCATTCAGCTTTCCAATTTAAAGGTAGTGCTATCATGTGCAAATGCTAATGTTAAACAAAAGCTGCATAAAATGACAGGTCACGGGACATTGTGGGCATCTGATGATGACGCCAGAATGCGTGGCTACACTTGCGGGCTGCCCTTGGCACATCGTTAGATTGTGTTGGTTGTTAATACAAATGACACATTTCACTGTATATCTGATAAACAAATTAATGTGAATCCATTTTCAGATGCATTACTTAAATATACTGTGGAAGAAGTTTCAAAAATTGGTGCTCCCCAGGCAGGCATGGGCACAGACATTTGTAGCTAAAAACTCTGATATGGCCTATCTAATTTTTCAAGTTGTAAACTCACACTTGAGTGCTTGGGCCTCAGCCCTCAAGATTCTCAATACGTGTATTTTTTATAGAAATATTGCATTGGAACAATTAATTTGTAAACTCCAACCAGGAAGTTGTGAATGAGAATTTTTCCTTTCTTTGGTAGCAACGTTGTAACTATTCACATGAAGAACAAATAATGAGATTTCCTTTCATCATTGTAATAAATTTGTAGCACTGAGAGAGTTTGCTTTGCCAAAAGAAATGAATATCAGATAAAGTCTTAAATTACTGTTATTGACATACAGTTCAGACAAACTTAGGAAGAATGGCAATTCTAATGGTGCCCTTGTCTTTCTGCACACAACATAAAAAACTGATTAATTGGTCACTTATCTTGCTGATTTTTGTGGAGTTTGGCTGGGTGCCACGAGCCTGTGTAATGACATTGTTGTGCTTCACATTCATATCATTCACTTTAAGCACTTTTAAACATGAACGATGTGAAGACATATGTTGCACTAATAACTCAAGAATTTTTGGTTTAGTCATATTCAGTAACTGCTCCTGTTAGGTTAGTAAGTGAATAATTTAAGTGTTCAATCAGAACAATTCTTCTGAACTATTTATATATGCTAAGCAAGAGAAACCTACAGATGGTGGAATTCAAGGTAACACACACAAAATGCTGGAGGAACTCAGCAGGCCAGGCAGCATGTATGGATAAGTGTAAACAATCAACATTTTGAGACCCTTCATCAGGACTGGAAAAATGAGATGAGAAGTCAGATTAAGAAGGTGGAAGGAGGTGAGGAAGAAGTACAAGGTAGTAGGCGATAGATGAAATCGGGTAGGTAGCGGTGTAAAGACTGGGAAGTTGATTGGTGAAAGAGATAAAGGGCTGGAAAAGGGGGAATGTGATGGGAAGGCCGTGGAAGGGGGAGGAGCACTAGAGGAAGGGGATGGACAGTTAAGGTGATAGGGTTGGAGAGAAAAATGGGGAATGGACAAGGGGGGTGGGGTGGGTGATTACTCGAAGTTTCAGAAATCGATGTTCATGCTGTCAGGTTGGAGGCTACCTAAATAGAATATAAAGTGTGGTTCTACTACCCTGAGGGTGACCTCATCACAGCACAAGAGGAGGCCATGGACTGACATAGCAGAACATGAATGAGGATAGGAATTAAAATGGTTGGCCAATGGGAAACTCCACTTATTGCAGACAGAGCGGAGGTGCTCAACGAAGCAGTCCTCCAATTTATGTCAGTTCTCACTAATATAGAGGAAGCCACATCGGGAGCACAAGATACAGTTGACGATCCCAATAGATTCGCAGGTGAAGTGTTGAGTCACCTGGAAGGACTGTTGGGGCCCTAAATGGAGGTGAGGGAGGAGGTGAATGGGCAGGTGTAACATTTCATCGCTTGCAGGGATATATGCCAGGAGGGAGATTAATAAGGAGGGATGAATGGACAAATGAATCACAGGGGCAGAGACCGTAAGATATAGTAGAAGAATTAGGCCATTTGGCCCATCAAGTCTGCTCCGCAATTTCATTATGGCTGGTACAATTTCCCTCTCAACCTACGCTCCTGCTTTCTTCCTGCATCCCTTCATGTCCTGACAAATCAAGAATCTATCAACCTCTGCTTTAAGTATACATAAAGACTTGGCCTCCACAGCTGCCTGTGGCAAAGAATTCTACAGATCCACCATTCTCTGGCTAAAGAAATTCCTCCTCATCTCCATTGCCAATGGATGCCCCTCCATTCTGAGGCTGTATCCTCTGGTCTTAGACTCTCCCACCATAGGAAACATCCTCTCAACACCCATTCTATCAAGGCCTTCCACAATTTTTGTGAATCTCCTTTGAACCTTGTCCAGTTTCAGCACATCTTTTCTAAGGTAAGGGGCCCAAAACTCCAAGTGGGGCCTCACCAGTGCTTCATAAGCTCTCAACATTACATCATTGCTTTTATATTCTAGACCTCTTGAAATGAATGCTCACATCACATTTGCCTTCCTCACCACAGACTCAACCTGCAAATTAACCTTTAGGGAATCCTGCACAAGGACTCCCAAGTCCCTTTGTGCCTCAACTTTTTGAATTTTCTCTCCATTTAGAGAATAGGCAACCCTTTCATTTCTTCTACCAATGTGCATGACCATACACTTCCTGACACTGTATTCTATCTGCCATTTCTTTGCCCATTCTCCTAATCTGTCCAAGTCCTTCTGTAGCCTCTCTACTTCCTCAGATCTACTTGACCCTCTACCTATCTTCATATCATCTGCAAACTTTGCAACAAAGCCATCAATTCCATCATCCAAATCATTGGCATCTAATGTGAAAAGAATGGGTCCCAACGCAGACCCCTGTGGAACATCACTAGTCAATGGCAGCCAACCAGAAAAGCTCTATTCATTCCAATTCTTTGTCTTCTGCCAATCAGCTACTGCTTCATCCATGCTAAAAGGTTTTCTGTAATACCATGGACTCATAGCTTGTTAAGCAGTCTTATGTGTGGCACCATGGCAAAGGCTTTTTGAAAATCCAAGTACACAATTTCAACCAATTCTCATTTGTTGCTCTTGCTTGTCATTTCTTCAAAGAATTCCCACAGATTTTTCAGGCAAGATTTTCCCTTGAGGAAACCATGCTGACTATGGCCTATTTTATCATGTGCCTTCAGGTACCCTGAGACCTCATTCTTATGTTGGCTTTGACTTTTCTTGTTAGCCACTGTTGTGTCATTTTTCCTTTAGAATACTTCTTCCTCTTTGGGATACATATGTATATCCTGTTCCTTCCAAATTGCTTCCCGAAATTTCAGCCATTGCTGCTCTGCCGTCATTCCTGTCAGTGTTCTTGTCCAATCAATTCTGGCCAAATCCTTTCTCATGCCTTTGCAATTCCCTTTGCTCCACTGTAATATGGAAACATCTGACTTTAGCTTCTCCTTCTCAAATTTCAGGTGAATTTGATCATATTATGATCACTTAATCCTCAGGGTTTTTTTTTACCTTAAGCTCTCTAATCAATTCTGGTTCATTGCACAACACCCAGTCCTGAATATCTGATCCCTTATTGGACTCAACCATGAGTTGTTCTAAAAAAGCCAAATCATAGGCTCTCAGAAATTCCCACTTCTGGAAACTGGCACCAACTTGATTTTCCCAATCCACCTGCATATTGAAATCCCCCATGACTATTGTAACATTGCCCTTTTGGCATGCATTTTCTATCTCCCATTGTAATTTGCAGATCACATCCTTACTACTCTTTGGGGGTCTGCATACAACTCCCATCAGGGTCTTTATACCCTTGCAGTTCCTTAACTCTATTCACAATGATTCACAAGCTTCCAACTCTATGTCACCTCTTTCTAATGATTTGATTTCATTTTTACCAATAGAGCAACAGCACCTTCTCTGCCCTCCTACCTTCCTTTGGATACAATACATATCCTTGCACATTAAACTCCCAGCTATAGTCTTCTTTCATTTCTATGTTTCTATGATGCAGTAAAACCTATAACATCATATCTATCAATCTGCAACTGTGGTGCAAATCCATCTACCTTATTCATATACTGTGCACATTCAAATATAACACCTTCAGTTCTGTATTCACCCTTATTGAGTTCGTCTGCCTTTTATGTTGCAACTCATCCTGTTGACTGAAATTTTGCCCTGTAAACAGCCTCTCCTCACTACACTTTGTCTCTATTTGTAAACCACCTTCCTCATCTTCAGCACTGTTATCCACCTCTCCTACGGTACTTCTTGCATTGAAATATATGCAGCTCAGGACACTAGTCGCACTAGGCTCAAAATTTTATTTCCTAACTTTGTCTGAGGTCTTACTAACATCTGCCTCCACAACCTCTCTACTATGTTTGCCTTCCCTGTGCAACTCTAGTTTAAACCCAACCAGGCAGCATTAGCATACCCTTCCATTAGCATATTATTGAACCCTGTGGAAAGCAGAGAGTGGGTGGGAGGTGAAGATGTATTTGGTGGTAGGATCCTGTTGAAGGTGATAGAAGCTATGGTAAATGATGTGTTGGATGCAGAATCTCATGGGAAGGTAGATGAGAACAAGAGGAACTCTATCCCTGTGGGACAGCGGGAAGATGGGTGAGTGTGAACGTCAGGGAAACGGAGGAGACGGGGGTGAGGACAGCACCAATGGTGAAGGAAAGGAAACACCATTCTTTAAAGGAGGAGGGTACCTCTGATATCTTGGAAAAGAAAGCCTCATCCTAGGCACAAGTGCATCGGAGACAAATAAACTGAGAAAAGGGACAAGATGGAAGTTGGAGGTGATGTTGATGGAATTGGAAAGCTCATCATGGGTGCATGAAGCAGCACAAATGCAGTTGTTAGTGTAGCACAGAAAGGGCTGGGGAGCATTACCAGGGAAGTCTTGGAACATGGACTGTAGCCAACAAAGAGGCAGGCATAGCTGGGGCCCATGTGGGTGCCCATGGCTACCCCTTGAATTTGGAGAATGTGGGAGGATCCGAAGGAAAAATTGTTGACAAATTCCACCCGACAGACGAGGGTGTTGGAAGGGAACTAGTGGTGTCTTCCATCAAGATAGAAGTGAAGATCTTTAAGGCCTTTTTGATAGGGGTTAGAAATGTTTGGGTACTAGACAACCATGGTAAAAATGAGGCTGTCAGGGCCAGGAAATTAAAAGTTGTTGAGGAGATCGACAGTATGTATGTTGTCATGCATATAGGTGGGAAGCATCTGGACTGGGTGTAATAGAATTGAGTCGAGGTGTTTGGACATGATTTCAGTGGGGCAGGAGTACACAAAGACATTGGCCTACCCGGACAGTCACGATTCTGTATCTTAGGTAGGAAGTGGAAACAAACAGTGTGGGGCGGGGGGGGGGGGAGTGGGGTTGGCAGTGGATGGGAGATCTAGAGAGTTGATGAGGTTAGTGATAGTGCAGGAGACAATGGCCTGATGGTCTGCAGTGGGGTCCTTTTCAAGGGGTAAGTAAGATGTCTGAGGTGCCTGAGAATAAGATATCCATGTAGAATGCTGAAATTTCAAATTAATCAATATCTTAAAATAGGTTCATTTATTATTATCAAAGCATGTATCTATATACAACTCTGAAGTTTATATTCTCCAGATAGCCATGAAACAAACAAAGAATGTGAAAGTTATTCAGAGAGAACTTCAACTCCAAACCCCCATACAAAAAAGAATGGCATCTTGATCATTAACCCTCCAAACCCCCCCCTCCCCTGCACAAAATGGAACAGGAACGTCAACCCCAAAAACAACCCTCCACTTGCACAACAGAAAAGGAACAGGTGATAAAAAATCGCAGAATATAGACCACAGACACACAAAATGTAAAAACCATTATTCTGAAGAAATCCACAGTCCATCAATGCAGTAGTCCTATCCATAAACACAGAACCATGATAACATCCTCCGATATCACTGACATTCATCGAAAGAGAAGAGAGGGGCAGCGCACGAGGCAGAGAGGCCTGCCCACCTGCCACAGTGAGCCACACAGTGATTGACCGCTCACAGACTCCTCCTCCGGGCACTGAAACTCGCACTTGCTGTCTGCATCCGCCATGGTTATATTATATATGATATATTGCAGTATATATTTTATATGATAAAATAAATTAAATTATAATCAATATCTTAAAATTCAAGGATGTAATGCTGAGACTTTATAAGGCATTGTTCAGATCATACTTGTAGTGTTGTGAGGAGTATTGGGCCTCTTATCTCAGAAAAGATATGCTGGCATTGGAGAAGGTCCACAGGAAGTTCATGAGAATGATTCCGAGAATGAAAGAGTTCACCGATGAGAGGTATTTGATAGATCTTGGCCTGTACTTACTGGAGTCCAGAAGAATGAAGGGATGTCTCACTGAAATTTATTGAATATTGAAAGGCTAAAATGGAATTGACAAGGAGATGATGTTTCTGATGTGTAGGAATGTAGGACCAGAGGACACAGCCTCAGAATAGAGGGACGTCCATTTAAAACAGAGATGAGGAGGAATTTCTTTAGTCAGAGGGTGGTAAATCTATGGAATTCACTACACAGGTGGCGGTGGAGCCCAAGTCATTCAGTGTAATTAAAGTGGATGTTGATACCTTCTTGGTTAAACAAGACATCAAAGGTTAGGGGGAGAAAGCACAAAAATGGGGTTGAGAGGGTTAATAAATCAGCCATGATGGAATGGTGAAGCAGACTCACTGGGCTGAATGGCCTAATTCTGCTCCAATGTCTCCATTGGCCTAAATTAATTTTGACCAGCCTCATTGCTTTGCACCAATTATTATAGCCAATTGACCTCTAAAGTCTTTAATTTTACCAGTTTAACAGAATTTCATTTCACAACTTTAGTCTTTACATGTTAATTTTGTTCATCTGATACAGTCATGAGGTTATGAGTTCAAGCTTCTCATAATAACGGTATATCTTACAAGGTGAAACTTCAATGTAAAACTGATTTAGTGATGATTTGTTAGTGAGAAGATAAAGATTTTAAATGTACATCGAAACGTACAGTAAAATCCATTGTTTGTGTCAACAATAATCACAGTCCAAAGATGTGCAAGTGGCTTCTGGCAGCAACTTACTAACTCATTTCACACAGTGGCGGAATTGAACCCAGGCGGCTGGAACTCTTAATAGAGTTATGCTAGCCACTGCATTACCTTGCTGCCCACACTGCTATATTCGGATTGAGATTGATAGCCTGTCCTTTTTGTTCAGGGACATCAACGATCGTAACACATATATTCACAAGAAGTTCATCTCCCTCATATCCTGGCCAATAGCCCTTCTCCAACCATGAAACAGTTTACTTAGTATATCATTCATATGCAGCTTGTGGACTCTTGGTGTGTGTCTGTTGATTGCATAATAAAAATGGGTTTACTTCATGAAAAATAATTAATGAAAAAATTCTGGTCTGTAGCTGCTATGTGACAATATCCTTATTGAAGATATGAAAAAATACTATGCCTAAAGTTTAACAGAGCTTGTTATTGTAGTTCTGAGCTCCAGTTATTCCCATATGTCCACAAAACATTTTACTGGGAAAAGTTGAAGAGCACAATGCATTTTTCACAATAAAAAAAATGGTGGATGTTACTTGAATCTATTATTGAGAGTAACCCAAGATAATAGCTTCTAAAGAATATTTGATCTTTTGTTTACACTCTTTCAACTTGTTTTTCTGCATTTTAGAAATGTTTTGTTAGGATCTTACTGCATGAAGGTCAAAATGCCAATAATTAAACTGCAGTGTTCATCTAACACAAACCAATCAGGCTTCTTTCTCTTCTTAGCAGTCCCTGGGTATTGAGGATAACTTGCTTCCACTCGGTTTTGTCAGTTCTTTGGTGTCTGATGATAACAATCCGTGAACAGCAGACTTTCACACATGTGGGACAATGAGTCCAGTGGTTGGGTTAATAGTTTGTGAGGTGGTGATTCCTTCCACTATTTAATCAGGCTTCTGTGTGATCACAGCTCATGGACTTAATATTCTTAATGTCTTTCCAAATGCTCCTTTTCCAATTTCACAGGGTCAAGGAAACCTAGAGCTGACTGGAGGTGTTATTTTGTTCAAAGAAGTTTAGACTAGAGGACCCTGATATTGAGCATTCAACTGATAAGGACTTCCCAATGGAAGTAACTAAATGTAATTGGAGTTATAAAGTCAGAAACCAATAAACGGAACCTTCTACTGACCATCAAGTACCTATCCCATTTGCCACCACTTCTATGCCTTGGCAATTCAACTGCTCTTCCAGGTACTATATACTTCAAATATTAGAGTTATGACTCCTCTACCATTTCAGGTGCTGATTTCCAGATTAGAGTTTACCTTTCCCTCACGTCCTGTTCAACAGTTTTACTTTTCACCACAAACCTATCTCTCTGGTGTTCAATGTTTCTGTTTGAGAAAACAAAAAGTTCTCACTGTCCTCTCTGTTCCTTGTGTGCTCCATGGAAATATACACAACCTTTCTTTACAATTAAGATATTCTATCCCATTCAATATGTTGGTACATCCCCTTGGCACCCTCTCCAATGCAGTTCTATTGTGTGATGCCCAGAACTGCAGGGAATACTCCAGTTGTGGAAAACAAAAAGTTTATGCAGTTGTACAATGACTTCCATGCTTCTGTATCTTATGCCCCAACAAATGAATGCCTGTAGCGAGTATGCCTTCTTCTCTAGCTTGTCTACCTATATTGCTGTCTTTAGAGATTGATAGACTTGGTCATCAAGGTCCCTTTCTTTCTCACTACTTCCATTGCCACTCATGATGTATGTCTTCCCCTTATTAGATACTCAAAAAATGCATCATGCTTATAAGTAGGCCTTCCATGTTGGGGAGTTAAACTGGAAGTGGATAGTGATGTTGATTTCATTAACCTTCTAGGGAATTTTAAGGATTTTGTGGAGAGTGTATTGATTGTATCTTTCCAGTGCCTTGAGATGCAAGGAAGATCATTCAAAATTTGCAAACATATATAAGAGCAGAAATTACTATTGCCCACTTAACAATTAGTTTGTGTCTATGTCAATGAGCTTGAAGGTTTTAGTCTACCAAACCACCCCTCCCCCCCCCCCCACCTACTTGGAACTCTAATCCAGGTACGAGAACCTGTTGTATTATATATTTATTCAAGCAAGAAACTACAAGGGATTCTGATAGGAAGTAGCAGGTGCTAATTTGACCACTGCTTAATCTTCAACAACTTGATTCCAACAAATAATAGATAATCAATACCAAAATTCTCAAAGGCCTGGCACCTCATGGACAAACTGTAAATTGTTACTTGTGAAGAAGGTCTTGGCTTCTTAACCAGAAAACACAAGGACTGGTTTGATGAGAAAGACAAGATATCCAGAAGATTATTAACTTCTAAAAAATAATGTTTGTGGAATGGCAGATCTGCTGTGCCTCAATGGAAAAGAGCACATTTACAGCAATGAGAAGGTAAAGGTCCAGTTGACCTGAAGAATAGGTAGTGGGTAAATAGCATCCAGAAGGTTCAATAACTTTCTGATAGCCTTGACATATGGAGGTTCTCAACAATATCAAGTACCTAGAGTGAGGGGTTTTGATGGGGTGGAGTTTGTTAGGTGTGTTCAGGAAGGTTTCTTGACACAATATGTATATAAGCCTACAAGAGGAGAGACTGTACTTGATCTGGTACTGGAAAATGAACTTGGTCAGTTTTCAGGTCACTCAGTGGGAGAGCATTTTGGACATAGTGATCATAATTCTATCTCCTTTACAATAGCACTGGAAAGGGATAGGAACAGACAAGTTAGGGAAACGTTTAATTGGAGTAAGGGAAAATATAAGGCTATCAGGCAGGAAATTGGAAGCATAAATTGGAAACAGATGTTCTCAGGGAACTGTATGGAAGAAACGTGGTGAATGTTCAGGGGATATTTACATGGGGTTCTACATAGATACGTTCCAATGAGACAGGGAAAGGATGGTAAGGTACAGGAACTGTAGTGTACAAAGTCTGTTATAAATCTAGTCAAGAAGAAAAGAACTTATGAAAGGTTCAAAAAACTAGGTAATGATGGAGATCTAGAAGTCTAGAAGATTATAAGGCTAGCAAGAAGGAGCTTAAGAATGAAATTAGGAGAGCCAGAAGAGGCCATTAGAAACGCTTGGCAGACAGAATTAAAGAAAATCCCAAGGCATTCTACAAGTATGTGAAGACCAAAAGGATAAGACGTGAGAGAATAGGACCAATCAAGTGTGACAGTAGACAAGTGTATATGGAACTGGAGGAGATAGCTGAGGTACTTAATGAATACCTTGCTTCAGTATTCACTATGGAAAAGGATCTTGGCGATTGTAGGGATGACTTGCAGTGGACTGAAAAGCTTGAGCATGTAGATATTAAGGAAGAGGATGTGCTGGAGCTTTTGGAAAGCATCAAGTTGGATAAGTCACCGGGACCGGAGGGGATGTACCTCAGACTACAGCGGAAAGCAAGGGAGAAGATTGCTGAGCCTCTTGCGATGATCTTTGAATCATCAATGAGGACGGGAGAGGTTCCAGAGGATTGGAGGGTTGCGGATGTTGTTCCCTTATTCAAGAAAGGGAGTAGGGATAGCCCAGGAAATTATAAACCAGTGAGTCTTACTTCAGTGGTTGGTAAGTTGATGGAGAAGATCCTGAGAGGCAGGGATTATGAACATTTGGAGAGGCATAACATGCTTAGGAATAGTCAGCATGGCTTTGTCAAAGGCAGGTTGTGCCTAATACGAGCCTGGATTGAATTTTTCTGAGGATGAGACTTAACACATTGACGAAGGTAAAGCAGTAGATGTAGTGTATATGGATTTTAGCAAGGCATTTGAGAAGGTACCCCATGCAAGGCTTATTGAGAAAGTAAAGAGGCATGTGATCCAAGGGGACATTGTTTTGTGGATCCAGAAATGGCTTGCCGACAGAAGGCAAAGAATGGTTGCAGACGGGTCATATTCTGCATGGAGGCCGGTGACCAGTGGTGTGCCTCAGGGGTCTGTTCTGGGATCCCTACTCATTGTGGTTTTTATAAATGATGTGGATGAGGAAGTGGAGGGATGGGTTAATAAATTTGCTGATGACACAAAGGTTGAGGGTGTTGTGGATAGTGTGGAAGGCTGTCAGAGGTTACAGAGGGGCACTGATAGGATGCAAAACTGGGTTGAGAAGTTATAGATGGAGTTCAACCCAGGTAATTGTGAGGTGGTTCATTTTGGTAGGTTAAATATGATGGCAGAATACAGCATTAATGGCAAGACTCTTGGCAGTGTGGAGGGTCAGAGAGATCTTGGGGTCCGAGTCCACAGGACACTCAAAGCTGCTACACAGTTTGACTCTGTGGTTAAGAAGGCATACGGTGTATTGGCCTTCATCAATCGTGGGATTGAGTTCAAGAGCCGAGAGGTAATGTTGCAGCTATATAGGACCCTAGTCAGGCCCCACTTGGAGTACTGTGCTCATTTCTGGTTGCCTCACGATAGGAAGGATGTGGAAACCACAGAAAGGGTGCAGTGAAGATTTACAAGGATGTTGCCTGGATTGGGGAGCATGCTTTATGAGAATAGGTTGAGTGAACTTGGCCTTTTCTCCTTGGTGTGAAAGAGGATGAGAGGTGACCTGATAGAGTTGTACAAGATAAGGAGAGGCATTGATTGTGTGGATAGTCAGAGGCTTATTCCCAGAGTTGAAATAGCTAGCACTAGAGGGCATATTTTTAAGGTGCTTGGAAGTAGATACAGAGGAGATGTCAAGGGTAAAAGTAATTACCAGAGGCTCAGCAATCTCCTCCTTCACTTACCACAGTAGCCTGAGGAACATCCCGTCCAGTCCCGGTGACTTATCCAACTTGATGCTTTCCAAAAGCTCCAGCACATCCTCTTCCTTAATATCTACATGCTCAAGCTTTTCAAGTCATCCCTACAATCGCCAAGATCCTTTTCCGTAGTGAATACTAAACCAAAGTATTCATTAAGTACCTCAGCTATCTCCTCTGGTTCCATGCACACTTTTCCACTGTCACACTTAATTGGTCCTACCTAGGCTTACCCATTACCTGACCATAGATAGCTACCATAGTGTTAGTCTTGACGAAAGGTCTCGGCCTGAAACATCGACTGTACCTCTTCCTAGAGATGCTGCCTGGCCTGCTGTGTTCACCAGCAACTTTGATGTGTGTTGCTTACCCATGGCCCTCTATTTTTCTAAGCTCCATATATCCATCCAGAAGTCTCTTAAAAGACCCTATCATTTCCACCTCCACCACTGCCACCGGGAGCCCATTCCACACACTGACTGCTCTCTGTGTAAAAAAACTTACACCTGCTTCCAAGCACCTTGAAAATATGCCCTCTTGTGCCAGCCATTTCAGCCCTGAGAAAAAGCCTCTGACTATCCACATGATCAATGCTTCTCATTATTTTGTACACCTCTATCAGGTCACCTCTCATCCTCTGTCATTCCAAAGAGAAAAAGGTGAGTTCACACAACTTTTCTCATAAGGCATACTCCTCAATCCAGGAAACATCCTTGTAAATCTGCTCTGCACCTTTTCTGTGGTTTCCACATCCTTCCTGTAGCGAGGCAACCAGAACTGAGCACAGTACTCCAAGTGGGGTCTGACCAGGGTCCTATATATCTGCAACATTGCCTCTCAGCTCTTAAACTCAATCCCATGATTGATGAAGGTCAATGCACTGTATGCCTTCTTAACCACAGAGTCAACCTGCGTAGCAATTTTGAGTGTGTTATGGACTCAGACCCCAAGATCCCTCTTATCCTCCACAATGTCAAAAGTCTTGCCATTAATTTTATATTCTGCCATCATATTTGACCTAGCAAAATGAACCACCTTATACTTATCTGGGTTGAACTCTATCTGCCACTTCTCAGCCTAGTTTTGCATCCTATTAACCTCCCACTGTAACCTCTGACTGCCTTCCACACTATCCACAACATCCCCAACCTTTGTGTCATCAGCAAATTTACTAACTCATCCCTCCTCTTCCTCATCCAGGTCAATTATAAATATTACAAAGAGTAGGGGTCCCAGAACAGATCCCTGAGGCACACCACTGGTCACCAACCTCCATTCGAAATATGACCCATCTACAACCACTCTTTGCCTTGTGTGGGCAAACCTGTTCTGGATCCACAAAACAATATCCCCTTGGATCCCATGCCTCCTTACTTTCTCAATAGGCCTTGCACGGGGTACCTTACCAAATGCCTTGCTAAAATCCATATACACTACATCTACAGCTCTACCTTCATCAATGTGTTTAGTCATATCCTCAAAAAATTCAGTCAGGCTTGAGAGGCATGACCTGCCATTGACAAAGCCATGCTGACTATTCCTAATCATATTCTGCCTCTCCAGATGTTCATAAATACTGCCTCTCAAGATCTTCTCCAACAACTTACCAATCAGTGTGGTAAGCCTCACTGATCTATAATTTCCTGGGCTATCTACTCCCTTACTTGAATAAGAGAACAACATCCGCAACCCTCCAATCCTCCAGAATTCTCTCTGAACATAGAGAAAGCTGATGGTTAGATGTAAAAATTGAAAACCCATAGAAAATCTTTTGGACATCTTGAAAGCTGTGCTTAATTCAAAGGTACTTAACAATGGCAATGGAGAAGAGACCAATGCATAAATGACAAACCCTCTCACAGTGACTGTGGGTCAAAAAGACCACCCCTAAAGAGATTTGGCTTTGACATCTACAAAAAGCGTGGATGTTTCAAACAGTAATGTTTGTCTTTAAATACAAACCTCTGGCACACATACTTTGAGAAATAAAGAGGCAGAAAGGTGGGGATGGCTTCCCTCTTTCTCTCTGGAAACCACTATAATACTCCAATAATGATGAGGTGTTTAAGACGAAAGGTATTGACCTACTGTAGCATTTAGTCAGAACAACAGTTTACTGAAAGGAGCATCCATGATTGATAATAGTCATAGCATCATGTCCAAAATAATCTTTTAAAAATGAGATACGTCCTTCATCCAGGAGGCCAATGGGACATCAACAATACACCGGGGAAAAAAAGCACAGCATCCACACAAGCAAAAGTTCATCTCAGGCTCTTGCCAAGGCTCATTTTCACAAATTGGTGTGCCACTCACAATCCTTCAATATCTGCTGGTCTGGTCTCAGTGCAAGCCCAGCCCTGAACTTTGATCCCATAGTCTAGAAACCTTTATAACACCTATAATATGATCTCCATCTCAATGGGGGAACAACAGACATAATATATCTCCATTGTAAGTAGATATTGTTTGTTATATTTTATTTGATTTTGTTGTTTACAACATGAATGGGAATATGACAAAAAGATGGAAGAAAAGGAAGAAGGATGAAGGAAGTGATAAAAACAAAGGAAGAATGAAGGGGATAAAGGAAGGAATATGGGATGAAAGGATATGTGAAAGAGAAATGAAAGGATATGGGAAGGAGGAAAGAATGGAAAAAGGGCATCAGAAGAACAGAGAATAAAAAAGGAGAGAGGACATGAAGATGAAAAGATAGACGCATGGATAGTTGAGAAAAGGAAAATTGTAAAACACTTTAAATCTAATCTCGCTCTTTAGTCATATTGGTTCTGTTGCACTTAATTTTTCACAAATAGCGATGAAATTAATGCTAATTTCATGTCTGTTGTGATGCAAGTTATTAGTTACGACGAGGGAAAATACAATTGTGTTATTTTAAATGTTCTGTAGGATCTTTAATAACAAGCAGTGTTTCCATTGTATTTTTCTCCTTTGTCCTTATGATATTTTGTTCTTTAAGAGTGCTATCTAAGGGCAATACAGAGACAATCATCATGTTAGATTTTGTCCTAATTTAATCATGAACTGCAAAAGTTTCTCACATCTATCTGACTCCATTCCTGAACCTATTGGAGCCAGATTTAACCACTTCACAGTGGGAATCATTTCCACTTGAAATATCAGTTTCCATGCTGTTCATCAACAGAGAACTTACAACCTAAAATATGGTTATTGCAGGCTAGACACAAATATGTCTGTGTATCATTCTATTGGGTCGGAATTATACAATAATATATTGTCAGGTAGTATGCTCATGCCCCTTACACAATGAGGGAAAAAATGCAAGCTGCACAGACAATGATTTAGTGCATGTGCAAAATTTCCACCACTAGACAAAAATGTGCAAAGTGCTTCTATTGTTTGTCACTGATCAACATGTTTATAAATCATAGTCATAATCTTAAGTAACATAATAGTGCCCTTGGATCCGTAATCATAGAAAAAAATTCTGTATCTTTAGTTGCGCAGATGATTTAACATGTAGTTAAAGAATATATTTCATGCCCAATAAAACTGACAGTGCACTGTATATTCAGGATACATTAACCTCTCTGAATACTAACAAACCCTGTGTAGGAAGTGTATACTTTAGTCATGAATTGTACTTCCTGATGTTTAGATCTTCAGTGAATTGTTATTTCAATTTTCCCATTGGGTTTGTAACTGGCTCCCAATCAGACTTAGTGCAATGTTTATCCTCCCAAGATGTAGGAATTTCCCTCCTTTATCCTGCACATAGTAAATCATACGTCTTGCTTATGTATGTCCTTCCACTAACCATGTTATTCACTTCCTGGAAACAAACTATTTCTGCCTCACTACTGATCAGGTTGACATATGCTCAGGCATTTTATATATATTTATCTTTTTTTTATTCATTTACAGGATGTGGGCATCACCAGCTAAGCCAGTATTTATTGCTCATCCCTAGTTGCCCTTGAGAAGTTGGTGATGAGCTGCCTTCTTGAACCCTGCAGTCCCTAAGAATTCCATGATTTTGATCCAGTGACAATGAAGGAATGATGATATGTTTCTAAGTCAGGATGGTGAGTAACTTGGAGGGGGATTTCCAGGTGGTGGTGTCCCCAGGTATCTGCTGTTCTTGTCCTTCTAGATGGTAGTGGATCTGGAAGGTGCTGCCGAGGAACTTCGGTGTAGTGTTGGAATGCATCTTGTAGATAATGCACACTGCTGCAACTGTTCATCGTTGGTGGAGGGATTGGATGCTTGTGGAAGGGGTACCAATCAAGTGGGCTGCCATGTACTGGATGGTGTCAAGGTTTTTGAATGATAATGGAGCTGCACTCATCCAGGCGAGTGGCAGGTATTCCATTATACTTCTGAACTGAGCTTTGTGGATGGTGGACATGCTTTCAGAGTCAGGAGGTGAGTTACACGCTACAGGATTCTTAGCCTTTGACCTGCTCTGGTAGACACCGTGTTCTTATGGCTAGACCAGTTCAGTTTCTTCTCAATGGTAACCCCCAGAATGTTGATAGTAGGGGATTCAGTGATGGTGATGCCACTGAATGTCAGGGGATGATGGTTAGAGCCTCTCTTATTGGAGATGGCCTTTGCTTGGCACTTGTGTGGCTCGACTGTTACTTGCCACTCATCAGCCCAAGCCTGGATCTTGTCCAGGTCCTGCTGCATTTGGGTAGGAGCTGCTTCACTATCTGAGGAGTGACAAATGGTGCAGAACATTGTGCAGTCATCTGCAAACATCCCCACTTCTGACCTTGTGATAGAAGGGAGGTCATTGATGAAGCAGCTGAAGATGGTTGGTCCTTGGACACTTCCCTGAGGAACTCCTGCAGTGATGTCCTGAGGTCTTATATCACCACCAAATCCCAAAAGTGAAGTGAAAGTAACCACAAAGTGACATCAAAGCTGAACTTTAAAAAAAAAAGAGGACCCATTAGACTGGATATCAGTGGAGATCAATGGAAATCTCTCCAATGCTGAACACAGAGGTTTATAGATTAGGAAAGCAAAAATTGTTGGAAACACTCAGCACATCAGAAAGCATTTGTAGAGAAAAGATCTGACTAGTACAACGTGCAGATGGTTCTGGAGAAATGGTCTTCAGTACTACAAGTGTGCTAACATTTGGTTTCTCTGCTGAATTTTGTGGTTCTTAACATTTCATAGGGTGAATTGAATTGATGGAAGACTAACATTCTGTGAAAGTGTCAGAAGGAAGCCAAGATGGGTCATTTACAGGCTCTTTGGAGTACGCATTATTAGAAGAGCTTCAGTTTCATCTCTAACATTCCCATATTGCAGGGAGGAGGCCGGGGAGAGGGGCTGAGGAGGGAAAAAAAACTATCAGCCATGATTGAATAGCAGAGTGGTCTCAATGGGCCAAATTGCCTAATTTCTGCACCGATGTCTTATGGTCTTATATTGGACCCCACCTTCAATGAGAAGAGCCTTATCGGTGGATAATCATCCCACCTGCAAGGCTTCACTGCCAGAGTTCCTCACAGCAAACCCACCCATTTTCTGCTGTTTCGTTAATGATCTTTCCTACATCAAGATATCGGAAATGGGAACATTCTCAGATGATCAAATTAAAAGTTCATTTGCAAACCTTCAGAAAATGTTTGACCCATGCCTGCAGGTAGTGGGATTCAGAAAGTATCCAAGCTTGAACATCTAAGTGGCAAGTAATATTATTGAAGCAGGAGTGCTAAACCATAACCAACTCTAAAAAGAGATATTTTGACCACCTGTCATTGTTATTCAAGGGCTTTATAATCATCAACCCTCCCACAATTAACCTTGTGATGATGGATCATCAACTTGAAGCATGAGCTGATGTTGCTTGACCTGTTGAGTATCTCCAATATTTTCTGTCTTATGTCAACACCCTGGGAGTCACCATTAACCTAACAGTTCACAAGATCAACCAGATAAACACTGTGGCCACAAGTGCAAGTTAAATGCTCGGTTTCATGCATCATGGCATTTACCCCTGCCACGCCAATGCATTCAAAAAGCACAATTCAGAGTGTGATGAAATAATTGCCTGGGTGAGTGCAGTTCTCTCAGAACGCAAGAAGATCAACACCATCAGGAGAGAACAGACTACTTCACTGAAACCTCATTCACCACTCTAAACATTCACTCCTTCCACCAACAGTGCACTGTGGCTAATAGCATGGTACCTTAAAAAATTTACCATGCCTACTGTAAAGAAGTATTAAATCAGCAGGAGCACAACAACAGTAGGAAACGCATTGTAAGGGATGGTGGAAACGTATTTCAGAACTAAATCAGCCAGACTGATGTTAAATCACTGGCCAGCAGCCATTCACATTTGACTTCCTGCTGTACTACTGGACTTCCCACTCAGTCTAGCAGAGAAGCTCTGGCATTCTAAAAGATCAGGATGGTCTCCGGATCTTTTGCTCAGTTTTACCTCCAGGAAGAAATGATGACTGTAATCTCATTCGAATGAAGTAGTATATTTGTTTCAAACTTGTTAAGTGTGGATAATAGTTTATGTCATGTTATCATGTAGACTATATGCTATTTTTCTTCATTATTTGTGATAATTTACTATTTTGCTGTGTACATACATCTATTGATGCTTCTGGACACATCTTCAGTGATGTTCCTGGAATCATCGGGTGTTTCAGGTCTTTCAACATCATACAACCTCCTCCAGGTGACCCAGCCGGGGCTGATCAGACCCCAGCTTGTGTCCAGATGGCTAGCTACTTATGACTCCATGGCTCCCCTCTTTTGAGCCACAGCCGTCTTGAGGCCCTCTCTGTCGCATCGGTGGTACTGCGGATGGCTCTCCTCTTCCTCTCTCCCTCGATGCCCAAAATGCTGAAGGCTCTAACTAAAGAATGGGCTACGAATCCCCTACAACCAACCTCCACTGGGAGACACCTCGCTCTCCATCCAGCCTGCTGACAGTTGCTGACCAGTCCTGCGTAGTTGCAGAGCTTCCTTTCAAAGGCCTTTTCCAAGCTATCTTCCCATGGGACTATCAGCTCCAGTAGTACCATTTGCTTAGCTGACTCAGACACTAAGACAATGTCTGGTCGCAGGGTGGTGGCTGCGATATGGTTGGGGAACTTCAGCTGCCCTTCGAGGTCCACCAACAGCTGCCAGTCCCTTGCAGAGGTAAGAATGCCTGTAGATGTTCTTTTGGCAGGTATTGGCTGCTCCCCAGCTCTGACAAAGGCAATGGTCTGCTTGGAGGGTCGGGGCCACTTTGCCCACTCAACTCCTGCGCTGACGGCTTCAGCGATGGTCTTCAGGACCTGATCATGCCTCCACCTGTACCGTCCCTCACCAAGTGCCCTTGCACAGCCGCTGAGGATGTGCTCCAGGGTTCCTCACTTGGAGCACAGTGGGCACGCAGATGACTCTGCCTTGCCCCAAGTGTGCAGGTCTGATGGGCTTGGAAGCACATTTAAATTTATTTGTTTATTTGCGATTTTTAATAGTTTTCTTTTGATTATTGAAATCTATCTGAATGTTTTTTAGACGTCTCTGCCTATTGGAATCACTTCAAACATTTTTAAAACTTTAGAGAGCTGGTAGGATGTCTGGGTTGTGATTTATTTACTGACGAGCCTGTTTCGTTTTGTATGATGTCCCTCAGCTTTGATTGGATGTGTATGATTTTCTTACTTAGTAATGTGTGATTCAATGAATGTTAACAATAACTTATACCATTTTTTCATTATGTTTAATCAAGAGGGGGGTATGAAATATTGTGGTATGACAGAAGGTGTCAGAAGCTTTGATTCTCTTTATGTCTGCCCTATATCATGATGCTGTACAACTCCTTGAATTAGCACCTGGATGTGTTTTCTTCAAGATGTGGAGTTTATGCATCAGCAATTAAAGTTGTGACAAGCATAAATCAGAGTAAAGTAAGTAATTCTGCCAAGATTACATTGCATTCACAGGCATTATCAGTCTGTTGAGTCAATATCATACTATTATATTCACCTTATTCATTGTTGTACAAACAATACCACTGAGATGGCTAATGCCCATTTCTCTTCCTTTCTTTGATAACATAACTTTTTATGGTTTACAATATAGAGACCAAGTGGTATCAATAATCATCTTGGAAACTGTGAATTTTACACAGTACTTTGGCAGAGGTAATTAAGCTGCATTCTGTACAGGTTTACGGGCTGCAATATACGGTTTACAAAACATGAACTGTTAGCTTTGTTACATTGGTACCAATCAGGCATAATTTCTAAATCCTATAAAGGGAAATCTGTTACAATAGTCACTAGATATTTATTGCTAATGAAAAGTTACTCTTTATTTCCCTAATCCTAATCTACACTTATTAGAACAACTGAGGTGAGGGCTGCTACTGTTGATTTGGGTGTTTTTTAAGTATAACACATACATACTTATTGTGTTTGCCGTTGATTTACTTGCCAACAGATGTAAAGCTGTGTGCTATTTTTATCTGGTCATAATATGCTTACTTGAAGAATATTGTCACATTGTACATAAAGTTCCAATAATGCCAGACATTTTGGACTCATGCACTATACATTCTCTATCATAACATTTTCTTGATTTGCCTGAAATTTTCATTGATGGCATGAACATTGATTTCTAGAACTTCCAGTATTGTCCTCCACTTCACCATATCGCATCCCTTTTCCCTCTCTCACCTTATCCCCTTGCCCACCCATCACCTCTCTCTGGTGCCCCCCTCCCTTTCTTTCTTCCATGATCTTCTGTGTCTTTCACCAATCAGCTTCCCAGCTCCTTACCTCATCCCTCCCCCTCCAAGTTTCACCTTTCACCCGGTGTTTCTCTCTCCTTTACCTCTACCCCCCATCTTTTAAATCTACTCCTCAGCTTATTTCTCCAGTCCTGCTGAAGGGGTCTTGGATGAAATCATCAACTGTACTCTTTCCCATAGATACTGCCTGGGCTGCTAAGTTCCTCCAGTGTTTTGTGTGTGTTGCTTGGATTTCCAGCATCTGCATATTTTCTCTTGTTTCAAAGTAGATCCTTCTGCTCACCAAACAAAGAGACTTAAGAATGATTTAACTAGATGGTGACACTTCTAATATGGTGCTTATAGGCTACATTTTAGATCAATAGATAGATACTTTATTGATCCCAAAGGAAATTATGGTGTCATAGTGGACACAGATACAAATATTATTAGAGAAGTAAGAAAAAAAAAGTTATCTTAGAAAGATGTACATCATTTACAAGTCAAAGATTACAAGTTCACAGTGATAAGATGGTTGTGCAAGAATTATCATAATATTATACAGTAATGAGTACACATTCACACCGTCCAGATAAGGGGTGATGGCAGTACTGCACAGTATTGTACAGGGTGTCCATGGTAGCAGGGTGTGGCAAACAGAGCTAAACAGAGCTTAAAGAGTGCTCCTGTAATCAGAGGTTAATAGCAGTTTAATGGGGGGGGGGGTCATCACTTCTCTGGCTATAGGTTGACTCATTATAGAGCCTGACGGCTGAGGCTAAGAATGACCTCGTATAAAATTCCTTGGAGCAGCGCAGTTATCTAAGTCTATTACTGAAAGTGCTCCTCTGTTCAGCCAAGGTGGCATGCAGAGGGAGGGAAACATTGTCCAAAGTAGCCAAGATTTCCGTAGGATCCTTTGTTCTACCACAGCTTCCAGTATGTCCAGTTTGACTCCTATAACAGAGCCAGCCCTTCTAATCAATTAATTGAGCCTGTTGGCATCAGCCGTATTGATGCCACTGCATTGAAGATTGTACTGTTGTCATCAGACTTATAAAACGTGAAGGAGAGGCCTGCATATCCAAAAGACCTCAGTCTCCTCAGGAATTAGAGATGACTCTGCCCCTTCTTGTACACAGCCTCTGTGTTGGTGCTCCACTCAAGTCTGTCATCCAATTGCAGTCTCAGGTACTTGTAGGTCCTCACTACATCCACATCCTCACCATCAATAGTAACATCGAGCAGTGCAGGCTTGGTCTTCCTAAAGTCCATCACTATCTCCTTTGTCTTACTGATTTGAGCTGCAGGTGATTCAGCTTGTAACATTCGACAAAGTCCTCCACCAAGGCCCTGTATTCATCCTCCTGTCCTTCCTTTATACACCCAACTATTGCTGAGTCATCAGAGAATTTCTGCAGGTGACGTCAGCATTGCATCTAATGTTTGAGGTATGCAGGGTAAACAGAAAGGGTGCCAATACAGTCCTCCATGGAGCCCCAGTGCTGCTTATAGCTATGTCTGACACACAGCTCTGAAGCACCACAAACTGTGGTCTGCCAGTCAGATAGTCCATTATCCAGGACCGAAGTTATGTACCAGCCTGCCCCAGGAAAGCCATACCAGGAGTCGCGCATCACGGTGAAGGGCCAGAACCTCCAGGCAGTCGACAACTTCACCTACCTGGGCAGCATACTCTCTCGTGCAGTGAACATAGACGCTGAGGTCAACAACAGGATTGCTAAAGCCAGCGCCGCCTTTTGGAGACTCCGTGAGAACGTCTGGGAGCGGAGAGGACTCAGCCTTGCCACCAAGCTGAAGGTCTACTGTGCAGTGGTCCTTACCACCCTCCTTTACGCCAGCGAGATCTGGACTGTCTACAGCAGACATGCCAATCGGCTCAACCACTTTCACCTGAGCTGTCTCCACAGACTCCTCCACATCAGGTGGCAGGACAAAGTCCCCGACACGGAAATCCTGGAACGAGCTGGGCTCTGCAGTGTCTACACCCTCCTGCTGAAAGCCCAAGCCAGGTGGGCTGGACATGTGGTCAGAATACCAGACAGCCGATCGCCTAAGCAGCTGCTGTACAGAGAACTGTGTCAGGGCAAGCGCTCAGTCGGGGGGCAGAAGAAACGTTACAAAGACTGCCTCAAAGCGTCCCTCAAAGGCCTGGGTGTCGACATCAACACGTGGGAGACGCTTGCCCTCGACCGTCCAGCTTGGCACAGCAAGATCACCACAGGAGCCCGTGCAGCTGAAGTCAGGCGCATCATCGAGGCGCAACGAAAGCGTGCTGTGCGCAAGGCCCGAGCAGCATCCACTGCCACGACAGCACCCACCCACTTGTGTCCCACATGTGGGCGAGCCTTCAGGGCCCAGGTTGGCCTCATCAGTCACCTCCGGACCCACAGCCACCAATCTCCCATTTGACTTTGAAGCCATGGTCATCTTCGACTATGAAGGACGAACAACAACATTATCCAGGATACAATGGAAATGCCAGCTGGCATTGAATGGAGCTTTTCCCCCAGCAATGAGGATTGTATGATATTGAAGGCACTTGAGAAATCAAAAACCTGAACCTCACAGTACTGCCCTGCTTATCCAAGTGGGAGTAGGCTCTGTTCAGCGGGTAGATGACAGCATCGTTGTCTCCAATGTGCTCCTGGTAGGCAAACTGCGGGGGATCAAGGGCTGATCTAACTGGGGGTTGGAGGTGAGCCAGGAATAGCCTCTTCAGCGTCTTTATAATACGTGAGGTCAGGGGCTCTGGATGGTAGTCATTCAAGACTTTCAGTCAGCTCTTCTTGCATAATAAGACCACACGTGATGTTTTCCACACAGTCGGAACCCTTTCCAGGCTGAGACTCAGATTGAAAATGCACTGGAAAACTCCACACAGCTGCTCAGCACACTCCTTCGGGACCTTGGGATGAATAATATCCTGTCCCAATGCTTTGCCATGTCTGAGTTTCCGCAGAGCCCTTCTCACCTGCTCAGTAGTGAAGGTGAGTCCATGATGACGGGGGAGATAGTGGAAGGTGAACATCGACACATTGCTGTGAGGAGGTGTGGGTGGTAGATGCAGGGGAAGGAGGGGCTGTAGACAGCGGGTGCCTGTATTGTTTGTCCATATGTTGAACTGGAGGGAGGAATAGGGAGGAGGGGAGGCATTGGTGCTGAGGGAGCTTGGGTGCCTCGGCACCTCGGCTGGTGTGCTGAGGAGGGCAATTGTCAAACCTACTGAAGAATTGGTTTAACTTATTCGCCCATTCATGGCTGCATTCTAAGGCTCTGCAGCTAGGCTGATTGAAGCCAGTGCTTTTATGATACAAATATTATGCCATCTAAAGCAGGTGGTTTCTGAAAACGGAATCAGATGCAGGTTTCAGCCTCACTCGCTGCCTTTACTCAGAGATGACTCTAACTTTGTGCATCACACCACTCCCCCCACCCAACCTCCATACAGAAGCCCAGTTTTGTGAATAGTTAGCACCACTGAAAGGGCAGTCCATTTTACTGCAGCAAACCATGGAAGTTATTATGGGTCTTATCCTGTTATGGAAAAAGATGCATTCAAGTAGTAGCCAATGATGCAAGGCTTGCAGCAATATCGAGCGAAAAGGAGCAAATGAAATTTTGATTGACTCCAGAGAGATATTGTTAGCAGGTGAGTAATAGTGCTGCAGCCTGACACAAAATAGCAGAAAGAAATCACAAAATGCTGGAGGAACTCAGCAAGCCAGGCAGCATCAATGGAAAAGAGTACAGTTGATGTTTTGGGCCGATACCCTTCATCAGGACTGGGAATAAAAGGGTGAGCAATCAGAGTAAGAAGTTGGGGGAAGGAGAGAAAGAATCACAAAGTAATAAGTGAAACCGAGAGGGGTGAAGTAATGAGCTGGGAAGTTGATTGGCGAAAGAGAGACAGGGCTGGAGAAGGGGGAATCTGATAAGAAAGCACAGAAGTCCATGGAGGAAAGAAAAGGGGGAAGCACCAGAGGGAGGTGATGGACAGGCAAAGAGATAAGGTGAGAGGGGAAATGAGTATAGGGAATAGAGAAGGGGAGCATTTTTTAGATCATGAGGACACGCAGTTCTCTTTTATTGTCATTTAGAAATGCATGCATTAAGAAATGATACAATGTTCCTCCAGAAAGATACAGTATCACAGAAACACAAGACAAACCAAGACTAACTGACAAAACCACATAATTATAACATAGTTACAACAGTTCAAAGCAATACCGTAATTTGATAAAGAGCAAACCACGGGCACGGTAAAAAAAAGTTTCAAATCCCGATAGCCCCATCATCTCACGCAGACGGAAGCACCGCAAACTTGCCGATGCATTGAAAGCACCCGACCACGCCAACTCTGAGTCCATCCGAAAACTTCGAGCCTCCGACCAGCCATCGGATACCGAGCACCGAGCACCATCTCTGCCAAGTGCTTCGACCCCACCCCGGCCACCGAGCAACAAGCAAAGCTGAGGACTCGGAGCCTTCCCCTCCGGAGATTCTCGATCACACAGAAGCAGCGGCGATGAAACAGGCACTTCAGAAGATTCAGTAGATGTTCCTCTGTGCTCTCATGTCTATCTCCATCAAATCAGGATTGTGCACGGCACCCTACTTGATAAATAACAGATATCATTCACCGGAGTGGCCGCTGAAAGGTGCGTTGCGTCACCATCTTCTCCTCCATTACTGGAAGTTTGAGAAATCAATATTCATGCCATCAGGTTGGAGGCTACCCAGACAAAATATAAGGTGGCGCTCCTCCAACCTGAGTGTAGCCTCATCACGACAGTAGAGGAGACCATGGACTGCCATATCGGAATGTGAATAGTAAGTGGAATTAAATTGTGTGGCCACTAGGAGATCCCGCTTTTTCTGGCAGTCAGCGAAGCAGTCTCCCAATCTACATCGAGTCTCGCCAATGTACAGGAAGCCACACTGGAAGCACCAGATACAACAGATGACCCCAACGAGTCCCAGGTAAAGTGTCGCCTCACCTGGAGGGACTGTTTGGGGCCTTGAATGGTAGTGAGGGAGGAGGTGTAGGGGCAGGTGTAGCATTTGCTCCACTCGCAAGGATAAGTTCCAGGAGGAAGATCAGTGGGGAGGGACGAATGCACAAGGGAGTTGCGCAGAGAATCATCTCTGCAGAAAGCAGCAAGTGGGGGGGGGGTGGTGTGGGAAATATATGCTTGATGGTGGGATCTCTTTGAAGACAGCAAAGGTTATGGACAGTTATGTGTTGGATGCAGAGGCTGTTAGGGTGGTAGGTGAGGACAAGAAGAACTTTATCCCTGATAGGGTGGCAGAAGGATGGGGTGAGGGCAGGCACGCGTGAAGTGAAAGAGATGTTGTTGATGATGGAGGAAGGGAAGCCCCTTTCTTTGAAGAAGAATGGCATCTCCTTAGTTCTGGAATGAAAAGCCTCACTGTAAGAGGAAAAGCTGAGGAGACGGCTTTCCAGTGTGTGCAGATTTTCTCTTGTTTGTGAGGAGAAGGCAGTCTCAATGATGTTTGCATGTTGCACCAGAAGCCTTCATAGAGGATATTTAAAGCTGGTTCTCAAGGGATATTGCAACTCTGATAAAGAAGAAGAAGGAGTTGTATGACATGTATAGGAAGCAGGGAGTAAATAAGGTGCTTGAGGAGTATAAGAAGTGCAAGAAAATACAAGAAAGAAATCAGGAGGGCAAAAAGAAGACATGAGGTTGCCTTAGCAGTCAAAGTGAAGGATAATCCAAAGAGCTTTTACAGGTATATTAAGAGCAAAAGGATTGTAAGGGATAAAATTGGTCCTCTTGAAGATCAGAGTGGTCGGCTATGTGCAGAACCAAAAGAAATGGGGGGGATCTTAAATAGGTTTTTTGCGTCTGTATTTACTAAGGAAACTGGCATGAAGTCTATGGAATTAGGGGAAACAAGTAGTGAGATCATGGAAACTGCACAGATCGAAAAGGAGGAGGTCCTTGCTGTCTTGAGGAAAATTAACGTGGATAAATCCCTGGGACCTGATAGGGTGTTGCCTCGGACCTTGAAGGAGACTAGTGTTGAAATTGCAGGGGCCCTGGCAGAAATATTTAAAATGTTGCTATCTGCAGGTGAGGTACT
The DNA here is from genome assembly GCF_963921235.1 of Mobula hypostoma. Classification (NCBI taxonomy): domain Eukaryota; kingdom Metazoa; phylum Chordata; class Chondrichthyes; order Myliobatiformes; family Myliobatidae; genus Mobula; species Mobula hypostoma. The sequence goes on along the minus strand of NC_086103.1, from coordinate 100,411,292 downwards.
GGAGGATTGGAGAGTGGCTCATGTTGTTCCGTTGTTTAAAAAAGGATCGAAAAGCAATCCAGGAAATTATAGGCCGGTAAGTTTAACATCGGTAGTAGGTAAGTTATTGGAGGGAGTGCTAACAGTCAGAATCTACAAGCATTTGGATAGACAGGGACTTATTAGGGAGAGTCAACATGGCTTTGTGCGTGGTAGGTCATGTTTGACCAATCTATTGGAGTTTTTCGAGGAGGTTACCAGGAAAGTGGATGAAGGGAAGGCAGTGGATATTGTCTACATGGACTTCAGTAAGGCCTTTGACAAGGTCCCGCATGGGAGGTTAGTTAGGAAAATTCAGTCACTAGGTATACATGGAGAGGTGGTAAATTGGATTAGACATTGGCTCAATGGTAGAAGCCAAAGAGTGGTAGTAGAGAATTGCTTCTCCGAGTGGAGACCTGTGACTAATGGTGTGCCATAGGGATCAGTGCTGGGTCCATTGTTATTTGTCATCTATATCAATGATCTGGATGATAATGTGGTAAATTGGATCAGCAAGTTTGCTGATGATACAAAGATTGGAGGTGTAGTAGACAGCGAGGAAGATTTTCAGAGCCTGCAGAGGGACTTGGACCAGCTGGAAAAATGGGCTGAAAAATGGCAGTTGGAGTTTAATGCAGACAAGTGTGAGGTATTGCACGTTGGAAGGACAAACCAAGGTAGAACATACAGGGTTAATGATAAGGGACTGAGGAGTGCAGTGGAACAGAGGAATCTGGGAATACAGATACAAAATTCCCTAAAAGTGGCGTCACAGGTAGATAAGGTCGTAAAGAGAGCTTTTGGTACATTGGCCTTTATTACTCAAAGTATTGTGTATAAGAGCTGAAATGTTATGTTGAGTTTGTATAAGGCATTGGTGAGGCCGACTCTGGAGTATTGTGTTCAGTTTTGGTCACCAAATTACAGGAAGGATATAAAAAAGGTTGAAAGAGTGCAGAGAAGGTTTACAAGGATGTTGCCGGGACTTGAGAAACTCAGTCACAGAGAAAGGTTGAATAGGTTAGGACTTTATTCCCTGGAGCATAGAAGAATGAGGAGAGATTTGATGGAGGTATATAAAATTATGATGGGTATAGATAGAGTGAATGCAAGCAGGCTTTTTCCACTGAGGCAATGGGAGAAAAAACCAGAGGACATGGGTTAAGGGTGAGGGGGGAAAAGTTTAAAGGGAACATTAGGAGAGGCTTCTTTACACAGAGAGTGGTGGGAGTGTGGAATGAACTGCCAGACGAAGTGGTAAATGTGGGTTCTTTTTTAACATTTAAGAATAAATTGGACAGATACATGGATGGGAGGTGTATGGAGGGATATGGTCCGTGTGCAGGTCAGTGGGACTAGGCAGAAAATGGTTCAGCACAGCCAAGAAGGGTCAAAAGGCCTGTTTCTGTGCTGTAGTTTCTATGGTTCTATGGAAGAATTGAGAGAAGGGGATGGCATTTCCACAAGTAACAGGATGGGAAGAGATATAGTTCAGATAACTGTAAGACTCAATGGATTTATCATAGATGTAGATAAGCTGTCTCCAGAGATAGAGATAGAGAGATCAAGAAAGGAGAGGGAGATGTTGGAAATGCACCAGGTAAATGTCAGGGCAGGTTGGAAGTTAAAGGCAAAGTTGATGAAATCAACAAGCTTCCTACACAACTCCCTTTCTATTCATCCCTCCCAACTCTTCTCCCTCCTGGGCACTTATCCTTGCAAGTGGAATAAGTGCTACACCTGCCCCTATAGTACTTCTGTCACTACCATTCAGGGCTCCGAACGGTCCTTCCAAGTGAGGTGACACTTCACCCGTGAGTCTGTTAGGATCCTCCACTGTATCTCACACTCCCGGTGTGGCCTCCTGTATATCGATGAGACCTGATGTAGATTGGGAGACCGCTTCGTTGAGCACTTGCGCTCTGTTTGCCAGAAAAAGTGGTATCTTCCAGTGCCCCCCCAACGTTAATTCCACTTCTCATTCTGATATGTCAATCAATGGCCTATTCTATTGTTGTGATGTGGCCACACTCATGTTGGAGGAGCAACACATTATATTCCATCTGGGTAGTCTCCAACCTGATGGCACAAACACTGATTTCTCAAACTTCCAGTAATGCTCCCACTCCCTTCTCCTTCACCATTCGCCATTCCCGCTTCCCTCTGTGATCTTACCTCCTTACCTGCCCATCACCTCCCTCTTCTTTCTTCTATAGCCTTGTACCCTCCCTTATCAAGTTTTCTCCAGCCCTGTATCTCTTTCACCATTCAACATCTCAACTCTTTACTTCACCCCTACCCCATCATGGTTTCGCCTATCACTTTGTGTTTCTTCCTCCCCTTCCCCAACTTTCTTTCTGACTCCTCACCTTTTGTTCTCCAGTCCAGGAAGGGTCTCAGTCCAAAACATCGACTGTACTCTTTTCCATAGATGCTGCCTGGGCTGCTGAGTCCCTCCAGTGTTTTGTGTGTGTTGCTTGGATTTCCGGTGTGTGCAGATTTTCTCTTGTTTGTGAGGAGAAGGCAGTCTGAATGATGTTTGCGTGTCGCACCAGAAGCCTTCATAGAGGACATTTAAATTAGTAGAGATGTCATCTGTTTATGAAGAATCCGAAGGCCCACAAGCAGTATAAAGTCACAGTGAGAAGGTAGGTTAGATGGTCAGTGCAAATGAAGCTCGAAGGACAGCATGCAGTGCTGCAAAAGCACTAGTGAACTCATAGTGTGATCAAGACTGGTATTGTGCACGATTAATCTGACACCACCCTTTACTCAGCTACCAAAAAATCTCTCTGAACTCATATTTGCTCTCCTCCCTTTCATGCATTTTATGTTGCTACAATCTTTGCATCAGTATTTTGTCCCTTGAATATATTGCCAGCTATTGAACTATGTCAGGTATATCACTCAAATGCACAACATAATATTTACTGAAACACGTTCCTCTCTCTTGCAGGATGGTGATACACAATTGATTGCAAATCTGTAACTAATCTGAGCGACATGCATCACCTCACCTAAATCCAGGAGACATCATTCTTCATCACTGGGGTAGCCATTACTGAGAAACTCAACCGTGACAGACTGATATCATAGAACATACTGGTGTCATCCTAGTCCATCTTCTCCACACATCCTTTGTGCCACTCAGCCAGAATCACCTCTGATTTTCCAGTTTATATGGTGAAAGTTTTTGCCTATTGCCATTCCTATTGCAGCAGCCCTGTGCTTTAATCCTTTCCATTTCTGGGTATATTTGAACCAGAGGTTGAGAGGTTATTGATTAGCAATGATGTCAAAAATATCAGGAAGAAGGCAGGTGAATGAGGTTTGGAGGGAAAATAAGTCATTCATGATCAAATGGTGGAGCAGACATGATAGGCCAAATGGCTATATTCTGTTCCTGTGTCTTAGGGTTCTTATGGTTCTAATGAACAATATCAAATTCCCCAGGCAGTGGTAGATGGATGCGGGAGTGACGATCAGCAATTAGAATAGATTAGATTGTGAGGACACGCAGTCTTCTTTTATTGTCATTTAGTAATGCATGCATTAAGAAGTGATACAATGCTTTCCAGCATGACAAACCGACTTAAAAACGAACAAAAACCACATAATTATAACATATAGTTACAACAGTGCAAAGCAATACCGTAATTTGATAAGAACAGACCATGGCACGGTAAAAGTCTTTCGAAAGTCCCATCATCTCACGCAGACAGTGAACCTCCAGCGCTGCCAACTTGCCGATACAGCATACTGGAAGCATCCAACCACAGTCCAACTCAGAGTCCGTCCGAAAACTCCCAGCCTCCAACCAGCTCTCCGACACCGAGCACCAAGCACCATCTCTGCTGAGTGCCTCGACCCCGGCCCGGACACCAGGCAATAGGCAAAGCCAAGGATTTGGGGCCTTCCCCTCTGGAGATTCTCAATCGCACAGTAGCAGCGGCAGCGAGGCAGGCATTTCAGAAGTTACTCCAGGTGTTTCTTCATGCTTCTCACGGCTGTTTCTATCAAATCCGGATTGTGCATTTCCGGATTGTCCATTTAATTTAATTTACCTTAATTTTGGAAACAGAGGGCACTATCCAAGTTTGAATTTCTGAACAGAATTGAGAGGTTTGTTTTATCTGATGAGATCCTGGACCAAAGTAGCTTTCCGCCTGAATATTGACCCTGAGATGCGTGCGAGGCAGCTCTCCTATTGATGGCAATGTCACAGACTTAACTTTGCTATGGAAGGCTCAGGTAAAGATTTCAATGAGGCAACCTACTGAAGACAATTCATGAGTATGAATCTGATAACGCTCAGTTTTTCGGTTGGGCTGGCAAAAACTGTTTAAGATGACGCTGTTGAAGTTGTGCAACAGCTTAATGGTAGTTCAGAAAACAAGGAATTCATCTGGAAACATTACTAATAACACCTTTTCTGAAGTAAATTGTGGTCAACTATCACTGCATACAATGAAGAAGCAAGCAGAGATGAAGCTGATTTGAAGGATGAGCTGTACTGGTGTATCATAAATCTGGAACGCAACCATATGTTCAAGACATTGTCATAGATAGGGTTGCAATCACTGTCACTGATTGCCCTGGGTGCTGGAGGTCCTTAATAATGGATGCTGCCTTTTTGAGACACTGCTCCTTGAATATATCCTGGTTACTTCGTAGGCCAGAGCCCAAGATGGAGCTGACTAGATTTATAACCTTCTACAGACTTGAATACCACAGATCTAGCCTTCAGCAGACGATGTTCCTCCTGGTTAATCTACGGCTTTTGGTTTGGGAAGGTACAGTAAGACTTTGTAGGCATACACTCATCCACACAGGTTTTAATGAAGTTGGTAACAACACTGATTCAAAGCAGTCCTGTTGGCACAACCCTGCCCAGTTATCACCATCACGTAACTTGTTGTTCCAGAGGTACCAACACAGTAAGCCAGTGCTACACTATGATAAGTAATGCCGTTCGTTCCTTCCACAGGCTGTATCTTGGCAAGTTGGATCATTTGTCTATACTCCTTCTACCTGCATATGGACAGAGCCTAAAGATCAAGGATTCAAAGATCAAGACAACTACAAGGTGTTCGCAGGAGGCAGAGGAACAGTTACAAGATTGACTTGAGACAGTGGACTGGGCCGTGTTCACCAACTCATCTGAGGACATGAATGACTACACCTGGGTCATAACAAACTTTATTAAAACAGCTGTGGATGATTGTGTTCCCACAAAATCATTCAGGGTTTTCCCCAATCAGAAGACCTGGATGAACAATAAAATCCGGAACCAGATCAGAAGCATCCAAGTCTGGAGATCAAGCATGCTACAAGAGGTGCAGATATGTTCTCCGGAAAGCCAGTTCACAGGCCAAGTGGAGATTCCGGACTAGATTGGAATCAATGAGGGATGCTCAACAGCTGTGGCAGGGTTTGAATGCCTTAACAACTACAAAGTTAAATCTAATGGCAAAGAGGACAGCAGAGGTTTGCTTCCAGATGAGCTCAATGCTTTCTATGCTTGTTTTGACCACCAGAACAGGGAGGAACTATCAGGCACCCTCATGTCTCCCAATGGTCATTTGGACTCAGTATCTGAAAATGATGTACAGGCTGCCTTCAAGAGAGTGAATCCAAGGAAGGCATCTGATCCAGACATAGTGCCTGGCTAAGTACCTAATGCTGTGCTAACCAACTGGCGGGTGTGTTCACGGGTAACTTCAACCTCTCGCTCCAGCAGTGTGTGGTACCCACTGGAGAAGCAGACTTCGATCATACCAGTGCCCAAGAGGATGGTGGTGAGCTGCCTCAGTGAATATCGCCCAGTGGCACTTACATCCACACTGATGAAGTGTTTTGAGAGGCTGGTGTTGAAACACATCAGCTCCTGCCTGAATGGTGATTTGGGTCCACTCCAATTCACCTACTGAAGCAACAGGTCTACAGTGAAAGCTATTCCATTGGCTCTTCACACAACCCTGGAACATCTGGACAGCAAAGGTGCATTCATCAGGATATTCTTTATCAATTACAGCTCAGCATTTAGCTCAATCATCCTCTCAAAACTGATCAGTAAACTACAATGCATGGGTCTCAATACACACTTGTACAATTGGATCCTGGATTTCCTCACTTGTAGTCAGTTCAGATTGACAAAAACATCTTCTCCACAATCTCCCTCAGCACAGGAGAACTGCAGAGATGTGTACTTAGCCCCCTGCTCTACTTGCTTTACACCTATGACAGTGGCTAAGTACAGCTCCAACAGTATATACAAGTTTGCTGACGGCGCCACTGCTGTGGGCTGTATCAAAGGTGGTGATGAATCAATGTACAGGAGGGAGATAGATAATTTGGCTGAGTGGTAATAGCAACAATCTCTCACTCAACTTCAATAAAACCAGGAAAATAATTGTCGGCTTCAGGAGACGGAAATCAGAGGTCTATGAGCTAGTAATCTTTAGAGGATCAGAGGTGGAGAGGGTCAGTAACTCCAAATTCCTGCATGTCACTAACTCAGAGGAACTGTCCTGGACTCATCATATAATTATAATTGCATAGAAAGCATAACAGCTCATCTGCTTCCTCAGGAGTCTGCAGAGATTTGGTATGTCATCAAAAGCCTTGGCAATCTTCTATGGATGTGTGGTGGAAAGTGTGTTGACTGGCTGCATTACAGACTAGTATGGGAACACCAATGCCTTTGAGTGGAAAATCCTACAAAAGGCAGTGGATTCAGCCCAGTACATCTTGGGTAAAACCCTCCCAACCATTGAGCACATCTAAATGAAACTTTGCCGTAGAAAAACAATATCCATCATCAAAGATCCTCACCACCCAGACAATGCTCCTTTCTTATGGTTGTCATCAAGTAGAATGTGTAGGTGAAGTTTGTTGTCTATTGATCCTGTTTATAATTACTTCTATAGCTTTGTTAAGTAAGCCTGCAGAAAAATAATCTCAGGGTTATGTGTGGTAACAGATATGTACTCTGATAATAAGTTTTACTTTGAACGTTGAACATGATTGTTGGTGCTAGAGCAGTGATTTGTGTAGAAACTGCTGAGCGTGCAAATCTCTGGAATTTTCACACACAACAACCTCTAACATTTACAGAGAATAGTGCAAAAAAAAACAAGAAGCATCCATTAAGCAGCAGTTCATGGACAAAAATGCTTTGTTAATGACAGAGGTCAGAGGAGAATGGCTAGATTTTTTTCAAGCTGACAGGAACTCAAATAACCACATGTTACAACAATGTTGTGCAGAGGAGCATCTCGAAATGCTCAACCTGTCAAACCATGAAGTGGATGGGCTGCAGCAGCAGAAGACCACAAACCCACACTCAATGGCCAATTTATTAAGTACAGGAGGTACCTAATAAAGTGACCTCTGAGTGTATATTTCTGTGTATTGCAGATATGACAGTGCATTTTTCCCAAAGTTAGACTTTTTTATATAAATGCCAAAATATTAATTTCCACTGGGATCATCTTTATGGTATTATTTTGTTTTGAATCAGAAGATAACTGCTTTGAAAGTAAAATCTTTCTTTTCAACTCGGAATTTGCGGATTTATTTTACCCAAGTAATATTAGCATAGGTAATGCTTGATCCATTTGCCGTTGGTTCACTGCATGCTCAACTCTGTGAAGGACTGTTACCTACATGTCCATGTAGTAATCTACAGATCTGGTGGGGTAGCTTAAAAGATCAAGGAAAAAGTGATTAATGAATACATTTTGGCATCATTCATTCCTCCAAGAAGACATACAATTTTTCAAAAGTAGGGCACTTGTGCATTATCACTGTTCTCAGATTACAAATTGGTTAATTTGGTTCATTTTAATTCATTTCCTTAGTTTTATTCATTTTTTCTGATTTTTGTATTGAATTCAAAATGTTTTTTTTTCCAATTTGTAAAAATGTTTTCTTTGTTGAATGTCAATCTTTGATACAGCCTTCAAAAACCTTAACAAAATGTCTAACTTCCAGTTTAGGATGGTGACACTACTTACTGGTTTAAGTGACAAATTGCTGGTGGTCAGTGAAACAAAGAAAGTAACTAAATACTTCATGATCCACACTTTTTCTGGTAAACCATCTCTGCAAACAGTGGCCCATGGCTTCCCTGTCAGAATTGAGCTGAATCATCCAGTATTTTTGCAATGTGTGGTAAACCATATATATATGTTGTAACTGGGTTACCCGTCTGGACACGCCCCTCTGCTGACTGCCCCTGTGGCTCCTCCCACAGATCCCACAGAATAAAGGCGATTTCGCCATTGCTCCTCCTTCTCAGTCCAGGGGCAGACACTCAGCATGGAGGTCACATTTTACTGCGATAAAATCCTTTCAGTATTTACCCTACTGCAAATAAAAGCCTTTCAGTATTTACCCTACTTCCAGTCTTTTGGAGTCATTGATGGTGCATCAATTTTATTCGCAGTAATTTTAAAGCATGGAACAACTCTGAGACCCAACAAGTTAGACCTTGACCCGCAAACACCTGAAGCTGGAAACGCTTTCGAACTTTGGCTGACTTGCTTCAAATCATACCTAGAGGTGACTGAAGTGACCGACTCCACTTCGAAGCGCTGAGTTCTACTCTCCAGGGTCAGTCCATGGGTCTACTCAATGATTAGAGACCAGCCGAGCTACGACGGTGCGATGAGCGCACTCAAAGGACAATTCCTGTGGCCGGTAAAGACCGTCTACGTGTGGCATCGCCAGCCACTCGGCACCAACGGCCCGGGGAATCAAGTGCTGAGTTTGTCCGGCACTACAAACGCTCGTGCGGGACTGCGATTGCCAGGGGCTGATGGCAGGACAGCATGCGGAGCTCCTAGTGAGAGATGCCTTCATCACAGGGACCAGGTCAGTGTATGTGCGCCAGCGGCTGTTGGAAAAAGCTGATCTTAGCTTACATTTGGTGATCGAGCTGGCCGACACACTGGAGGCCGCTCTGCACAACTCTGAGGCTCTCCAGGCATGTGATCCCCCAATGGCATCGTGGGCGCTGCAGACCTCACAACCTGCTGGCGAATCGACCTCGGCTGCAGCCAGTCGCGAGTCCGCGAAGTGCTACTTCTGCGGACTGGAGAAGCACCCCCGGAAACACTGCCCGACCCGACAAGCTACCTGCTCCAGCTGCGGAAAGAAGGGCCACTTCATCAAGGTCTGTAAGTCCAAACCGCGAGCCGGATCGAGTAGCGCCGCGTGCGAGACATGGGGGTCACCATCTTCCCTGCACGCAGCCACCACGTGCAAGACATGGGGGTGGCCATCTTGGTCGGCGCTCCCTCCCACCGCCTAAAACCAACGGGTGCTCATGGGGCACCCCACCGTACCGGACCAAGACAGCGACTCAACCCTGGCCTCCATGACCCTTGACCAAAGCACTCCCCACCAGCTCGCAAGGTCAATAATGGACATCCTGGTGGAGGGGCACAGGACAAGCTGCCTGTTTGACACAGGCAGCACGGAGAGTTTTATCCACCCAGACATGGTGCAGCATTACGGACTCGCAATACGGCCGGTAAGTCAGAGGGTCACCATGGCTTCCGGGTCGCATACAACAGACATCCAGCAGGGGGCGGGGGTCCTTGTGTAGTGATGCTAGTGGTGCAGCGCACAGAATATTGAGACTACTTTACTGGTCATGCCTCAACTGTGTGCCCCTGTGCTGTTGGGGCTCGACTTCCAGAGCCACCTAAAACGCGTGACAATGGAGTATGATGGGCCTCTCCCACCAATCACCGTCGTAAATCCCTAGTTTTGCAGGGATACGTCACATACCCTGCTACTGACCACACACACACACCCCGACCCGCACATCCCACCCAACACCATGCCAACAGCCGCACTACCGACACCACTTGCGGCCTCTCCACCCTCAAGATCCCTTCCCCACCGCTGTTCACCAACCTGACCCCCGACTGTAAACCTGTGACAACTAAAAGCAGGAGGTACAGCGCGGGGGACAGAGCTTTCATTAAGTCGGAGGTGCAGCGGCTGCTTAGGGAGGGGGTCATTGAGGGAAGCACAAGTCCTTGGAGGGTGCAGGTGGTCATTGTTCGGAACGGGGAGAAGAATAGGATGGTCGTGGACTATAGCCAGACCATCAAGAGGTTCACTCAGCTCGACGCTTACCCTTTACCCCGCATCGCGGATATGGTCAATCAGATAGCACAGTACAAGGTGTAATCGACCATGGACCTAAAATCTGCTTACCATCAGCTCCCCACCCACCTGGAGGACCGTCCTCACACCGCCTTCAAGGCAGACGGCAGGCTTTATCGTTCCTGCGTGTCTCCTTCGGTGCCACGAATGGCGTATCTGTCTTCCAGAGGGAAATGGACCGGATGGTGGACCAGTGCCAACTGAAGGCCATGTTCCCATATCTGGATAACATCACCATCTGTGGTCACGACCGGCAGGATCACAACAACCTCCAAAAATTTCTCCAAGTGGCCAAAGCTTTCAATCTCACCTATAACAAGGACAAGTGTGTATTCGGAACCACCCAACTTGTTATCCTTGGGTGTGTCATGGAGAATGGAGTCATTGGCCCTGACCCCGACCGTATGCGCCCCTTGTTGGAAGTCCCTCTTCCCAACACCCTCAGAGCCCTCAAAAGGTGCCTGGGCTTCTTTTCATATTACGCCCAATGGGTCTCTAACTACGCAGACAAGGCCTGCCCCCTGGTCAAGTCCACCACATTCCCCCTCTCAGCCGAGGCCCACGCGCCCTTCAGCCGCATAAAAGGGGACATTGCCAAAGCAGCAATGCATGCGGTGGACGAGGCCATTCCTTTCCAAGTAGAGAGTGACCCCTCCGACTTTGCACTGGCTGCTACCCTCAACCAGGTGGGAAGACCAGTGGCGTTCTTCTCCCGTACCCTTCAAGGCCCTGAAATTCGGCACTCCGCAGTGGAGAAAGAGGCCCAGGCCATAGCAGAAGCTATTAGGCACTGGAAGCACTATCTCGCCGGCAAAAAGTTCATCCTGCTAACTGACCAGCGCTCAGTCGCATTCATATTTAGTAATCAGCAGCGGAGCAAAATCAAAAATGATAAAATTCTGAGGTGGAGAATCGAACTCTCCACCTTCAACTATGACTTCATGTACAGGCCTGGGAAGCTCAACGAGCCCTCCGATGCCCTATCCCGGGGAACGTGCACCAGCTCACAGATCGACTGGCTATACGCCCTACATGTAGACCTCTGCCACCCGGGAGTCACCCGGCTTTTCCACTTCGTGAAAGCCCAGAACCTGCCTTACTCCCTTGAGGAGATCAGAACGATGACCAGGGACTGCCAAGTCTGCGCAGACTGCAAACCGCACTTCTACCGACCCGAAAAGGCACAACTCATCAAGGCCACCCGCCCCTTTGAGCGACTGAGTGTTGACTTTAAGGGCCCCCTTCCCTCCACCGACCGCAATGTGTACTTTCTTAATGTAATTGACGAGTACTCGCGGTTCCCCTTCGCCATCCCCGGCCCTGACACCACTAACACGTCAGTTATAAAAGCCCCTGCACAAGCTCTTCACTCTGTTCAGATACCCATGCTATATCCACAGTGACAGAGGGTCCTCGTTTATGAGTGACGAGCTGCGCCAATACCTGCTGGCTAGGGCTATTGCAACTAGTAGGACCACAAGCTATAATTCCCGGGGGAATGGACAGGTGGAGAAGGAGAATGCCACGGTGTTGAAAGCCACACTTTTAGCTCTCAGGTGAAAGGGACTGCCAGTCTCCCGTTGGCAGGAGGTCCTTCCTGAGGCACTCCACTCCATCCGCTCCCTGCTATGCACGGCCACTAATGCCACCCCTCATGAACAACGCATTTCTTTTCCGAGAAAGTCGACCACTGGGACCACCCCACCAACTTGGCTGACATCCCCGGGGCCAGTGCTGCTCCGGAAACATGCTAGGAGCAATAAATACTCCCCGATCGTCGAGAGGGTTCACTTACTTCATGTGAACCCCCAGTATGCCTATGTGGTTTTACCTGATGGGCGGGAGGACACAGTCTCCATCCACAACCTGGCGTCTGCAGGAGCACCAGGCCCCTACCCTGAACACTCCGTGGTGACTATTAACCCCGTATCCACCGATATATATACCCAGCAGACACCACACACTCCAAGCCCTACACAGACACCCCACAACACTCCCATACCGGGCGCAACGCACACGCACGAGGGATTACCGATGCCTAACATGCTAACACCTGAAGTCAGGCCGGAGCCAGCACAACCACCATCGCCGGTGCTACGTAGATCACAGCGACGGACTCGACCGCCTGATAGACTTGACCTGTAAATATACTTGTTGTAAATATCGTCAGTCTCTTCACCCCCTGGGACTCTTTTTAAAAAAAGGAGAGGTGAATGTGGTAAACCACATATGTATGTTGTAACTGGGTTACCTGTCTGGACACACCCCTCTGCTGACTGCCCCTGTGGCTCCTCCCACAGACCCCTGAATAAAGGCAATTGCGCCATTGCTCTTCCTCTCAGTCCAGGGGCAGACACTCAGCATGCTGGAGGTCACATTTTACTGCGAATAAAAGCCTTTCAATATTTACCCGACTTCCAGTCTTTTGGAGTTATTGATGGTGCATCACAATGTGACTGGAGTCTCGCTGGGGCAGGATGGTTACAGCACGTCCAGGATTTGCTGGAGTGGATTTGGAGGCAATACAATGCAGCAGAGCTGAGGCAAGGGAAGATCTGAGGTTTGATCCATTTAAGAGCCAATCAAAATTGGAAAGTTCAGGTAATTCGATGTGGCAGAGCCGACATAAGGCAAAACAAGGAAAGATCCAGGGTTTAATTGATTTAAAAGCCAAGCCAAATTAGATAGGTTGCATATGGGCCGTAACGAGGCAGTGGAGCCTGGGCCCATGGGCGAGGAATGACTCGAGGTTTGGGTGATTTAAGCACTGGGCCAAATTGAAATGGTTGCTGTCGGAGGCGAGAGACTGGCTGGTTTGTCTTGCTGCTTCACGGGTTTGCTTGCCTCTGTGCTGGACTGAGGCTGTTGCCTGCAACTAGTGAACTTCTGGATCAGCTGCAGTGATGCCTGGCATTGTGAACCTCAGTCCTGAAGGCTGTTTGCTTGCTTTTATTGTTAGGCACGATCTGTTTTTTTTCTCTCTCTTTGGGCAGACAGTGTTTCATCTTTTGTTTTTAATGGGTTCTATTGGGTTTCTTTGTTTTGTGGCTGCCTGTAAGGAGATGAATCTCAAGGTTGTATAAAGTATACTTACTTTGAACTTTGAACATTATGAGAAGACTGAGATATTTTTACTAAGATTTAACACATTATTGACTTAATTGATTCTATCATTGTTTGAAGTGGCTCAAGGGTTTAGAAATTAATTTTATTCATTGATGTCATATTCCACTTTAACTTCAAGTAATTATTCTAGAATTTCTTCGGTTGTCCAGAGAATGAAGGAGAATGGGAAACCATTCAATTTAAATGGACACATTTTAATGGAATTATTGAAAGAAAAATGTCTGGAAATTGGGTTTGATCTCCCTTTCGCACATCAAGCATGTGCTGCCTGTTGCAATAACACCTACTCAAATGCCCTGCAGAAATTTGTGACATTGAGCGAACTCCATTATGAGCATAATTTTGGCCTTTTCACACACAGAATAATATGGTAAAGTGGGATCTGTGTAGTTGCCATCTGAATCTGCCTGAAGATCTCACAACTTGTCACTTCATTGCTCTGCTGATTGTTTGGAAATGAACCAGAGTATAAAGTACTCTCTCCATGCTAAAGGACAAGGCTGCCATTCAGGTGGGGAAATGCAGAGTAAGGAATGCCTATTCAATATCTGCCCAGATCCAATATTATGTTGTGGTGGCCCCACACCACTGCAATGTAGAGGCTGATCACAGTCTGCAGCTACAATGTCTTTTGTACAGAAAGGCATTGAACAGTGAAGGAAATGCAAATTCTTTAATCCTGAATATTGAACACATGTTGTGCACAAGACATCGATATCACAATACAGATACATCAACTGATGTCACATTACTGATCCCTGAACAATGTAACCTTCATGTTTTTCTAAGTGTTCAACAAGAATTTGTAGGTTACAGACAAATGCTTCAATTTACTTCAGCAATGTACAAAGCTGATTATGTGTGAACTGTGATATCATTAGACACACAGTAAGGCCAGGAAAGCATCAGCCTCACTAAGGTCAATTGCACACAGACGCTTCCCAAGTTGTAACCTGATAGGGATGCTGGTTTAATCTAATCTTGCTAAAATGACGTTCATGCATGATTTCTGCTGGAAGAATATGTACAGGTAAATCCAGTTTCTGACTATGTTCTCATTTTGTCCACAGGTCTTTCTTTCCTGACTGCCAAGAAGTTTCAGAAATATTTGCAGTGCTGGGCAGGTGAGAGATCCTTCTGCTAAGAATGAGCTTCTTCCAGTGGAAGTAAAAATGTTAGGATTCTGAGTTAAATGCAACTATCCTTTTTATGAAATTTGACAACATGCTAAAAATTAGTTACAAAAAAGACCATGTAAAAAACAAAATTTCTAGTAGCTGGCTTGCACTTTTCTCATGATCAATGCTAACTGGAAGCACTTAGACTTCTCACTGGTCTGATTTGTGCTGTTTAATGCTCCAATGATAATGGACTGTCGGCAACCTGCTCCAAATTTCCATATGGAATACGTTGCAAAAGATTTGTAACAATAAAGTTTAAACATTGTTTAATCAAATGTGAAGCATGTTATCAGCTGAAAAAAAACAGCTGAAGTGGGTCACCATTCCCAATCTGTTTCTAGAGATGCAAGGCAAAGGCTTGAAAATCCATCGCCCATCTAAAAAGACACAAAGCGTAACGTACTGCTTGTTTATGGACCAGTGCCATTGAACTGTCTCAGTTATGGGAAAATTGAAAATATGAGAAGAGTTAAGGAAAGTAAAATCATGTTTTTTAAATTTATTCTAGAGATGTGGGCCTTGCAAGAAGAGCCATCACTTAATTGTCTATTCCTACTTGCCCTTGAGAGGTTGGGGTGAGGAGACTTCTTGAACCACTTAAGGTGCAGGAGTTCCCAGAGGACTATTAGGAAAGGACTTCTAGGACTTTTTTCCCTGTGATGATGAAGGAATATATATTTCCAAGTCAGGATAATGCATAGTTGGAGGACAGCACCCAGGTGGCATCTGCTGTCATTGTACTTCTAGCTGGTAGAGGTCATGGATTTGGAAGGTGCTACGTAAGGAGTCTTGTACTTCATCATCAGTGGTGGAGCGAGTGAACGTTTATGGATCCAGGTCTTGTATGGTATTAAACTTCTTAAATGTTGTTGAAGCTGCACTCATCCAGGCAAGTGTGGTGTATACCATCGCGTTCTTGATTTGAGACGTGTAGGTAGTGAACATGCTTTGGGGAGTAAGAGATGGCATACTTGCTGCAAGGTTCTTAGCTGCTGGCCTGCCCTTGTAGAAACATTGTGTATATAGCTACTCCAGTTCAGTTTCCGGCCGGTGGTGAAGACGGGATTGAGCAGATGTTTTCTGTCAGGTTGGTCCATTCGCCAGCTGCACCGACTTAGCCACAGTGTCCATTAGCACCCAGTCAGCTCAGTCAGTGGAGATGCTTCCGATCCTCCTTTGTTCTTTATTTAAAATAAATAACATTCTGGCCCTGTTCCTCAACCTGTTGTGTAGTTCTGGCTTAAGGTGTTGGTGCTGCTAAAAAGAATTGTCCTGGAGTAAGCAGAGGGAAATGCAATGCGGATTCTTTCAGCTATCCCTCTTTTTCCAATACAAGGGAACACTTCCAATTTATTGAGAATTAATCAATTGCATTGGATCTTCATATTTTCAAGAAAATATTTTGTGTGATTTCTTTGCCTGGGTTTGTTAACAGAGGGGAGAGCATCTCATCATAGAGAGGGGAAGCTGCTTGCTGGTGAGCACATTGCTCTCTACGCAGTGTTTGTCCAGGTGATGGAGGCTGTGGCTAAGCTATTTATTAGGGATGTGTTCACCACAGCAGAAGGGGAGAAGGAAGAGGAGATAACTAACCAGCATGTAATATTTTTACCAAAATGTTAGTTCAGATTTAAGTTCATTGCCTTTCAACTGTACCGCCAAATGATACAGTGATCCTTCAGAGCAGGGTGCATCAACACAGTGTATGTAACTTACACACATAACACATAAAGTAATATTACCACAAATAGATTAACAAATAATAAGGTGCAGATATGTTACAAGTTGAATGTAAACAGTATAATGCCACTCAAGTCATGAGACTTGGGTGGTGGCAGGGAGTTCAATAGTCTTAGGCCTATGGGAAGAAGCTGTTTCCCATCTTAACAATTCTTGTCCTAATATCTCTTGCCTGATGGTAGGAGGTCAAAGAGGTTATTTGACGGATGAGAGGGATCATTGACAACGCTAAGGATCCTACATATGCAGTTCTTTAACAAATATCTTGGATGGGTGAAAGAGAAAAGCTGATGATCCTTTCTGTAGTCCTTGCAATTCACGTACCTGATTGTGACACAGCTGGCTAGGATGCTCTAGATGGCGCCCTGGTAAAAATTGATTAAAATGTGTGTGGGGGGGAGGGGGGTGACGAATGAATTCATTATTTGTAATGGGATTCAAAGTTCTTTAAGAATTCCAGGAACTATTTACTAAGGCCAGACCATATTATTACTCAGATCTGAATAGTCTTATGCCCATGTGTCTGGCCCTCACGCTTGGCAACACTTCTCCTTTATAGCAATATTTAAAACAAGATGCGTCTTTAAATATGGCGAGATATTTTGTTAAAGTAGGAAACAAGTGAAATCAGCAATGTTACAATGAAAGAACTTAGTTATTGCTGTAGGCATGCCTTTAATGTTGATGTGCTGCTTCAGTAAGAGACTATGTCATTAATCTACAGTGTATATTGAGTCAAAAAGCTCATTTCAGACCTTAAATATGCTGTTCTTTTTTTAAACAGTAAAGATCTAATTAATTCACAGAAAGTTCCCAGAAGGGAAGAAGGAAGATAAAAACAAAATTATGAACTGGGGGGGGGGGGAATAGCATTCCTTTGCTGTTTGCTATGATTGGTTTTATGGTATTTAAGCTATCACAAGTTTATTGTTCATTTATTTCATATATATGCAGACTGGAGGTGTGGCGAGTTTAATTCAGAAAGATTGTAAGTAGAAGTGTGGAATATACCTTCACAAGAATTAGAGGTAAAAGGCTGCAATGCAAGCTGAACACACCTGGCCCTTTCTGAAATCAATAGTTGAAAAACTTGTAACAAAGAAAATCTCAAGCAGCCTCCTAGCCAAGCAGCTAAGTGGTCACTTTATACAGTACTTATTGAACCCCAGTCATGCAACGCTTCCAACGCAAATTTAATTCATCTTACCTCAGGTCTGACTTCCTCTTTGTTGCTGTGGCGACTGACTCAAAGCCACTGATCCATGTAGATACAAAGTAAAGATGCAGATTATGAAATGCCTATCCCAGTTGTAATAGTAGGGGGATCTATATCAAAGGCATTCTACAGATTACAATCACTTCCTGGATAGAGTGTTGCAGACTCAGGTTAATTTTTTGAGTTAGTTGCTTTTGGGGTATGTTTTTTGTTATTCCTTGGAGTAATTCAGAGTTTATAATTTATACACAAAAGGGGTTTCTGGAAATGTTCAAATTGAACCTGGATAAGTATTCTGCATTCAGCTATTCATTTCCCTACATGAGAAATGAATTGGTCTCATCACATTCAGCTCCCGCCACGTTATCTCCAAGCAGATATTCTACTCAATCTTCTCAGGGGATATTAAGGCCCTGGTTAAGAAAAAAAGGAGGTGCATAGAAGGTATAGGCAGATAAGAACAAATGAGGTTCTTTTGGAGTACAAGAAATGCAAAGCAACACTTAAATAAGAGATCAAGAGGGCTAAAAAAATGGTATAAAGTTGCTCCAGCAGATAGGTAATTCTACAAATATGTTAAGAGCAAAAGGATTGTAAGGGACAAAATTGGTCCTCTGGAGGATCAAAATGGTAATCTATAAACCAGGAAATTATTGGATGGTGAGCCTGACATCAGAGGCAGGAAAGTTATTGGAAGGAATTCAAATATATGAGTATTTGGATAGACAGGAACTGATTAGGAATAGTCATCATGGTTTTGTGTGTGGAAGGTCAAATTTCACCAATATTATAGAATTTTTGAGGAAGTTACTGGGAAAGTGGATGAAGGCAAGGCAGTGGATGTTGTCTACATGGACTTTAGCAAGGCATTTGACAAGGTCACACATGGTCTGGAAGGTTCAGTTGCTTGGCATTCAAGATGAGGTAGTAAATTGGAATAGACATTGGCTTTGTGGGAGAAGCCAGAGAGTGGTAGTAGATGGTTGCTCTCTGGAGGTCTGTGACTAGTGGAGTGTGGCAGGGATCAGTGCTGGATCAGTTGTTGTTTGTCATCTATATTAATGATCTGGATGATAATGTGGTTATCCAGATCAGCAAATGACACTAAGATGGAGGGTGTAGTAGATAACGAGGAAGACAATCAGAGCTTGCGGAGGAGAATGGAGCAGGTGGAAAAATGGCAGATGGAATTTAATGCAGAAAAGTGTGAGGTTTTGCACTTTGGTAGGAACAACCAGGGTAGTTTTTACACAGTTAGCTGTAGGGCACTGAGGACTGTGGTAGAAAAAGGGTATCTGGGAATACAGGTTCTTAATTCACTGAAAGTGGCAACACAGGTAGATAGGGTTGTAAAGAAATCTTTTAACACATTGGCCTTCATAAATCAAAGTATTGAGTACAGGAGATGGGATGTTATGTTGAATTTGTATAAAACCTTGGTGAGGCCAGTTTTGGTCACCTACCTACAGAAAAAATGTAAATAAGTTTCAGTGAGTACTGCGAAAATTTAGAAGTATGCTGCCAAGTCTGGAGGACCTGAGCTATCAGGAAAGATTGAATAGATTAGGATTTTATTCCTAGAAATGCAGATGATTGAGGGGAGATTTGATAGAGGTATACAAAATTATGAGGGGTATAGATGGGGTAAATGCCAGCAGGCTTTTCTCACTGTGTTTGGGTGAGACTACAACAAGAAGTCATGGGTTAAGGATGAAAGGTAAAAAGTTTAAGGGGTATATGAGAAGAAACTTCTTCACTCAGAGGGTCATGAGGAATGAGCTGCCAGCTGAAGTTAAAGTTTCAAACTACATATATTATCAAAGAATGTATAGATTATACAACCTTGAAATTTGTTTGCTTACAGGCAGCCAAAAAGCAAGAAACCCGAAATAACACAATTCAAAAAATTAAATAAAGATCAACACCCAATATGCAGAGAAAGGTGGGAAAAAATCTTGCAAACAATAGAAGCTTTTGACAAGGTTCAGAACTAAAATGAATCCTTCGGTCCAAACCCTGGAGCAGCGTGGAGTAGGCCCAAAGCCTCAGTACAAGTTCATCATATTAGCAGGCATGGAGCACAGCAGCCAGGACAGTCTTCATAGTGTTAACGCCATGGAAAGGTAAGTGAACAGCGTGAGAGAGCGAGCAAAATGGACTCTCACCTCCAATCTCGATACCCTGTCCTTCCGGTCCATCTGGGTAAGCGTTTAAATTGTCCAAACAGTATATTGTACCTCATACTAGGACCAGAGCAATGCGGCAGTGAATGGCTCTAGGCCTAGACTGCACTGCCCAGCAAGTAGCTCCGGGCCCAGATTTTGGCAGCCAGCCTGAAGCCATACACAATTTTTCCAAATTGACTCAGTGCCCAGAGTGATTCAACATCCCACCCGGGATAGTTATACAGGCATCAAAGCTTCTCTGCCTCAACTTTTGCTCTCTGAGTGGCTCACTCGATTCTGCAGAACTGTTCATCCCTCAAATTTGTTTGGCTTCCCTCACTTCTTCATTGTTTGTGGTGATAATTTACCACAATTTACTTCATAAAAGGTGTTATTAGCAACGCTTTTAGTCAAATTTCTTGCCTTTTGAGTTACCAGTGAACTGTTGCACACGTTCAATAGCGCCATCTTAAACCAGAAGTTGTGCATGTTTAAGAGAAGTTTGGATATGTACGTGGATGGGAAGGGTAAAAACAAGCGTGGATTGGGACAGATTGTTCTCTGGCAAGGATGTGATAGGTAAGTGGGAAGCCTTCAAAGAAGAAATTTTGAGAGTGCAGAGCTTGTATGTTCCTGTCAGGATTAAAGGCAAAGTGAATATAATAAGGAACCTTCTTGGTTCTCAAGGGATATTGCAACTCTGATAAAGAAGAAGAGAGAGTTGTATGACATGTATAGGAAACAGGGAATAAATAAGGTGCTTGAGGAGTATAAAAGGTGCAAGCAAATACTTAAGAAGGAAATCAGGAGGGCTAAAAGAAGACATGAGGTTGCCTTGGCAGTTAAAGTGAAGGATAATCCAAAGAGCTTTTACAGTTATATTAAGAGTAAAAGGATTGTAAGGGATAAAATTGGTCCTCTTGAAAATCAGAGTGGTCGGCTATGTGTGGAACCAAAAGAAATGGGGGAGATCTTAAATGGTTTTTTTGCGTCTGCATTTACTAAGAAACTGGCATGAGGTCTATGGAATTAAGGGAAACAAGTAGTGAGATCATGGAAAATGTCCAGATTGAAAAGGAGGAGGTGCTTGCTATCTTGAGGCAAATTAAAGTGGATAAATCTCCAGGACCTGACAGGGTACTCGCTCAGACCTTGAAGGAGACTAGTTTTGAAATTGAAGGGGCCCTGGCAGATATACTTAAAATGTCAGTGTCTACGGGTGAGGTGCTAGAGGATTGGAGAATGGCTCATGCTGTTCCGTTGTTTAAAAAAGGGTCAAAAAGTAATCCGGGAAATTATAGGCCGGTAAGTTTGACGTCAGTAGTGGGTAAGTTATTGGAGGGAGTACTAAGAGACAGAATCTACAAGCATTTGGATAGACAGGGACTTATTAGGGAGAGTCAACATAGCTTTGTGCGTAGTAAGTCACGTTTGACCAATCTATTGGAGTTTTTCGAGAAAGTTACCAGGAAAGTGGATGAAGGGAAGGCAGAGGATGTTGTCGACATGGACTTCAGTAAGGCCTTTGATAAGGTCCCGCATGGGAGGTTAGTTAAGAAAATTCAGTCGCTAGGTATACATGGAGAGGTGGTAAATTGGATTAGATGATGGCTCAATGGAAGAAGCCAAAGAGTGGTAGTAGAGAATTGTTTCTCTGAGTGGAGGCCTGTGACTAGTGGTGTGCCACAGGGATCAGTGCTGGGTCCATTGTTATTTGTCATCTATATCAATGATCTGGACGATAATGTGGTAAATTGGATCAGCAAATTTGTTGATGATACAAAGATTGGAAGTGTAGTAGACAGTGAGGAAGGTTTTCAGGGCCTGCAGAGGGACTTGGACCAGCTGGAAAAATGGGCTGAAAAATGGCAGATGGAGTTTAATACAGACAAGTGTGAGGAATTACACTTTGGAAGGACAAACCAAGGTAGAACATACAGGGTAAATGGTAAGGCACTGAGGAGTGCAGTAGAACAGAGGGATCTGGGAATAAGATACAAAATTCCCTAAAAGTGGCGTCACAGGTAGATAGAGTCGTAAAGAGAGCTTTTGGTACATTGGCCTTTATTAATCAAGATATTGAGTAAAAGAGCTGGAATGTTATCATGAGGTTGTATAAGGCATTGGTGTGGCCAGATCTGGAGTATTGTGTTCAGTTTTGGTCACCAAATTAGAAGAAGGATATGAATAAGGTTGAAAGAGTGCAGAGAAGGTTTACAAAGATGTTGCCGGGACTTGAGAAACTCAATTACAAGAAAGGTTAAATAGGTTAGGACTTTATTCCCTGGAGCATAGAAGAATGAAGGGAGATTTGATAGAGGTATATAAAATTATGATGGGTATGGACAGAGTGAATGCAAGCAGGCTTTTTCCACTGAGGCTAGGGAAGAAAAAAACCAGAGGATATGGGTTAAGGGTGAAGGGGGAAAAGTTTAAAGGGAACATTAGAGGGGGCTTCTTCACACAGAGAGTGGTGGGAGTATGGAATGAGCTGCCAGATGAGGTGGTAAAAGGGGGTTCTTTTTTAACATTTAAGAATGAATTGGACAGATACATGGATGGGAGGTGTATGGAGGGATATGGTCTGTGTGCAGGTCAGTGGGACTAGGCAGAAAATGGTTCGGCACAGCCAAGAAGGGCCAAAAGGCCTGTTTCTGTGTTGTAGGTTTTCTATGGTTTCTATGGTATGGGGAGCCTTGGTCCAGATGCAAGTCAATGGCACTAGGCAGTTTACATGGTTCAACATGGACTGATGGGCTGAAGGGTCGGCTCCTGTTCTGTACTTTTCAATGACTATGTGACTATATGTATGACAGGACCTAGAGGAATTATTTTCATTTCAGGAGACTGAATTGGAATAAAAAGTAACTGCTTGCAGATGATAGTTTCCACTTAAGCATGAAATGCCAACTGGGAATTGAGGAGATAGTTATGAAGTTGTAAAGAACTACAGCACAGAAACAGGCCCATCAGCCTATGTAGTCCATAACGACATGATCTTCTGCCTCATTCCATCTTCCTGCATCCAGACTATATTTTATCCATGACTGTGTGGCTAAGCACAACTCAAACACTATCTATAAATTTGCCGATGACAAAGCTATCATAGGCAAAATTTTAGCTGGTGCTGAGCAGGCATGCAAGAGTAAGATAAATGAGCTGGTTGATTGGTGTCGCAACAACATCCTTGCATGGAATGTCAGTAAGATCAAGGAATTGATTGCGGACTTCAGGAAGGGAAAATCAAGGTGACAGGCCCCAATCCTTATCGAGGGATTAGCAGTGGAAAGGCTGAGCAGTTTCAAGTTCCTGGGTGTCAACCGATCTGAAGATCTGTCTTGGGCCCAACATTTCTATATAATTATGAAGGAGCCACAACAGGAGTATACTTCATCAGGAGTTTGAGGAGACTTGGTATGACACCAAAGACTCTATCAAAATTCCACAGCTCACTGTGGAGGGCACTCTAACTGGTTGCATCACTACCTGGAACAGAGGGACCATTGCACAGGTTCGGGAAAAAGCTCATGAAAGTTGCAACTCTGCCAGCTCCCTAATGGGCACTAGCCTCTCGAGCACCGAATACATATTCAAAATGTGGTGCCTCAAAAATTCTGCATCCATCATTAAGGATAGATGACACCCAGAACATGCTCTGTTCTCATTGGTACCATCAAGCAGAAGGTACAGGGCCTGAAGACAGACACTCAACCTTTCAGGAACAGTTTTATCCCTCTCCATCAGATCTCTGAATGGACAATGAGCCCACGTACACTACCCACAATTCTTTTCCTTTTTTGCTTTCTTTTTGCACAATTTATTTAGCTTTTTTAAATTATTTATATATTTTCTTACTGTAATTCATAGCTTTTTGTTATCATGTATTGCATTGTACTGCTTCTATGACGTAATATGTTTCATGATATATACCAATGATATTAAAACTGATTCTGAACTACGAAGTCCAGAGCTGATATTGTGGAAAATAAGTACTTATCTGTTTTGACTAACTTCACTGGCAAGTGGATTCTGAGGCCAATAATATATTCATTACTGTTAAGACTTTCTGGAGTAAATATTTACTCTGGACTGATAGAGTCAATAGATAGAATCATACAGCACACTACTGGCCCTTGGGTGCAAATGGTCCATGTCAACAAAGACATCCCATTTGTCAGTGTTAGCTCATAACCCTCTGAACCTTTGCAGTTGAAGTATCTGTCCAACTGTACCTGTTTTAAAGCCTCATCCATCTGCCTCTGTAGCTCATTCCACATAGATAGCACACATTGTGTAAGAAGATTGGCCCTCCAATTCCTATTAAATGTAACACAAATGGAACAGCTTTTCAAAACTAATTTCTGCTGCATGATAAACTGAGTATGTGAAATACAAGGCTAGAAATTAAGTAAGCCATATAAATATGTACTTAAATGGCACTGTACAGGGTTAAGCAAGTGACAGTTTGGAACAAAAACATTAACTTGTGTTTTCTTGGGCACAGCAGATATGAGGATTTGTGCACTTATAAGGCACCAATTGTGATATCTCTTCTCGATAGCATTCATTAAAAAATGAGTAATTCCAGGAATTTTGCAAGCTAGTTAAAGCCAGCCTTTGCTAATTAATGACTTATTTTCACCTGTCACAGCAGAGCCGAGCATCAAACCCAGCCAGGTCTGCATGCAGCTAGGGAAACGATGCATAGGTATGGAAGCACACTCCTGATTCACTCAGTGAGGCTATGGAAAGCTTTACAGATGATCTGAGTACTTTATTGCTCTGGAAGATATAAAAGACTGAAACAATGAAATTATAGAAGGAGGTGACCAGCAAGATTAATAGCCACAGAGATATCTTGAGGGCCCAGAACCCTTGGCGGTGAACGATTCATCAATGCTCATATCATACAGAAAAAAATCTGGTCTGTCATCTCAAGCATGTAGCACTTACTTATTGTGGCTTCAACACTTACACGTAGACAACAGACTTCCCTTCCCTTCTACTTGCTTAGCCATGACATGCATGGTATACATACACCTTTAACATAATCAGTAAGATGAACCAATCAACATTAACTCACTACTTTTTTATTTCTATTTTTGCACTAATTATTTAATTTAACTATTATGCATATACTGTGATTTGCCATTTTAATTCTATTATTATGTTTTATATTGTATGGTTGACACAAAGACAACAAATTTCACAAGAGATGCCAGTGATATTAAACCTGATCTGATTCTGAAGATGATCCCCATTATTTGATAGGAAATAACACATGGAATATAGATCAGTACACCACAAGAATAGTCACTTTGGCTCACCATCTGCATCAACATGATGCCAATATAAACTGGTACATCTGCCTCCACTAGATACATGTCCTCTGTTTCCTGCTTGTTCATTTGTTTGTCTAAATTCTTACTACTACAGTTGGAAACTTGGTAGTATTATTAATGACACTTTTTATCAGTTTGATGAACAGTTTTACTGATTCAGTAGTAATTAATTAAATTGGATTTGTCCTGCAGTTAGGATGACACTGGTGAAACACAGTAACGACTTGCTGGCAGCAAACAGAACTATTAATTACTTTATTACTCACACTTTTTCATGAAAGGAATCTTTACAATCAATAGCCTGTAACTTCCCTTTTGGAGCTGCGCTGGCATTTTTGTGGTATAAACTGAAGTCTTGAAGGTTCTGGACAGTTGCAGTGTGTTGCGTACAAGCCAAATTCAGGCCCAAGAGCGAGGAACGAGCCAATGTTTGGCCATTGCTGGAGTGGAGTGGGCTTGGAGCCAATTTGAAGTGGCAGATCCAAGGCAATGCAGAATTGATGCAGCAAGGCCTGGGCCCAAGAGAGTATTGAACCAGCAGGGCCCAGGTCCAAGAACAAGGAATGACCTCTTGTTCGGCCAATTTAAGCTCTGGGCCAGATTGAAAATGTCCAGGCCAGATGCCAAGACTGGGCCAGTTTCAGCTCACTGCTCATGAGGTTTACTCATCTCTGTGCGGAACTGAGGCTGTGGCCTGGAACTAACAGGCTCCATCACTGTGGGCTCACTTTTGTGAACTTCAGTTCTGAATGCTATTTGCTTACTTTTATTGTTTGCATAACTTTGTATTTTTCCCTTGCACATTGAGTGTTTGACAGTCTTTCTTAATGGTTCTATTGGGTGTCTTTGTTTTGTGGCTGCTTGTAAGGAGTTGAATCTCAAGGTTGTATATAGTACACATACTTTGATAATAGATGTACTTTGAGCTTTTGAGGCCTGAGTGAACAGAACACTCATCAATTTTCACATAGCTTTTATGAGAGACTTTGATCATAGGAGTAAACAACTCTCAGTGCAATATTTGCTCCTGGACTTTGCTAAAATTGCTTCTGAAGCTTGCATTTATCGATAGGTCAACGGGCAAGCTCATATTTTTATTTATTTTGCATTTTTAGTTTGTTAGACTGATATTGTAACAATATTTCCAGAGCTTGGCTTGAAATGCAGTTGTTTCATAGTGCAGTTCTCCTCTATTGCAAATGGGAGGTTGACTGATCCCAATGCCCTATGTCCAATGTTTTCAGCCATTTCTTGATAACAGATAGAATGAATTGATCAGGCTGAAGGGTCTAGTCCTTAAACAAGATACAAGATATATTTAACTTCTTGGCCCCAATCTTTCTAAGACTTCGTTTGGTTTAAAATTTTAAAGACATTACAAAATTTCCTGAAAGAGTCCTACTCTTCTTCCACACCAGCTCCTATTAGTGTGATCCTCATGGTGCATATGGTAGGGCACTGAGAACATGTGCCAAGCAAATGTCAGGAGTATCCAATCACACTTTCAATCTCTCACTGCTGTGGTCAGATGTTACTACCTACTTCAAAAAGACGTCAATCATACTTGTTGCACAAAAACAACAGTGTGAGTTTCCTCAATAACTATTGCCCAGTTGTACTCACATCTACTATGATGAAGTGCGTTGAGAGGTTGGTCATGGTCAGAATTAACTCCTACCTGAGCAAGGACATGGACCCAGTGCAATTTACCTTCTGCCAGAAGAGGTTTATGGCAGATGCAGTCTCGCTGGCTCTCCACTCGGTCTTGGATAACCTGGACATCAACATTCCCTTCATCAGGCTGCTATTTATTGATTGCAGATTTGTATTCAACACCATCATCCCCTCAGGACTAATCAACAAGATTCAAAACCTGGGCCTCTGACCCTCCCAATGCAAATAGATTCTTGACTTCCTCATTGGGACACTACTGTCAGTGTAGATTGAAAATAACAGCTCGTCCTCACTAGCAATCAACACTGGCACAGTTCAAGGAAGCACGCTTAGCCCACTGCTCTATTCTCTGTACACCCGTTACTTTCTGGCTTGAACACAACGTACAAATTTGCCAATAACAGACTGTTGTTGGCAGAAATTCAGAAGATGTTGAGGAGAGAGGAGTCAGATAGATCAGTTAGTTGAGTGGTTTTGCAACAACAACCTTGCACTCAAAATTAGTAAGACCAAGGAATTGATTGTGGATTTCAAGAAGACTAGTTGAGGGAAAACACACCAGTCCTTATCAAGGGATAAGCTGTTGAAAGCATGAATAGTTTCAAATTCCTGGGTAATAACATCTCTGAAGGTCTATCCTGGGCTCAACACATCGATGCAATTATGAAGAAGGCACATCAGTGGCTATAATTCATTAGGAATTTGAGAAGATTCGGTATGTCACCAAAGACTCTATCAAAGTTCTACAGATGTACTGTGAAAAGCATTCTAACTGGTTGCATCATCATCTAGTATGGAGGGGCCACTGCGCAGTACTGGCAAAAACTGCATATGGTTGCAACCTCCGCCAGTTCCATTATGGGCACTCGCCTCCTCAGCATCCAGGAGATCTTTAAAAGATGATGCCTCCAAATGGCCACATCCATCATTAAGGATTCCTATCAAGCTGGACATGGTCTGTTCTTATTACTACCAACAAAGAGGAGCTACAGGAATCTGAAGACACGCACTCAGTGTTTTAGGAAGAGCTTTTGTCCCCTCCACGATCAGATTTCTAAATGGACAATGCACACAATCTCACTATTTTTGCTCTCTTTTTGCACTACTTACATATAATATATAATATATTTCTTATTGTAATTTATAGTTTTCATGTATTGCACTGTACAGCTGCTGCAAAACAACAAACTTCATGTTATTTGTCAGTGATACTTAACCTGATTCTGAATCTGTTGCAAAACAACCTGCAGCTCCATACATTCTTTGAAAGAGAACAGTTAGATTTCAACCACAAGCTAAAGATTATTTGGTCACCATTATGAATGGAACTTCAACTTGTGTCATGTGGTTGCTGCTATTTCTGTATTACAAGAGTTCCTCTTTCCCAATTATGCCTCATTTGGATATGCTAACTCAGCGGTCCCCAACTGCCAGGCCGTAGACTGGTACTGGGCCGCGAAGAGTGTGTTACCGGGCCATGAGGAAACGATATGATTTGGCAATATGAGTCAGCTGCACCTCTCCTCATTCCCTGTCATGCACTGTTGAGCTTGAACGCACGCGAGGTCACTACTTGCACGTCATCCATGTCAGCGCGGGAAGGAGATCAACTCCTCGAGCTTGCAAATGACGATGGGCTGTAAAGTATGTTTGACATAACATCTCTACCGGCATTCTGGATCAAAGTCAAGGCTAAATATCCTGAGATAGCCACGAAAGCACTGAAAACGTGGATTCCATTTGCAACATATCTCTGCAATGAATGCAACGAAAACTAAATTGCGGAATAGACTAGACATAAGGACCCCCCTTTGAGTATCACTGTCTCCCATCACCCCTCGATGGCACCATCTTGTTGCAGGGAAACAAGCCCAGGGCTTCCACTGATTCAGCGATATTGGTGCGTTGCAATGATTTTGTATGTTCATACCTGGAAAATATGTGCTGTGTGTTTAATATCCAAACGTTACTTAAAATGTTATGATGTTATTGACGTATAAGTGACTTATATAACCATAAAACCATAGAACTATTACAACACGGAAAAAGGCGATCTCAGCCCTTCTGGTCCGTGCCGAACGCTACTCTCACTTAGTCCCACTGACCTGCACTCAGCCCACAACCCTCCATTTCTTTCCTGTCCATATATCTATCCAATTTTTCTTTAGATGATAATATCGAACCTGCCTCTACCACTTCTACTGGGAATTCATTCACCACTTACTTCAACCTCCCCTGTCCTCCCCGATAATTGACTTATCACTATATTCATGCAAGGAAAATATGCACTGTGTGTTTAATATTAAATTCGTTAGATAAACCCTTTTAGAAACAAAATTGAGTGTATTAGCCACTTATCACCTGTATTCCGGTCGTGATTAACACCGCCCCCTGCCACCGAACAGAATTGCCAATAAAGATTTGTAGAAAAAAAATTGGCATGTGCACGCATGTGCACACAGGTGCCCATGCAAGGCTTCGTGGTCATGGTAGTCTTTCTCGGGTTAAACACAATGTATTTGACTGCTACTCTTGTCTGTTGGCAACCCTACCCCTCACCGGCCGGCCAATCCACAAGAATATTGTCAATATTAAACTGGTCCACAGTGCAGAAAAGGTTGGGGACCCCTGTGCTTACTAATGAGTAATACTGATTGATGTCATAAGTTCCTTCATTACCATCTTGAAGATAAGATTGACATAAAAGATGGAGACGTGAACACAGATAAGTGTTTTAAAATGATGACATTGCCTTATAAGGACCTTATGTTGGTTGGTAAGCACAGGGTGATTCCAAATTTGCAGATGGTTGCAAGGTAGACAAATATATATTTCCACACAGATTCAGCTACCAGAAAATAAAATTTCTCCCTCTATTTTTTTTCTCTTTATTTTCGATGAAAACACATTGGAGTTGCAAAAAGGATTTCATTTTAATTTGTATTCCTGGCTAGGAATATAAATTAATAAATTGGTGGCTAAGTGCCCTGGCAATTAATGAGGTTAAGTAATCATGCACGATGTTGACAAAGTCTGCACGAAGGAACTCTGATGACACTACTTTCAGCAAAAGCATAAATTGCATTTCCATGTTTGGAGCTCTCTTACTGAGTGTTACAGGATACATTCCTCCATATAGTTCAGCAATAATAACTGTGGAACAAAAAGTTCATGTTCTGACTGTCTTGGTAATAGTTATTTTTGGGGCCCTAATAAACAGGTAAAAACTGATATGTTTAATTAACCACAGAACTTGTCAATCAAACTCACACTTCCCAGCTCAATGAACAGACAGGGAACTTTCTGTATTTGATAACACATGCACTGTTTACCAAGTACCCACGCAGTCTGATCCTGTTTACACTGCTGCATTGTAGTGTGAAGAGTTAATGTACTTTCCCACAGTAGAACTGTTTCTGCCAGACAATTCTCATTGTTAGAAATCTTTGGAAAGTCCTGACAGCGGTCTCTTTATTACCATTCATCAACCTGCCCCTGCCTCCATCCTGTTTCCTGAGCAGTATTCAGCAACTGTCTTCAACCATCTGTCTGTACAATTAAACTTTGTCATGTTTTTGTCACATTTTTCTGTGTTAATCTTTTTATTCCATTTACAATTTCCAGTGTCTATATTTATAACATGCTTCCTGATTTATTCGAATATGATTCCATTACCTTGAGGCTAACCACCAGAACTTTGCAAATTGTCAACTTAACCATTTTATTTATTTGCCTGCTCTTTTTTATCACAACCAATCATTTTTGTTTTTTGGACCTTGACATTTGCAGATTTACAATAATATTTTTAGCTTTCTATGTGTAAAGATTTATATGAACTGGGAAGGAGATATCATGGAAGAGCATGGCATTCTGTAAACTTCATCATTTTTAAGCCAACATAGAGAAATTATGGCGAGAGAGGTTTAAGAGATGGGCTGAGAGAGGGACAGGGCAGGAAAGGAGACAGGCCTCATAACCTTTGGGCATGGGTTGGTAAGATAGCAATGGAGCAAAAAGCTCACCACGGCCATATCAGTTCACGGCTTTGAGTGCATAGCAAAAATAAAGGTATTTGTTAATATGCTGCTCAGGAATTGGGAATAAGCTAAATGCTAGAGGATTATGAAAAGATAAACAAAAGCCAATCAAAGCGTGAGTTACGACTGGTGAGGGAACAATCAATCAGCTGGTGCCTTGAACATGAGACAAAATAATAATGGCCATTTCTGTTCTTGTGGGTCCAGAGATGGTGAAAGTGTCCAATAAAAAGTTAGGTTCTGGTTCAGGAATTAAGAATGATTTGGAGAGAGTCATCAGTTTCGGAGTATAGAGGGTTGGGTGCTGGTAGCCTTGGTCATTTGGGTCTATGAGGAACATTAAGGACTCTGGTTGGCTTGGTGCAACTTTCTGGGGAGATGGAAGTAATGCTAACAGAAGAAAAGAAGATAAATAGAGAACTTACCCAACATAGTCCCCTATCCACTATCATACTGAAAGGTCGTTATGGAACATTGCAAAGCAATTCAGATTAAGCATTCTTCCGATACAAGGAACACGGTGCTATGAATGGTGTTGTTCTATTAACTGATGATGCCTAAACTTACCACAAGAGATGTGGTTACTCATGGTAAGGAGGTATTTGGCAAGTTTCTGAAGTGATACAAAATAATTGTTTTTGTTACACTTCAGAGGAATCGGATAGCACTGAAATGCAAAGTATCATGTGAGTGAATTTTCAGGCATTGGCTTTCTATTATGTTAAATCTGTTAGAAATCATTGCATTTTGACTTAACTTGTTTATTTCACCATTTGCATGGATAACAATGATCATTGAAGAGACTGTGGATGAAGCACCACCTAGAAAATTGAAGAATAACTTAATTAAAGTGGTCATAATGATTTAAAAGAAGCCAACACTTTTAGAGGGGAAACAACAGAGCATCACCTTCAAAGAAGTGCTTGCCTATTCTTGAAGAAAGATCATGAATTGCTTTTTACAAGACTGAGTTGTCGGGATTTTCAAGGATATTTAACAAATGCAGGGAATGTAATTAGATTTAACAATCTAACTGAATGGCCAGCTCCAATTCCCATGTCTTTAATTCTAATGTGAGTAACTGACTACGTGTTAGCACATGGCCAAGTGGTTAAGGCGTTCGTTTTGTGATTTGAAGGTCGCCAGTTCGAGCCTTGGCTGAGGCAGCATGTGTGTCCTTGAGCAAGGCACTTAATCACACATTGCTCTGCGGTGACACCGGTGCCAAGCTATATGGGTCCTAATGCCCTTCCCTTGGACAACATCGGTGGCGTGGAGAGGGGAGACTTGCAGCATGGGTGACTGCTGGTCTTCCATACAACATTGCCCAGGTTTGTGCCCTGAAAAGCTTCCAAGGCACAAATCCATGGTCTCATGAGACTAACGGATGCCTATATAAAACTGACTACATTAAGTGAACATGGGTAGGTGTATACAGGAAGAGAGAAAAGCATAGTCAGAGTAGTTGTCTATTCCTTCAATTCGATTGAAGATTTTCTATTCTATTGAAATAAAATTTGGGCAAAGTATACCATCCCTGTTTCATCCAATACATAGATTAAAGTTGCCTCTACTTTGAGGTTAAATTGGAGAATGAGTTAGGTCTTTGATCCATCTTTAATTCCCTAACTCTAGAATTTCCATGCTCAACTCTAGAACTTTCATTCTCACTCTCTTTTTTTGTATTTAAAATGCTTCTGAAACCTATTTCTTTAAGAAAATATTTGGTCCTTATACCTTCTTATTTGGCTCAGCATCAATTTTTTTAAAATTACAAATTAGTGAAGGACTTTGTGATGTTTTATTAAAGGAAGGAACTATGTAAGTATATTGGTTCACACGTTAGATCATTTGTGCCATTTTAGCTGAATTTTGCTTGATTTCCCACATCTACCTCAGGCCAACTGGATGCATGTCAAAAAGGAAAGGTCCTTTACCATCAATGCCTTAATTCTTCCTGACACACACAAAAAAAAAGAACCTTGTGAAAAATGCAAAACTTTGAGTGGAAATTGTTTTTGAAAAATTGTACATTGGTGCTTGAAGGAAATGAGCATCTGCTCTTTCTCAAGCTGTCAGCTCACAGTAGTGCCCATTGGATGCCTTACCAGCAGACTATCTATGGGGACTGGAAGCCTAGTAAGCAAAGTCATAATGTTTTTATCTAAGGACATTTGTTTTTTTTAAATTATCACCAATAAATCAACTAATACACAAACAAGATAGTTTTCCATTTGTGCTTATTTTGGAAATAAAAGTAAATACTTCAACACGAGTGATCAGGATGATAGCCAAGATGTTGTTGGAGCCTTGGCCTCAGCTGTGTCTAATGCACTCAGCGGCTTCTTAATGGCAGCTGCAGTAAATCATACTGGCCAAAGGCTGGAATTTGTAGTAGTGACTTTACATTGAGGCCAATACCTTGGCTTTTCAGCCGGCTGATTATTGCAAATGTTTCAACATTGTCATTTGCACTCTCAAAGCTAGGATCCCACAATCAGTCAAGATCCTGTTCTCATAGGTTACTTAGTTATCCTTGACCACTTTTGGCAAGTCTGTAGAGTTTTGATCTGATCGATTGGTTCTGAGACTGTTTTGTCCTGTGCTGATCATCGTGCTGCTGCCACTGTTCAGCATTTATTTAGTTTTGTGTTGTAATATCAATAGGTCACTATCTCATTTTATCAACACCTGATGCTCCTCAAGAGGCATTTCGACATTCTTTATTGAACTAAGATTGAATCTTGGTTCAATGATAATGAAAGCAGAAAGGACATGTGAGGCCATCAGATTATAGATTGTGATAGAAAGCCAATCTAACCGTTCTAAATCTATCGTGCACAAGATAATGATTGTTTTGTTCCCTCTCTCTTTCTCCCTCTCTCTCTTTCTCTCTCTCTTTCTCTCTCTCCTGTCCTTACGATCAAGGATGTCCTGTCTCCATTACAATGATGAAGTCAACGTAATACCCACAGTCTCAGGGACAGAAAGGTAGGGAGGGAGTGCTTGAACAGTAGATATGTGAATTGGAAGACACAATGCAAATAGACAATGGTCCAATGCCATTTTGAATGGTCATGGGCTGGAAACTCCCGTGAGTTTGTGGGGAAGTTACAGCTTTGCAAGGAGAGTTTGAAAGCTTCTGGAACTGTTTCCTTTATCCTACTGGTAATTTCTTGCTGTGACAGATTTCCAAGTACTTTGTCTGCTTCCAGAGTTTGGTGCAGGGCATGTGAACAAAGTATCTAAGTGAATGGAGCTAACACTACATAATTAGGATCAACACCTATCACCCACACAACACACCTTCTAGTTCTCCTACCCTCTCTCCCACCTCGTTACAACTACCCATCATCCCTCCTTAAATTGGTTTAATTTATCACCTTCCTGGTGGATTAAATTCTGGCATCTAATGCTTCTGGAATCCACTTGTCACCTTTCAGCTTCTGTCTCAAACTGTACCTCTCCCCTACATGGCTCCTTATGCACCTTTTGTTCTTTTTACTTATCTACCACTACCTATCACTCGCTAGCCACTGTCTCCTGACTCCATGATTTCTCCCTCTTCCACCTGGCTCCATCTTTCCATTATCCCCCTCCTCACCTAGTAACAGCCCTCCCTCACTCTTCTATATACTACCTATCTCTCCTCTTCCATTTCATTTCCATGTGGAGCTTCAATATGAAATGTCAATCATTATTTTGTTAAACCAGTCCAGGTAATACTTCGGTGCGGTGACTGTCTTCAACAAACACTCCAAAGTCACCACACATTTCCTGTTGTGGTAATCCAGAACTACACATAATAATCCAGATGTGGCCTAAATAAAGTTTTGTATGGCTGTAATATAAGTTTCCAACTTCTAAACTCAATGCTCTGACAAGTG
Organism: Mobula hypostoma; assembly: GCF_963921235.1. NCBI lineage: Eukaryota > Metazoa > Chordata > Chondrichthyes > Myliobatiformes > Myliobatidae > Mobula > Mobula hypostoma. The sequence continues at coordinate 100,376,721 of NC_086103.1, read as the reverse complement.
AAGGCATGTATGTGTGCCTTTTTAACTGTCCTATCTATCTGAGTTCCTGCTTTCACTGAGCTATGGACTTGCAACCAGGAATCCCCTTTACATCAATATTCCAAGGGCACTGTCATTTACTGAATGCTTTACTCCTGCATTTAGCCTTCAAAACTGTATCCCTCACACTTGACTAGATAAAAGCCACATTAGACATTCTTCTGCCACATTTCCAAGTAACCTATATCCGACTATATTCTTTAACAAGATTCCACACTATATGCAACTCCACTAATCTTCACTTCATTTGCAAACTTACTAATCAGTCCATTTACATTTTCATTCGGATCATTAATATATGTTCCAAACGACAGATGTCCCAGCAGATCCTATAGTACATCACTGATCTTGGACCTCCAGTTAGGAAAACAGACCTCCATCACTACGTTTTGTCTTCTATTATCCAATCAGTTTTAGATCCAAATTACCAAGTGACTGTGGATCCTATATGAAAATGTTCTCGACCTATCTAATAATGAAGGACCTTGTCAAGTGCTTTACTTATCCACGTAGACAATATTTGCATTCCTATCCTAATCAAGCATCATTTTTATCTCTTCAAAGAAGTTATTTGATATTGATTTATTTATTCTGCTGGTTGCTTTCAAATAATTTTTGGGGTGGGTGGTTCAGGGAGCATGGTGATAGCATGACGATATCCCCCTGGTGCTTTGGTTTACCTGTTGTTGGTAAAATCTCAGATGAAGGAAAACAATACTGTCAAAAAATACATACTATGCGCAGAATTTGAAGATTTGATATTCAAATGTTCCTTTGATCAAACAGTAAAATGTTGCATCGGTGTAGCTTCTGAGATATAGGAAACAGTTCATCGTCTCTGCTGACTTATCTTAGACCATTGCTCTCAGTGTACACCTTCTCTCCAGAACAAAATTTAGATTTAATCCTTGCAAAGTGACCCTGCTGTGTAACACCTCTCAATATAAGATGTGATTTTCTGTCTCCACTGACAGTGCAATGGTTTCTTCTGCATTTGACATGAAACAACTGCTCACTTGCAAATCTGCATTTTGTTTATGAAATGTGTATATAACCATATAACAATTACAGCATGGAAACAGGCCATCTCGGCCCTTCTAGTCCATGCTGAACACTTAATCTATCCTAGTCCCACCGACCTGCACAAAACCCATAACCCTCCATTCATTTCCTGTCCATATAGCTATCCAATTTAACTTTAAATGACAACATAGAACCTGCCTCAACCACTTCTGCTGGAAGCTCGTTCCACACAGCTACCACTCTCTGAGTAAAGAGGTTCCCCCTCATGTTACCCCTAAACTTTTGTCCTCTAATTCTCAACCCATGCCCTCTTGTTTGAATCTTCCCCACTCTCAATGGAAAAAGTCTAACCACGTCAACTCTATCAATCCCCCTCATAATTTTAAACACCTCTATCAAGTCTCCCCTCAACATTCTACACTCCAAAGAATAAAGACCTAACTTGTTCAACCTTTCTCTGTAACTTAGGAGATAAAACCCAGGCAACATTTTAGTAAACCTCCTCTGTACTCTTTCAATTTTATTGACATCCTTCCTATAATTCGGTGGCCAGAACTGTACACAATACTCCAGATTTGGTCTTACCAATGCCTTATATAAATTCAACATTACATCCCAACTCCTATAGTAATGCTTTGATTAATAAAGGCCAGCAAACCAAAAGCTTTCTTCACTACATGAGATTCCATCTTCAGGGAACTATGCACCATTATTCCTAGATCCCTCTGTTCTAAAGCATTCTTTAATGCCCTACCATTTACCATGTATATCCTATTTTGATTAGTTCTACCAAAATGTAGCACCTCACATTTTTCAGCATTAAACTCCATCTGCCCTCTTTCAGCCCACTGTCCTAAATCTCTCTGCAAGTTTTGAAAACCTACCTCATCATCCACAACACCACCTATCTTAGTAACATCTGCATACTTACTAATCCAATTTACCACCCCATAACCTAGATCATTAATATATATTACAAACAACATTGGACCCAGTACATATCCCTGAGGCACACCACTACACACCGTCCTCCAATCTGACCCACAGTTATCCACCACTACTCTCTGGTGTCTCCCATCCAGCCACTACTGAATCCATTTTACTACTTCCATATTAATGCCTAAAGATTGAACCTTCCTAACTAACCTTCCATGTGGAATCTTGTCAAAGGCCTTACTGAAGTCCTAGACAACATCCACCGTTTTACCCTTGTCAACTTTCTTAGTAACCTCATCAAAAAATTCAATAAGACTTGTCAAACAAGACCTTCCACGCACAATTCCGTGTTGACTGTTCCTAATCAGACCCTGTCTATACAGAAAATTATGCATACCATCTCTAAGAATACTTTCCATCAATTTACCCACCACGGATGTCAAACTCACAGGCCGATAATTGCCAGGTTTACTCTTAAAACCATTTTTAAACAATGGAACAACATGAGCAATACACCAATCCTCCGGCACCATCCCGTTTCTAATGACATTTGAAATATTTCTGTCAGAGCCCCTATTATTTCGACACTAACTTCCCTCAAAGTCCCAGGGAATATCTTGTCCGGACCCGGAGACTTATCCACTTTTATATTCCTTAAAAGTGTCAGTACTTCCTCTTCTTTAATTGTCATACTTTCCATGACTACCCTACTTGTTTCCTTTACCTTACACAATTCAATATCCTTCTCCTTCGTGAATACCAAAGAAAAGAAATTGTTCAGAATCTACTCCATCTCTTTTGGCTCCGCACATAGCCTTCCACTCTGGTTCTCCAAGGGACCAATTTTATCTCTCACTATCCTTTTGCCACTAACATAACTGTAGAAACCTTTTGGATTTATTTTCATCTGACTTGCCAAAGCAGCCTCGTATCTTCTTTTAGCTTTTCTGATTTCTTTCTTAAGATTCTATTTACATTCTTTATATTCCTCGAGTACCTCATTAACTCCAAGCTGCCTATATTTATTGAAGATCTCTCTCTTTTCCTGAACCAAATTTCTAATATCTCTTGAAAACCATGGCTCTCTCAAACTTTTAACCTTTCCTTTCAACCTAACAGGAACATAAAAATTCTGAACCCTCAAAATTTCACCTTTAAATGACCTCCATTTCTCTGTTACATCCTTCCCATAAAACAAATTGTCCCAATCCACTCCTTCTAAATCATTTCGTACCTTCTCAAAGTTAGCCTTTCTCCAATCAGAAATCTCAATCCTAGGTCCACTCCTATCCTTCTCCATAATTACACTGAAACTAATGGTATTGTGATCACTGGACCCAAAAAAGCTCCCCGACAGATACCTCCGTCACCTGCCCTGTCTCATTCCCTAACAGGAGATCCAACACTGCTCCTTTTCTAGTTGGTACCTCTATGTATTGCTTCAAAAAACTATCCTGCACACATTTTACAAACTCCAAACCATCCAGCCCTTTTACAGAATGGGCTTCCCAGTCTATGTGTGGAAAATTAAAATCTCCCACAATCACAACCTTGTGCTTACTACAAATATCTGCTATCTCCTTACAAGTCTGCTTCTCCAGTTCTCGGTCCCTATTAGGTTGTCTATAATAAGCGTCATAACACCTTTCCTATTCCTCAATTCCACCCAAATAGCCTCCCTAGATGAGTCCAGTAATCTATCCCGCCAGAGCAGCGCTGTTATATAATCTCTGACAAGCAATGCAACACCTCCCCCTCTTGCCCCTCCTATTCTGTCACATCTGAAGCAACGAAATCCTGGAATATTTAGCTGCCAATCACACGACTCCTGCAACCACTAATAGCTACAACATCATATTTCCAGGTATCAATCCATGCTCTCTGGTTTGAGAATCACCCACTATAGCATCATCTCCAAATCCATTCTAATAGTGTCTTTCAATATTCGATAGGTTTCAATTAGATTTCCCCTCCTCATTCTTCTGAACTCTAGCAAGAGCAAGCCCAGAGCCATCAAATGCTCCTCATACATTAACCCTTACATTCCATGAATCATCCTCATGAAACACCTCCGGACTGTCTCCAATGCCGGTATTGTCTTAGAGATGTGTCCCAAAACAGCTCATGATGCTCCAAGGGCAGTCTGATCAATGCATTATAAAGCATCAGCATTGCACCATTGCTTTTATATGCTAGTCCTCTTAAATGAAAGCCAGCACTGCATTTGCCTTCCTTGCCAATGACTAATCCTGCAAGTGAACATTTAAGGAATCCCAAAGAAGGATAGGTTCTTGTGGGAGTTTTAAATTGGAGTAGGCCAAATTACGAGGGCATGGGGCAGGAACTAGAAATTGGGAACACCTTTTTTCTGGCAAGTCTACTTTAGACATGTGGAGGGTGTTTAAAGATCAATTGCACAGAGTACAGGAAGTGTATGCTCCTGTTAGAAGGAAGGATGGGAAGAAAAGATAAAAGAACATTCAATGTCCAGAGAGGTAATGAATTTAGTCAAGAATAAAAAGGAAAAATTTGTAAAGCTTTGGAGGATCAAATGAAGCACATGAGGAGTTTAAATAACTAAAAGAGGGAATTAGGAAAGGCAGAAGGGGTCATGAAAAATTCTTGGCAAGTAGGAATAAGGTAAATCCCAAGGCATCCCTTCCATACATCAAGAGCAAGAGGATGGGACTACTGATGCATAAAGGGGGGAACATTTGCTTGGATGCAAAGAATGGGTGAGGTACTTAATGAAGACTTTGCTTCAGTATTTACCAAGGAAAATGACATGGAGGGCCAGGAGATCAGTGCTGAGTGTATAAATATGTTAGAGCATTTAGAGGTCAAGGAGGAGAAAGTGTTAGGCCTCCTAATGAGTATTAAGGTAGATAGGTCCCCAGGGTCCGATGGGATTTATCCCAGGTTATTCAAGGAGGCAAGGCACAAGACAACTGGGGCATTGACTAGTAACTTCATGTCCTCTCTAGGCACAGACGAGATCCTGGAGGACTAGTGAGTGGCTGATGTTGTAGTTCTATTTAGGAAGGGAACAAGGGAAAATCCTGGGAACTATAAACTGGAAAGTTTCACATCAGCTGCAGGGAATTTGCTGGAGAAAATTCTTGGGGATAAGATACATGAGCTCTTGGAAAATTGTGGTCTAATTTGCAAAAGCCAGCTTGGCTTTGTGCATGGCAACCTTACTATCTTGATTGAGTTTTTTGACAAGGTGATGAGAGAGGTTGATGAGTGTAGGGCAGTGGATGTTGTCTACATGGATTTTAGTCAGGCATTTGTCAAAGACCCTCAAGGGAGACTAATCCAGCAGATGAACATGCATGGGGTCCATGGTGCATTAGCTGTCAGGACTGAGACCTGGCTTGTGCATAGAAAACAGAAGGTAGTGGTTAAGGGTCTTATTCCAGCTGGAGATCTGTAATTAGTGGTGTTCCACAGGGATCTGTGCTGAGACCTCTACTGTCTGTGATGTCTATAAATGACCCGGATGAGAATGTAGATGGGTGGGTTAGTAAGTTTGCGGATGGTAGTAAGATTGGCAAAGTTGTAGATAGTGTAGAAGACTGGCAAACTTCCAGCGCAATATAGATCAGTTGCAGATATGGTCAGAGTATCATGGTCCGGATCGGGGTCCCATTAAATTTAGCTTGTTTATGTTACGATCCGGACCGTTGATTCCCTGTTTTCCTGTGTCCCTCGACTTTGGTGATTAGAGGCAATTAACACTCGGCTGAACCGGTAGTTTATAGTCTTCGGCTTTCAGCCGTTCGGTGTGGGAGCGTTTGCAAAGTCACCAAGGTACGGCGTGCCATTGTCATCTGGCCGGAGCAAGACTAGTCTCCGCCCGAAGTGAGTGCCGGTAATTCACTTTTCCTCACCAGAGCAACTCTGTCAAGTTACCTCACCAAAACGAGCCTGCAAAGTTTCCTCACCGAGGTGGGTCCATCAGTTAACCCGCCACAGGGAATCAAGAACCGCTCTCTACTGTTCCCGGGCCGAGTCGAGAGTTCGCCACTACCCGGAGGCTCCAAGTCAAGTCCTGGCTCCGGCGGCAATCAAGTACCAAGTCAAGTCCTGGCTCCGGGGGCATTCAAGTATCAAGTCAAGTCCTGGGCCTGGCGGCTTCCCAGTTCTGAGTCAAGTCCTGGCCCTGGCGGTCTGTGATTCCTGTCCTACCCCCTTGTGTGAATCCCCTTCTCTGCCCCTCTCACCTCTAGCCCTCGTCTACAGCCCCCGCCTGCACTTTGGTCTAGTTCCATCATCAGAGCTAGATAGGTACTGTCTGGTGTTCATTCGCATTGGTCTTGTCTTGTCTTGACCTCACCTCCGTGGGGTAAGTCAGGCCATCTTGCCATTGCCCCACGGAGGGTCATGAGTCCCGGCCCTATGTCCTGTACCCAAGGAGGGGTCCCGACTCTGTGTTCTGTGTGTGTGTCCATGGTTCCATGTACCTGCTCCCCGAGACCGAGGCTCTGTGTTCCCATGTTCCTCCTTTCCCTTGCCTATGTCATGTCCTTGCCTGGTTCTGGGGTCTGAGCCCAAGACAAGTCCCAGGTACAGGGTCCTTGCCCAGTCTCTGGCTCGGAGTCCATACCCTAGTCTCTTCATGTCTCCTCTAGTTCTGGGAGCCGATTCCGAGTCCAAGCCCAGACTCTTGGTCCCAGCCTAGTCGTAGTCCTCAGTCCTTGTCCAGTTCGCTACTCCTGCTCCTGCCTTGCTCTCCTGGTATCGAACAATAGACTAAATCTAAGTAACTTCACAAGATGTGTCTTGCATTTGGGTTCACCCTTGCTCCCAATGTCCCGCCATTTGTGACACAGAGAAATGGCAGATGGAGTTTAATCTAAATAAATGTGAGGCATTGCACTTTGGTAGCATAACTGCAAGGAAACAATATACTGTTAAGGGCAAGGCCCTTAATTGTGTTGCTGAGAAGACAGATCTTGGGATCCAAGTTCATAGCTCATTGAAAGTGGCTACACAGGTTGATAAGGTGGTTAAGAAGGATAATGGATGTTTTCTTTTATTAGTTGAGGCATTGAGTTCAAAAGTCAGGAAGTTATGTTACAACTTTATAAAAGTCTGGTTAGGCCACAGCTGGAGTATTATGTCCATATCTGGTCACCCACTATAGGAAGGATGTTGAGGTTTTGGAGAGAGTGCAGAAGAGGTTTACCAGGGTGCTGCCTGGTTTAGAGGGCTTGTGCTGTCATAAAAGGCAGGATAAGCTTGGGTTGTTTTCTGTGGAACAGCAGAGGCTGAGGGGAGGTCAGATAGAGGTTTATAAGATTATGAGAGGCATTGGTAGAGTATCTGTTTCCAGGGTTGAAATGTCTAATACCAGAGAGGATGCATTGAAGGTGAGAAGGAGTAGGTTCAAAGGGGATGTGAGGGGTACGTTTTTGACTCGGAGAGTGATGGATGCCTGGAAAGCACTGCCTGGTATGGTGATAGAGGCAAATAAATTAGACATTTTTAAAAGACATTTAGATAGGCACATGGATATGAGGAAGATGGAGGGATATGGATATTGTGCAGGTAGGTGGGATTAATGCTCGGGTGTTTTTGATTCACTTTTTACCTGAAACGGCACAGCATTGTAGGCCAATGGGCTGTTCCTATGCTATACTCTTCTGTGTTCTATGTTTTAAGGACTCCCAAGTCCCTTTGCACCTCTGATTTTTGAATTTTTTTCCTGTTTAGAAAATAGTCTATAAATACAGTATGTTCCTACTATCAAGTGCATGGCCATTCACTTCCCTACGCTATATTCCGTCTGCCTCTTCTTTGCCCATTCTCCCAATTCCTTCTCATGTGCAGTACCTTATTAAAGGCCTTCAGCAAATTCAAATAAATAATACCCACTGACTCTCTATCCTGCTGAATTTCAATACATTTGTCAGGCAAGGTGTCTCCTTAATGAAGCGCAGCTGACTTTGTACTTTATCACAAACCTCCAAATTCCATAGAAACCATAGAAAAACTAGAGCACAGAAACAGGCCCTTTGGCCCTTCTTGGCTGTGCCGAACCATTTTCTGCCTAGTCCCACTGACCTGCACACGGACCATATCCCTCTATACACCTCCCATCCATGTATCTGTCCAATTCATTCTTAAATGTTAAAAAAGAACCCCCATTTACCACCTCGTCCGGCAGCTCATTCCATACTCCCACCACTCTCTGTGTGAAGAAGCCCCCTCTAATGTTCCCTTTAAACTTTTCCCCCCTCACCCTTAACCCATGTCCTCTGGTTTTTTTCTCCCATTGCCTCAGTGGAAAAAGCCTGCTTGCATTCACTCTATCTATACCCATCATAATTTTATAAACCTCTATCAAATCTCCCCTCATTCTTCTACGCTCCAGGGAATAAAGTACTAACCTATTCAACCTTTCTCTGTAACTGAGTTTCTCAAGTCCTGGCAACATCCTTGTAAACCTTCTCTGCACTCTTTCAACCTTATTTGTATCCTTCCTGTAATTTGGTGACCAAAACTGAACACAATACTCCAGATTCGGCCTCACCATTGCCTTATACGACCTCATCACAACATTCCAGCTCTTATACTCAATACTTTGATTAATAAAGGCCAATGTACCAAAAGCTCTCTTTACGACTTTATCTACCTGTGATGCCACTTTTAGGGAATTTTGTATCTGTATTCCCAGATCCCTCTGTTCTACTGCACTCCTCAGTGCCTTACCATTACCCTGTATGTTCTACCTTGGTTTGTCTTTCCAATGTGCAATACCTCACACTTGTCTGTATTAAACTCCATCTGCCATTTTTCAGCCCACTTTTCCAGCTGGTCCAAGTCCCTCTGCAGGCTCTGAAAACCTTCCTCACTGTCTACTACACCTCCAATCTTTGTATCATCAGCAAATTTGCTGATCCAATTTACCACATTATCGTCCAGATCATTGATATAGATGACAAATAACAATGGACCCAGCACTGATCCCTGTGGCACACCACTAGTCACAGGCCTCCACTCGGAGAGGCAATTCTCTACTACCACTCTTTGGCTTCTACCATTGAGCCAATGTCTAATCCAATTTACCACCTCTCCATGTATACCTAGCGACTGAATTTTCCTAACTAACCTCCCATGCGGGACCTTGTCAAAGGCTTTACTGAAGTCCATGTAGACAATATCCACTGCCTTCCCTTCATCCACTTTCCTGGTAACCTCATCGAAAAACTCCAAGAGTTTGGTCAAACATGACCTACCACGCACAAAGCCATGTTGACTCTCCCTAATAAGTCCCTGTCTATCCAAATGCTTGTAGATTCTGTCTCTTAGCACTCCCTCCAATAACTTACCTACTACCGATGTTAAACTTACCGGCCTATAATTTCCCGGATTACTTTTCGATCCTTTTTTAAACAACGGAACAACATGAGCCACTCTCCAGTCCTCTGGCACCTCACCTGTAGACAGCGACATTTTAACTATTTCTGTCAGGGCCCCTGCAATTTCAACACTAGTCTCCTTCAAGGTCCGAGGGAACACCCTGTCAGGTCCTGGGGATTTATCCACTTTAATTTTCCTCAAGACAGCAAGCACCTCCTCCTTTTCAATCTGTACAGTTTCCATGATCTCACTACTTATTTCCCTTAACTCCATAGACTTCATGCCAGTTTCCTTAGTAAATACAGACGCAAAGAAAGATTCCCTGAAATCTCATTCTTAGTAACGATCTCTAACACATTCTCAACCACTGAAGTTGGGCTAACTGACCTAATTTTGTTTCTTCTACCTCCCTCCCTTCTTAATGGGTAGAATGATATTGGCAATTTTCTAGTCCTCCTAGAATCTAGTGATTATTGAAGTATCCCTACTATTGCCTCCACAATCTTTTCAGCTATCTCTTTCAGAACCCTGTGGTGTAGTCTATTTTGCATTGGTGACTCATTTAACTTCAGATCTTTCAGCTTCTCACACACCTTCTCCTTAGTGATATCAACTACATTAACTTCTGCTGCCTAACACTCGCATTTCTAGCACACTGCTAGTGTCTTCCACAATGAAGACTGAAGAAAAATACTTATTAGGTATGTCTTCCATTTCTTTGTCCCCCAATACTACCTCTTCAGCATAACTTTCCAGTGGTCCGATATTCACTCTCACCTCTTTTATTATATATCTCAGTGAACTGATGATATATTTTTAAATTTTATTGGTTAGCTTACATCATACCACATCTTTTCACTCCTTATGGTTTAAGTAGGTCATAAAAGAAAAGTCTGTTTTTTTTAATGGGATTCAATGCACAATACATAATTTCCCTTTTCTTTGGCACTTTACTTCTTTACGTCTTACTTCTGTTCTTTAATTTCATTTCCCAGTCCTTAAAGCAATTTCAGAAACTTACTGAGTGTATCATCACAAGCTCTCTTGTAAAAGCTATTATATATTCCATTTCCTACACTTTTTCATATGGGGTCTCCATTCTCAAACAAGGCATTCGACAGGTACTCTATCTACTGTTTCCTTTGTTATTTTGTCTCCTGGAGCAGTAAGTTGAATTGATGGGAAAGTATGTGTTTCTACAACTCTGTGAGCAGTGATGGTGATGAGATTGATGAAGCTGGGCAGAATTAAAATATAGGAAAGTGATTCCTGTTCCCTTGATAAAGATTTGCATATCATTTGAAGAATCTCCTCAAGGATAAATATCATAGATGACGTTAATCTATTTAACAAACAGCTTGAGGAACTCAACAGTTTTTGTGGGGGGGAAAGGAATTGGTGTTGATGCCCTGCATTAGGGCTAATGAAGATAAATAGTATAAAGAGGAGAGGTTGAAAGGTGACAAGAGCACCAACGAGGCTGAAAAATGACAGGGAAAGGACACCAGGTGCAGAGAGCAAGTGGTGATAAACTGGCAGAAATAGATCTGAAGCATTGTAAAGATGGAAGGTGCGGACGAGGGGAAATCTACCTCTGCTCTATTTGGAGGAAGATGCAGCAGTGAGACAGAAATCTGGGAAATCGTGGAAATGCAAGAGCTCTATCAACCACATCCTCATCTGTGTTTGATGACCTGCTCTCACTTGGGCCCGATCAAAAATCTAGTGAAACCCCTTGAGTTCCTTGGCTGCATAAGCCTAGGGAAGATACTCAACAGTGCCGCCAAATTTGTGAGATTGAAATGGCTCGCCCACGCCAAACACCAGCATCTTCTCTCTTCATCTCCTGCTGAACCAAAAAAAAACCAAGACCAACCTTAATGTCCCTCACCAAGAAAACCTCCCGCTAATTGGATGGCACACATTCCTCATCATCACTTATCTTCAGCCATAACCCAAACAGGCTGAAAACAGAACAGACTGCTGTTACAGAACTGCTAAATGAAATACCTACAGCATAACAATAAAGATGTGAACCAGAGTATTACACTAGTTATCAAAGCAACAGACAAGGATGGTTTCATTGCAGTCTAGTAGACTGATCTCTATTTTGAAAAGGCCGCAAACTGCTCTTGGATACCTCCTCATAGCTATCCCTGGGCCATGACCCAGACTGCTGTCTCCGTCACTGTTACAAATTTCATATTAGCCACCAGACTGATGGTCCTCCAATCCTGCACTTCCTGCTTCTATCTCCTACCCGAGATCCACTGCAGGACTGACCTGGTTGACTTTTTCCCTCTGTGTGTATTTGCCCCACTGAACTTATCTCCTCATACCTTGATTCTATTCTGCCAAGATTTCAATCACTACTTATTCCTTGAACTCTATTGCATTAAAGATCCAACTCATTCCCCTTTACCAACATTCCCATTCACACCTTGTAGGTATTGCTCTCAAACAGACCAACTCCTCTTTGATTTCTCTCACTTGCTACAAAACAAAAGGAGTAGATGGAGGAAACACTCAATAGGCTTCAGCTACACCTGTTCTTTTGTTGGTTACAAATAACAGTGTTTATTTCAGTCTTTTCTGGTTTTACTGTCCACGCTCCGATCATCACCTTCCTTACCACTCAAAGCACTTTGTATCCTTTGTGTCCCTGTTTATCACCCTCCATGCTCTGTCTCCATCTTTATTCTCCATTCCCCTCAGCTGGCTCCATTGGCCTTATTGCCTTTGCCTGCTTCCACCTATCACATAGAAACATAGAAACATAGAAAATAGGTGCAGGAGTAGGCCATTCGGCCCTTCGAGCCTGCACCGCCATTTATTATGATCATGGCTGATCATCCAACTCAGAACCCCGCCCCAGCCTTCCCTTCATACCCCCTGACCCCCGTAGCCACAAGGGCCATATCTAACTCCCTCTTAAATATAGCCAATGAACTGGCCTCAACTGTTTCCTGTGGCAGAGAATTCCACAGATTCACCACTCTCTGTGTGAAGAAGTTCTTCCTAATCTCGGTCCGAAAAGGCTTCCCCTCTATCCTCAAACTGTGACCCCTCATTCTGGACTTCCCCAACATCGGGAACAATCTTCCTGCATCTAGCCTGTCCAATCCCTTTAGGATCTTATACGTTTCAATCAGATCCCCCCTCAATCTTCTAAATTCCAACGAGTACAAGCCCAGTTCATCCAGTCTTTCTTCATATGAAAGTCCTGCCATCCCAGGAATCAATCTGGTGAACCTTCTTTGTACTCCCTCTATGGCAAAGATGTCTTTCCTCAGATTAGGGGACCAAAACTGCACACAATACTCCAGGTGTGGTCTCACCAAGGCCTTGTACAACTGCAGTAGTACGTCCCTGCTCCTGTACTCGAATCCTCTCGCTATAAATGCCAGCATACCATTCGCCTGTTTCACCGCCTGCTGTACCTGCATGCCCACTTTCAATGACTGGTGTATAATGACACCCAGGTCTCGTTGCACCTCCCCTTTTCCTAATCGGCCACCATTCAGATAATAATCTGTTTTCCTATTTTTGCCGCCAAAGTGGATAACTTCACATTTATCCACATTAAATTGCATCTGCCATGAATTTGCCCACTCACCCAACCTATCCAAGTCACCCTGCATCCTCTCAGCATCCTCCTCACTGCTAACACTGCCACCCAGCTTCGTGTCATCCGCAAACTTGGAGATGCTGCATTTAATTCCCTCATCAAAGTCATTAATATATATTGTAAACAACTGGGGTCCCAGCACTGAGCCTTGCGGTACCCCACTAGTCACCGCCTGCCATTCTGAAAAGGTCCCGTTTATTCCCACACTTTGCTTCCTGTCTGCTAACCAATTCTCCACCCACACCAATACCTTACCCCCAATACCGTGTGCTTTAAGTTTGCACACTAATCTCCTGTGTGGGACCTTGTCAAAAGCTTTTTGAAAATCCAAATATACCACATCCACTGGTTCTCCCCTATCCACTCTACTAGTTACATCCTCAAAAAATTCTATGAGATTCGTCAGACATGATTTTCCTTTCACAAATCCACGCTGACTTTGTCCGATCATTTCACCGCTTTCCAAATGTGCTGTTATCACATCCTTGATAACTGACTCCAGCAGTTTCCCCACCACCGACGTTAGGCTAACCAGTCTATAATTCCCCGGTTTCTCTCTCCCTCCTTTTTTAAAAAGTGGGGTTACATTAGCCACCCTCCAATCCTCAGGAACTAGTCCAGAATCTAACGAGTTTTGAAAAATTATCACTAATGCATCCACTATTTCTTGGGCTACTTCTTTAAGCATTCCAGGATGCAGACCATCTGGCCCTGGGGATTTATCTGCCTTCAATCCCTTCAATTTACCTAACACCACTTCCCTACTAACATGTATTTCGCTCAGTTCCTCCATCTCACTGGACCCTCTGTCCTTTACTATTTCTGGAAGATTATTTATGTCCTCCTTAGTGAAGACAGAACCAAAGTAATTATTCAATTGGTCTGCCATGTCCTTGCTCCCCATAATCAATTCACCTGTTTCTGTCTGCAGGGGACCTACATTTGTCTTTACCAGTCTTTTCCTTTTTACATATCTATAAAAGCTTTTACAGTCAGTTTTTATGTTCCCTGCCAGTTTTCTCTCATAATCTTTTTTCCCCTTCCTAATTAAGCCCTTTGTCCTCCTCTGCTGAACTCTGAATTTCTCCCAGTCCTCAGGTGAGCCACTTTCTCTGGCTAATTTGTATGCTTCTTCTTTGGAATTGATACTATCCCTAATTTCTCTTGTCAGCCACGGGTGCACTACCTTCCTTGATTTATTATTTTGCCAAACTGGGATGAACAATTGTTGTAGTTCATCCATGCAACCTTTAAATGCTTGCCATTGCATATCCACCGTCAATCCTTTAAGTGTCATTTGCCAGTCTATCTTAGCTAATTCACGTCTCATACCTTCAAAGTTACCCCTCTTTAAGTTCAGAACCTTTGTTTCTGAATTAACTATGTCACTCTCCATCTTAATGAAGAATTCCACCATATTATGATCACTCTTACCCAAGGGGCCTCTCACGACAAGATCGCTAATTAACAAACTACCTCTATCTCTCAGCTCCACTCTTTCCTATTCCCGATCTAGCTCCATTTGCTCATCAATCCTCAGCACCATTTGCTCCACTTATCACTACAATAGTGTCAAATAACTTAATCAGGATTGACATTTACAGAAGAAATAAGTTCTTCCATGTTCTCCTGTGTTCTGGCAATTAGGAATTGACAACACATTTTACACCTGCACCCCAAAAAATGGTGTGCTGATTTATTATCAGATGTATTGCCCAACTGTGAAAAACAATTTCACTTTATGGTTCCTGCTCACAAAGTTATTGAGCAATAGAAATAATTGTGTAGTATCTGATTTCACAATATCTCTCATAACTTGGAATGTCTTTGTCAAATCCTCTGAGGGATCATCTTTGACAATATCAGTTTTGGCCTGAAGACTTTCTCCTCAACAATGATCAGTAAATTTTAATTCTATACCTCCAATGCCATAATCTTTTACTGATTTACTAAGGATTTGTAGAGTTTTACGAGCATCTCTTTAACACATGCATCTTTCCTGAATTTTTACTCTCATATTGTTTATTAATTAGAGTATGCACAACCCTTAGGTCTTCTGCTGAACTACATCGGCAGTAGTAGAAGTATGGTTTGGTAGTGTATTTTAATCGTTAATGATTTTATAAATGTAAAATTGGTGTAATGATATCATATTCATTCATCATTATCTGCCATGCCATATGATGTGGGTGAGCATGGTCTATTCATGACCATTTTTGTACTTGGCGAATTTTCTATGGAAGTTGTTCACCTTTCCCTTCTTCTGGGTGGTACCTTTACAAAGGGAGTGATCCCAGCCATTATCAATACCATAAGACCATAAGACAAAGGAGCAGAAGTCGGCCATTTGGCCCATCGAGTCTGCTCCGCCATTTTATCATGAGCTGATCTATTCTCCCATTAAGTCCCACTCCCCCGCCTTCTCACCATAACCTTTGATGCCCTGGCTACTCAGATACCTATCAATCTCTGCCTTAAATACACCCAATGACTTGGCCTCCACTGCCGCTAGTGGCAACAAATTCCATAGGTTCACCACCCTCTGACTAAAAATATTTCTTCGCATTTCTGTTCTGAATGGGCGCCCTTCAATCCTTAAATCATGCCCTCTCATACTAGACTCCCCCATCATGGGAAACAACTTTGCCACATCCACTCTCTCCATGACTTTCAACATTCAAAATGTTTCTATGAGGTCTCCCCTCATTCTTCTAAACTCCAAGGAATACAGTCCAAGAGCGGACAAACGTTCCTCATATGTTAACCCTCTCATTCCCGGAATCATTCTAGTGAATCTTCTCTGTACCCTCTCCAACGTCAGCACATCCTTTCTTAAATAAGGAGACCAAAACTGCCCACAGTACTCCAAGTGAGGTCTCACCAGCGCCTTATAAAGCCTCAACATCACATCCCTGCTCCTATACTCTATTCGTCTAGAAATGAATGCCAACATTGCATTCGCCTTCTTCACTACCGACTCAACCTGGAGGTTAACCTTAAGGGTATCCTGTACGAGGACTCCCAAGTCCCGTTGCATCTCCGAACTTTGAATTCTTTCCCCATTTAAATAATAGTCTGCCCGTTTATTATTTTTGCCAAAGTGCATAACCATACACTTTCCAACATTGTACTTCATTTGCTACTTCTCTGCCCATTCTTCCAATCTATCCAAGTCTCTCTGCAGACTCTCCATTTCCTCAGCACTACCGGCCCCTCCACCTATCTTTGTATCGTCAGCAAACTTAGCCACAGAGCCATCTATTCCATAATCCAAATCGTTGATGTACAATGTAAACAGAAGCGGCCCCAACATGGACCCCTATGGAACACCACTGGTAACCGGCAGCCAACCAGAATAGGATCCCTTTATTCCCACTCTCTGTTTCCTGCCAATCAGCCAATGCTCTATCCACGTATGTAACTTTCTCGTAATTCCATGGGCTCTTATCTTGTTAATTAGCCTCATGCATGGCATCTTGTCAAAGGCCTTCTGAAAATCCAAATATACAACATCCACTGCATCTCCCTTGTCCAGCCTACTGGTAATTTCCTCAAAAAATTATAATATGTTTGTCAGGCAGGACTACTCAGGGATTGTCTGACTGGTGATAGTGGTTGCATAACCAGGACTTGTAATATGCACCAATTGCTCATCTGACCATCCACCACCTGCTCCCATGGTTTCACGTGACCCTGACTGGGGTGCGGGGGGGGGGGGCGAGGGGTGGTGCTGAGCACCAAAGGGTGACCTGCAGGCTAGCAGAGGGAAGGAGAGCTTTACACTTCCTTTGGTAGAAACATATCGGCAGCTCGCTACCCAATAATATAGACCTTGAAATAAATATCAATGTGCCGATCTCCTTAGGCAGCTCATCAGTGAAGATCAACAATCTTCATTAAACTGCTGATGTGTGTAAACGCCTTTCTCTTAAAACAGAAACCATAAACAACTCATCAGAACATAGTCCTATTGCAACCTAAATGTAAAATTGTAACATCGTGCATCTCGCAACTAATCACCACTCACTTAGATAACCACAATATACTTACAGAAGAGCAGAAGGGATCTTATAAATGTATAAAAGACATCATTCCTTACTATAGATACAAGCCTGATCCAGTTTTAGAGTTGGAGTCTGACAAATTAAATTACGACCGATTCATTATCGCACATAGGGCAATCTCTCATAACCACCCCAATATAAAATTACTGGAAGAACAACTTACATAATAGTTATAGCCATTCCAAACAGATCCAACATACAGAAATCAATATATGAAAAACATCAGAAATATGTTGAATTAAAAGAGGAAATTGAAAGACTATGGAACATGAAAAGGGTATAAATTGACCCAATAGTAATATCTACAACTGGTATCATCCCAAAGTCACTACAGAATAGCATTTAACAATTAGGCCTACGCAGCAATATTTATGTAAATTTCCAGAAAGCCGTAATACTGAACACCACTAGAATAATCCAAACATTCCAGCAATTGAGAAACGTATGTGTTTGGCTATGCCTGTACCTCAGATTTTACCAGTTTAAGCTGAGAAAAAAAAAATAAAATAAGAATAAACAAACAATTAATATCAAGAACATGAGATGAAAAGTCCTTGAAAGTGAGCCCAGTTCAATGGGAACAGTTCAGTAATGGGGTGAGTGAAGTTATCCCCACTGGTTCAAGAGCCTGATGGTTGAGGGGTAATTACTCTTCCTGAATCTGCTGGTGCAGGCCTTGAGGTTCTTGTACCTTCTTTTTGATGGCATCAGCAGAACAACTATATAGCCTGGATAGTGGCTGTCCTTGATGATGAATGCTTCCTTCCTACGACAGCGTTCTGTGTAGATATACTCAGTGGTTGGGAGGGAATTGCCCATGACAGACTGGGCCATATCCATTACTTTTTGTAGGCTTTACTGTAGAAAAGCATTGGTATTTCTCTTCCTTACAATCACTCACAATCTTAAGGCATGACTGTTTCCTGGAAACTAGCAGTAAGCATTAGTACAGTAAAATGAAAGAACACACCGGAGGGATGATATACAATATTTTCAAGTCAAAGTGAAATGTAATTTGACACTCATTCAGATGTCTTCAATTGTTGCCCTTCATTTTCAAGGTAGTGAATGGCAAAGCCTTTAAAGGTGTTATCAAGCCTCCTTATTAAGCTATTAATGTTGTTGATTTCCATTTGGTGCTTGATGTACATTTCAGCCAGTGAATGAAAGCTGGGTAACAGTGTGTAATGATGACTGTGGCTGGAATTGGCATTCAAGGGCACTACCTAATCCTAAAAGTTAGCATTCTAACTTTTTCAAGGCATTTGAAGTTCCACAATGAGCCAAATAATGAACATTTTTCAATGATTTTAGAGTTATCAGGAACTTCTTCAATGTCTGTGACTTGTCTTTTGCAAATAGTGAAAAGTCTTCATATTGTTAGGATTTGTGCCCAACATTGAGGTCTACATGTAAAATTAAAATTGATCTACAGTATCTATACAAAATACTTCCTTTACTTGATGCAAGCACTGTTGTAATTATAACAATTTTCTGGGAGTATCAACTATTGATAGAAAGAGAGCAAAATAATTTTTAGTCGAATCATTCTGACCTACGAGTCAACATCAATATTCGTCAAATCATCTCATGTAGAATACATTGTGGACAGGGCTGGACATCTACTGAGTCAATCATGAATTCTTTATCAGAATATATACTTAATCTGATCCATACCCAACACATGTATCAGATCTTGTCAGACTCTGTTCCAACATGCCTTTTCAAAGCGTCTTACCTTTTCAAAGGGAACAGACAGATTATGGAGTGCTTTGTCTCACTTTATTGTGGTTTACACCTGCTTTACTTGACTGCACCATACAATCTGAGGGCTTCTCAATTCAGTGGCTGGACTACATGGCATCCTTCGGCACAGCAAGAGGCAGAAGAGTCTGCTTCATAATCAACTCCTTGTGGAGTTCGACTGTGTTCCTGCTCACCAGACTTGGAATATCTAATGTAAAATATTGCCTATGCTACCTGTTACTTTAGCTAACCTGATGACAGTCTACATCCTATCTCAAGTAGACATGAAGATTGCACTGAAGGGCCTATAGTCCACGATTAAGAGCCTTGAAACATGAAACCCTGAGGCCCTGTACATCATAGCAAGTGACTTCAACCAGGTCAACTTCAAGATAGTTCTTTGAAAATACTACCATTACATTCTTGTCCCAAATACCCTCAACGAACAAGAAATTACAGAGAGTTGTGGACACAGTTCCATCCATCACAAAAACCAACTTCACTTCCATGGATACTATTTTGGTGTTCGCTGCATAACCAAACACTACTTTCACCTCAGATATTCTCTCTCCTCCTTCCTCTTATGGGGTAGGAGGTGAAAAAAAAAGCTTGGAAACACTCATCAGCGGGCTCAAGGGAAGCTTCTGTCCTAGGTTCTATGACTTTTGGATGGACCTCTTGCAAGGTAAAGATGAACTCTTGACCTCATGATCTTCCTCATCACAGCCTTTGCACCTTATTTTCTACCTGCAATGGGGAAAGGGGTGCACAGAGGGACTGAAATTAAAGCTAGTGAGGTCTGTGCCCAATCAGTGATGAGAAATTCCACAAGCGACTCCATGAAAAATTAATTTTAAGCCTTTGCACTAATTGACTATTTCCAGTATCTCTGATAATGTCTCAAGATCTTTCAATCTACTTACAATAACTGGATGTGACTAATGGCATGTCACACTTACCTAAATAACCACTTTGATCATCCTCTTCATCTATTCCTTTTCCTTTCATTCATGAGCATAAGGAAAGGCTCTAAGAGAACAGTTCTAAAGAGCAGATGACACATTTCATCATAGACTCTTACTTATAATTCTCAACTGTGGCTGTATTCCACCTTTCGGAGGTTGTAAGAACAAAACAAGCAGGACAGATAAATAAAGTCTCAGAATTCCAGCTATTTCAGTCTTCTGCATGAAAGTATGTTTTTCCTCTCTCAGCTATATGAATGCATCTCTTTCTATTTACAATATTTCACCTCCAGACACACTCTCTTTCAGTTGCTGGAGACACCATCTGTGTCATTCACTCTCTCTTGGTCTCCATTTTATCAGACTTTTCGTCTGTTCCTCTTTGTTTTTGTTTTCTAGCCACTGTCAACCTAGCAAAATATTGTCAATCCTCAAACAGAAATCTTGTTTCCCTCTCCACAGAAGCTGTATGATCTACTGAGCATCTGGCATTTATCGATTACATTCCGGAAGAATCCCAACTGCACGTTGGAGGGCGCAACCTACCATTGTAATAATAACATGGCAGCAATAGCATCAGTCCAATTACTTCAGTATCTGTTGTGAAGCTATCATATCATTTTTATCAAAAATTACCATATTTCACAATCCCCTAGCAATTGGGGATTTCTTGAGCACGTTGACATGAAATGTATAAGACCTCAATTTTCCAGGTAATGAATCCGAGGATGAGCAGCATTGTCAAGAGTTGCATTTTATCCTGATGTGATAAAGGATTTATTTATGTTAAATCAGAACAGTTGAGAATTTTGCTGTGTCTTGAGAGCCACTTTATACAAAAGATCAAATAATACATTACCTGAAAATTCTGACATTTGTCTTTAAGGCCAATGGCTTTCCTATTTGTCAAACTTGCAGGTGGGTTTGGATAGTCTTGTGCTATGTCTGGATAGTCTTGTGCTGTGTCATGGCATCTCCTCTCTGAGTACAATCAGGTGCTGTACGATTACCCTTTCACTTTGAATCACAGTTGACCTTAGTGACCCACAAAAAGCCCTTACTTTGTAGATTAGCTTCAGACGACTGCATACTCCATATGAGGGAACAGCTTATGAAGATTGGCTGAGGAGTTTGACTGAGTGTGCAATGTGAGGAGGATGGCTATGAGAGAAGAAATCAATGTCCTAAACCTGCATACCAGGTACTCTTTCAGACATTGTGGATGTCTTCAGATGCCCAGACTGCAATCTTCCTGTTTCACCGTGGAATCAAGGCAGCTGGCAAATCCTAAATCACATGCGTCAAGTCCCTGCTTTCTTTACTCTTCCCTTGAAATCAAGGATTTGTTTAATCAGAGCATGCTTCTGCACACAGATGAGCAGGTATCTGAGCGTGGATGGAGAGTGCGCGTACCTTTGCTAATGAGTTCAACTATTAAGAACACACACAAAATGCTGGAGGAACTCAGCAAGCCAGGCAACACCTAGGAAAAAGAGTATTCAGTAGATATTTTGGGCTGACCCCAACAGACTCACAGGTGAAGTGTTGCCTCACCTGAAGGACTGTTTGGGGCCCTGGACTGGAAAGAAAGAGAACAAGCCAGAGGAAGAAGGCAGGGGGAGGGGAGGAAGAAATACAGGTGGTAAGTGATAGGTGAGACTGGGAGAGGGGGAGGGGGTGAAGTAAAAAACTGAAAAGTCAATTGGTAACAGAGATAAAAGGCTGGAAAAAGGGGATTCTGATAGGAGAGGATAGAAGACCATGGAAGAAAAAGAAGGAAGAGCACCAATGGGAGGTGAGGGGCAGGTAAGGAGCCAAGGTGAGAGAGGGAAACAAAAATGGGGATTGTTGAAGGGGTAGGGGCAATTACCAGAAGTTAGATAAATCAATGTTCATGCGTCAGGTTGGAGGAGGCTACCCAGACGGAATATAAAGTGTTGCTCATTCAACCTGTGTGAGGCCTCATCATGGCAGTACAGGAGGCCATGGACTGTCATGTTGAATGGAAATGGGAAGTAGAAGTGAAAATGGGTGGCTCCCAGGAGATCCCGCTTTTCCTGGCAGATAGGGTTTAGGATTTCAACGAACACTCTCCTAATCTACATTGGGTCTCACCGATATACAGGCGGCCATACCAAGAACAGTGGATGCAGAAGATGACCCCAACAGACTCACAGGTGAAGTGTTGCCTCAGCTGGAAGGACTGTTTGGGGCCCTGGTGGTGAGGGAGGAAGTGTAGAGTCATGTGTGGCACTTGTTCCGCTTGCAACTATACAGTATATCTTTTGGAGTAGGAGAGAAATTGGGTCAAGCATGCTATTATTCTGGTAATGCAAAAAGGTTTCATCTCAAGTTTAATATCTCGCTTCATGGATAACACTGTACTGCTCAGGGATGGCATCCCTACTTCATCTATGATTGGCATTCACAGCTGAATGAGAACCATGAGTTGCTTCCTGGTAGTTATTGCTGTTCCGGAGGAACAGGTCAAGACCAGAACTCCAGCTAGATTAGTGTGAAATCACACTGAAACTGAAAGATTCGATTCTCACCCATCTAGAAGATGCTATGTGACAGGGTTATAGCTGATCCCAGTGGAGAAGCACATATCATCTCCAGAGTAGAGATCAAGGCATCCCGGCTCTACATCCCTTGGGAAAGACAGAGATAAACTCTTCTACAAATTTTTCGGGGGAAATCAAACTGGGTCTTGTGTTCATTGCAGGAATGTTTTAATGTACTAAAACTAAGGGTCATCCACTTTCTAGACAAGCTTACCTTAAAAAAAGCATGAGCTAGTAGATTTTCAAAATGCTTCTTGGTTAAAAGTAGAATGCAGAGCATACATATCACATTTAGTTCCTGAGGAAGTACTTTATCTTTAAATGAATATCTTCTTATACTCAACTATCCAAGGGAAGAAGGAAATTAAGTTTTTCATGGTTTATGAGCAGCAAATCATAGTGGGCACCTAATGCATGCAATAGCCTAAATTCTCTGACGCCAGTGCCATGGAAGATGTAGTGACATAAATGATGACTTTTTCAGCTGAATGCCAACTTTCTCAGAGACAGGAATCATGGCTGGGAAAAAGGGAAGGGAGAAGGAAGCAAGCGGGAAGCACCAGAGAGTCATTCTGTAATAATCAATAAACTTGTTGTTTGGAATCAAATGACCTTGGTGTTCTTGGTGAAAAAGAAGGTTTCTTCTGGTTTAAGATGATGCTACCAAAATTCAACTAAAATCATTAACAATATCACTTTTGCTGACGGAAATTGTGGCAAACTATCACTGCAAACAATGAAGAAGCAAGCAAAGGCGAAGCTGCTTCGGAGGTGAGCCATGTTGGTGCATCACAAAGCTAAAGCACAATGTGTTCAAGGTGAATTTGCAGACAGAGCTGTTATCACTGTCGGATTTGGAGTTAGAATGAATGGTTAGGAGAGGAGTCAATGCAGAGGAGTTTTGATGCCCGTTCACCTAATCCAGTGAGAGGTTGGATTGCCCCAAATCCCGAGAAGATTTTATGAGATTGAGAACAGCTTTGGACTAGGCGGCCCAAGCATATCACTCTGTTTGGGTCAAGGTCCCGGAGCAAGACACTACCCAGTGCTTGGACAATTTAAGCACCAATCTAGATAGACTGGAAAGCCTGAGTGTCAGGATCGGAGACAGGGGTCAGGTGATTTTGCTCACTATCCTGTGATGTTCATTCATCTCTCTGTGGTGAACTGCTCTAGATGCTGTGCTACTGACACCACGGAGTGGATCGAAGGACTCAGTCTGGTTTGGAACACTCTCGCTTACTTCTACTGATTGCATGATTGTATTTTTTTTCTTTCTCTGCGCAGTGGCTTTTTCTTTCTTTTTTAATTGGGTTCTTCAGTGTGCTTGCTTTGTGACTAACTGTAAGTAGATAAATCTCAAAGCATATAACTTACACATTCTTTGATAATAAGTGTTCTTTGATTCTTGCCTGATGTTAAACCTGCACCACGCCCAACCCCAGCATCCCTTCTCTGTCAGCTGTCCCACATCCTCCTGACAGACGATCCTGACGAAGGGTCTCGGCCTGAAACGTCAACTGCACCTCTTCCTACAGATGCTGCCTGGCCTGCTGCGTTCACCAGCAACTTTGATGTGTGTGGCCTTATGTTATGTCTGGGATTGAATGTTCTTAAACGATCAGGAGTATCTCTAATTTGCATTTAACTGATGACAAATTGTGACAAACAATTGGACTCCATATTCCATTCCAAGACATTTTCTTTAATTTTCAGATCAAGTACAGTAGATACAGTTTCAAAAGCTGAAACAAAATGAACTTCACAACATTGCTTTGTGTGACTTTTTATTTTAATGTGAACAAGAAATCGAAGTATCTTCCAGCTAACTGTAGAAAGATCTGATTTTTTTTTAGATAGCGTGCAGCATCACTACACAGACCAGTAATTACATTTTTCTAACACTGTGTATGCGTGAGCTCATTTGTAAAGTCACTTGAAATTCTCTTTGTGGCAGTTGAAGGAATGTAATTTCAGTTTCCAACTATTCAAAGAAACAAAAAAAAACAATGGAAGTTAAGGATAAGTTAAGGGTAAATTCACCTGTGCACTGCTAAGATTTCCAGAGCTGAAGTTATGGCTATTCACTGGAATAGATAGATAGTGACAAACAGTTTCAGAGAAGAAACGTTCACATCTCTTCAGCTTTAGCAACAACAGGTTCTCTTTGTCACGACAAATATCTCATCTAGACATCAGCCTGATTCAGGAGCTTGGTTCCAATTCAGTGATAAGGGACCCAGAGCAGACTATAGCACCAAATACAAATGCCTTGCATTATAGTTACAAGGTGTAATGAGCCCCATCATAGATTCTCTCATGTCAGATCATAAGGTTTTTTATCTTAGAGTTAAAACTGAGAGAGACTGGAGAATGGAAAATCAATTACCCTTGTAGCAGCCTCTTCATATAGCCCATAGGACATACATCAGTGGCCACTTTATTACGCACCTCCTGTACTTGAGAAAGTGGCCACTGAGTGTATATTCATGGTCTTCTGCTGCTGTAGCCCATCCACTTCATGGTTTGACATGTTGTGCATTCAGAGATGCTCTTTGGCACACCACTGTCCCAACACATGCTCATTTGAGTTACTGTCACCTTCCTGTCAGCTTGAATCAGTTTGGCTGTTCTCCTCCGACCTCTCGCATTAACAAGGTGATTTTGCTCACAGAAATGCTGCTCACTGGATGTTTTTTGTACCAATCTCTGTAAACTCTGGGGATTGCTGTGCATGAACAACTCAGAGAATCAGCAGTTTTGAGATATTTAAACCTCCTTCTCTGACACTAATCATCACTCCAGGGTCAATGTCATTTAGGTCACATTTCTTCCCAATTCTGATATTTTGTCTGAACAACAACTGCACCTACTGACCATGCCTGCATTCTTTTATGCAATGTGCTGCTGCCACATGATTGGCTGATTAGATATTTGCATTAACTTACAGATATACTGGTGTACTTAATAAAGTGTCCATCAGTTAAAAATGATGACTTTATTTGTAACTTGGCATTGACTTCAAATAACAACAAATCTGGGGCTATTAATAATATTATAGTTTATGTAAAGTTGACTTCTTTTCAATTTCATGGAAAATATTAACAACTAGCTTGAAGATTACTCCACGGGACAAATGCTGAAGAAAAACAAAAATAAAACACATTTAACTCTCAATCTGAAATATTGGCCTAGATATTTTAACCTGCTCAGATACAGCTACACTACAACTGATGCTTTCCTCTGGAAGAGAGGTTGATGGAGAGAAATTTTGCTACATGTGTAAGGAGCCATGTGCATACCCCACATGAACTTTGATACTTCAGATTGCTTTTGCTAATTGCCTGTAATTTCAGAAATTGTACAAGAAATACAGATATTGAAGAGCTCTATTTCCACTGTGATATGAACCCTGACAATGAATGCCACCAGAGCAAAACACACCTTCAAGTAGTGGGTTTGATTTGAACATAGAACATAGTATAGTACAGCACAGTACAGGCCCTTCAGCCCACAATGTTGTGCTGACCCTCAAACCTTGTCTCCCATATAACCCTCCCACCTTATATTCCTCCACATACCTGTCTAGTAGTCTCTTAAACTTCACTAGTGTATCTGCCTCCACCACTGACTCAGGCAGTGCATTCCATGTACCAACCACTCTCTGAGTAAAAAACCTTCCTCTAATATCCCCCTTGAACTTCCCACCCCTTACCTTAAAGCCATGTCCTCTTGTATTGAGCAGTGGTGCCCTGGGGAAGAGGCACTGGCTATCCACTCTATCTATTCCTCTTATTATCTTGTACACCTCTATCATGTCTCCTCTCATCCTCCTTCCCTCCAAAGAGTAAAGCCATAGCTCCCTTAATCTCTGATCATAATGCATACTCTTGAAAGCAGGCAGCATCCTGGTAAATCTCCTCTGTACCTTTTCCAATGCTTCCACATCCTTCCTATAGTGAGTTGACCAGAACTGGACACAGTACTCCAAGTATGGCCTAACCAGAGTTTTATAGAGCAACATCATTACATCGCAACTCTTAAACTCTAACCCTTGATTTATGAAAGCTAACACCCCATAAGCTTTCTTAACTACCCTATCTACCTGTGAGGCATCTTTCAGGGATCTGTGGACATGTACCCCCAGATCCCTCTGCTCCTCCACACTACCAGGTATGCTGCCATTTACTTTGTACTCTGCCTTGGAGTTTGTCCTTCCAAAGTGTACCACCTCACACTTCTCTGGGTTGAACTCCATCTGCCACTTCTCAGCCCACTTCTGCATCCTATCAATGTCTCTCTGCAATCTTTGACAATCCTCTACACTATCTACAACACCACCAACCTTTGTGCTGTCTGCAAACTTGCCAACCCACCCTTCTACCCCCACATCCAGGTTGTTAATAAAAATCACGAAAGATAGAGGTCCCAGAACAGATCCTTGTGGGACACCACTAGTCACAATCCTCCAAATTGAATGTACTCCCTCCACCATGACCCTCTGCCTTTGGCAGGCAAGGCAATTCTGAATCCACCTGGCCAAACTTCCCTGGATCCCATGCCTTCTGACTTTCTGAATAAGCCTACTGTGTGGAACCTTGTCAACTGCCTTACTAAAATCCATATAGATCACACCCACTGCACGACCCTCATCTATATGCCTGGTCACCTCCTCAAAGAACTCTATCAGGCTTGTTAGACACGATCTGCCCTTCACAAAGCCATGCTGACTGTTTCTGATCAGACCATGATTCTCTAAATGCACAGAGATCCTATCTCTGAGAATCTTTTCCAACAGCTTTTCCACCACAGACATAAGGCTCACTGGTCTATAATTACCAGGACTATCCCTATTACCCTTTTTGAACAAGGGGACAACATTCACCTCCCTCCAATCCTCTGGTACCATCCCCATGGATAACGAGGACATAAAGATCCTAGCCAGAGGCTCAGCAATCTCTTCCCTTGTCTCACGGAGCAGCCTGGGGAATATTCTGTCAGGCCCCAGGGACTTATCCGTCCTAATGTATTTTAACAACTCCAACACCTCCTCTCCCTTAATATCAACATGCTCCAGAACACTAACCTCACTCATATTGTCCCCACCATCATCAAGTTCCCTCTTATTGGTGAATACCGAAGAGAAGTATTCATTGAGGACCTTGCTCACTTCCCAAGCCTCCAGGCACATCTTCCCACCTTTATCTCTAATCGGTCCTACCTTCACTCCTGTCATCTTCTTTTTCTTCACATAATTGAAGAATGCTTGGGAGTTTTCCTTTACCCTACTCACCAAGGCCTTCTCATGCCCCCTTCTTGCTCTTCTCAACCCCTTCTTAAGCTCCTTTCTTGCTTCCCTATATTCCTCAATAGACCCATCTGATCCTTGCTTCCTAAACCTCATGTATGCTGCCTTCTTCCACCTGACTAGATTTTCCACCTCACTTGTCACCCATGATTCCTTCACCCCCTCATTCTTTATCTTCCTCACCGGGACAAATTTATCCCTAACATCCTGCAAGAGATCCCTAAACATCAACCACATGTCCATAGTACATTTCCCTGCAAAAACATCATCCCAATTCACACCCGCAAGTTCTAGCCTTATAACCTCACAATTTGCCTTTCCCCAATTAAAAATTTTCCTGTCCTCTCTGATTCTATCCTTTTCCATGATAATGCTAAAGGCCAAGGAGCGGTGGTCACTGTCCCCCAGATGCCACCCACTGAGAGATCTGTGACCTGATCCGTTTCATTACCTAGTACTAGATCTAGAATGGCATTCTCCCTAGTCAGCCTATCCACATACTGTGACAGGAATCCGTCCTGGACACACTTAACAAACTCTGCCCCGTCTAAACCCTTGGAACTAATCAGGTGCCAATCAATATTAGGGAAATTAAAGTCACCCATGATAACAGCCCTGTTATTTTTGCACCTTTCCAAAATCTGCCTCCCAATCTGCTCCTCTGTATCTCTGCTGCTACCAGGGGGTCTATAGAATACCCCCAGTAGAGTAATTGCTCCCTTCATTTTCCTGACTTCCACCCATACTGACTCAAAAGAGGATCCTGCTACATTACCCACCCTTTCTGTAGCTGTAATAGTATCCCTGACGAGTAATGCAACCCCTTCTCCCCTTTTTCCGCCCTCTCTATCCCTTTTAAAGCACTGAAATCCAGGAATATTGAGAATCCATTCCTGCCCTGGTGCCAGCCAAGTCTCTGTAATGGCCAGTAAATCCTAATTCCATGTATGTATCCAAGCTCTCAGTTCATCACCTTTGTTCCTGATGCTTCTTGCATTGAGGTACACACATTTCAGCCCTTCTACCTTACTGTCTTTACACCATTTATTCCACTTCTCTTTCCTCAAAGCCTCTCTATATGTTAGATCCGGCTTTACTCCATGCACTTCTTTCACTGCTCTATCACTCTGGGTCCTATCCTTCTTGCAAATTAATTTAAAACCCTCCTGAACCATGCTAGCAAACCTACCTGCAAGGATATTGCTCGCCCTTGAGTTCAGGTGCAACCCATCCAATCTGCACAGGACCCACCTTCCCCAGAAGAGATCCCAATGGTTCAAAAATCTAAAACCCTGCTCCCTGCACCAACTCCTCAGCCACGCATTCAACTGCCATCTCCTCCAATTCTTACCATCACTGTCATGTAGCACTGGCAGCAATCCTGAGAACGCCACCTTTGAGTTCCTGTTCTTCAGCCTTCTGCCTCGTTTCCGAAACTCATACTTCAGGACCTCATCCCTCTTCCTGCCTATGTCGTTGGTCCCAACATGTATCACGACTTCTGGTTGCTTTCCCTCTTGTACCAGGATGTCGTGCACCCGGTCAGAGACATCCTGGACCCTGGCACCCGGGACACGTTTTGCAAAGAATGACGAATAGCCTCTCTGATGAGATTGTCTTGTTGGAAGTAGACATTTGGGGAAATCATTGGAATGCATTGACAATCAACAGCCCCCCCCTTTTGAAAAATGACAATAAATCGCATCAGCAATAGAGGAAATATTTAATCCATTAAAGGTGATTTCCTTGTGATCTTCACCACTGGGTTTTCAATAGGTGTTTATATGGAGACTGAGCCCTCTAAGTCTTGTTGAGCAAGCCTGTAATTCTGCTGGAGCTCTGTAAGGTTTGTTCAGTGTGCATGCACATATAGAAGTTGTATTAATACGATGAAATGTGCTTTGTACTGTGATTGATATCAGTGTGCATTGAGCAGGCTCCTTGCCCAAGCCTGTTGTGTTTACAAAGAAATGTGATGTAATTTCACAGGGAATTGCAGATCACATATCCTAATCAATTTTGCACTTCCCATCTAAAGGGTAGCAACAACAGTTAAAAAAAAAGTGATTCTATTTCCAGCACATAAATTCTTATTTCTCACTTGACAGATGCCAGTGTTGCATATATTCTGCATTTTACTTCATGTTTATCCAAAGTGATGCCTAACAATAGTTAGCACCTGTGGTTTGATGTTTTAGTTAAAGAAAAGCTTCAGTCCATCCTGATAGCAGTCTCAGCTGGAAATGTCTCTCATGAATGGAACATCCTTTTCCAGACATTACACAGAAAGCAACATCAAATACCCTTGATCTGGGCTAATGAACAGTTTGAAGACAGATTCCATATCAAAGTACCCAAATGCCTACATTTACTAATTTTAGCAGCAAATATCCTATGTGCATTCAAGTAGCACGTATGTATTGCAAGAACAACACAGGTTAGTATAGCAAGAAAATGATCGCTGGAGGTAATCAAAGGGACAAGCAGCATCTGTGGGGATAAACAGATGGCTAATATTTTAGGTGAACAGTCTGTATCAAGACAGGGTCTGAGCAAGGACAGACTGAGTCCTAGTGCAGGATCTCAATTCAAAAATCCTTTGCTTTCACAGATGCTGCTTCACCTGCTAAATCCCTCCAGCTGTTAGTTTTTCAGTCTAGGTTCCAGCATCTGTTGTCTCTTTGTCTTCAGATGGCGTTCTACGGATGTCCTTATATACTGACAAAAACTTCTTCTGAAGTTAAGGAAGTGACACACTCATGAAAACAAATAACATTTGGAGACCAGTTTCAATTACTTATTCTTTGTTTAGTAAACAGAAACACATCTAAACATATGGAGCTGATAGCTAATCTTGTTTAGTTGTAAAGCTCCCTAGATTTTGCTCCAGCAATGTATGAAATCTTAGCAAAGGATCCATCTCTTCATTAGTGTGACAATTGTCCATTTTCCATGCCAGCCACTTGTGTAAAGTAGCAGATTTCATGACCCAGTCGTGGCATTCTGTCTCTGCTGAGCTTGTGGGTTAGGCTGAGGGAACAGGGAGAGTGGTTGATGGGGACATGTTCAGAAAGCGAATTTAATAATGATAAAGTGGATGATACAGCACAAGTCATTGTGCCTTAAATCTTCCAAATAGATTAAGTGCTTGAAATGACATACCATGTCCATAGTGTTCCGGCACATTTATGGTAATCCAGAAATGATCTACTTGTTTTCATTTTAATCATTTTACTTTGTAAATACTCTCACAGCCTCAGAAAGATAAAAAGCAATTCAACTTCAACAGTCTTGTGCTAACATGGAGTCAAAAACTTATTTCCAGAGATATCTCAAACTTTTCATCAGATGGGTTGGGAAAGTCAACAGAACACTTATTTCATAAAAGGCTATCTGTTCTATCAACCATCACTGAAGTGGTTTTGGTAGTGAAAGGTGTATTCACATTGCTCTCTGTAAGACTGTTGATCAACCAATGAAGATTTTCACAACTTTACACTTATTCTCAGTAGAGAAAAAATAAGACACATGCTCAACAAAAATAATCTTGTGGAGTTTTTTAAAAATGTAGTTCAAATTCAATCTTTTACCAGTTATTCATTTCTCAATATACCCTCAATGGTATAGACAAAAACTGTTAGGGTTAAAAAAAATAGGAGTATGTTCACCCCCTTTATTCAATCAGCACATTCAATAAAAATGAGCAGTCAATATGTATTGAATTCAGATTCTTTTAGAATATTAAAAATAATTAAAAAAACAATAATTTTGACACAGAATTTGCTGGGAATCGACAAACAGACTTACATGAAGGAAACTGAGCAGTGACACAGTCGTTGGTACTGATTTTGCATAGCTATAGAAACCTGGGTGTTTTTGAGTCATCCTACATTTGAATGTCATTCTGGTATGTAAATCACCTGTATTGTAAGTGGATGTCAGAGGGTCAATGGAGAGAGTTGGTGGCCCTGTGACAGGGAACGTATTACAAGAAAATAAGTTGGTGAATAGGTTTAATGCGACCTCTTTCTATGTCATAAGAAAATATGATTAATTTAAAGTCCAAAATAAATTTATTATCAAAGTACGTACAGTATATGTCACCATATGCAACCCTAAGATCCACTTTCTTATGGGTATATTCAATAAATCCATAATAGAATCAGTGAAAGACTGTACAAATATGGGAATTCAACCAGCGTGCAAAAGACAACAAACTGTGCAAATAGAAAAAGAAAGAAATAATAATAATAAATGAATATGCAATAAATATCAAGAACATGAGATGAAGAGTTCTTGAAAGTGAATCCATAGGTAGTGGGAAGATTTGGTTCAAGAGCCTGATGGTTGAGAGATATGCTTCTGTTCCAGAACCTGGTAGTGTGAGTCCAGAGGTTCCTGTACCTTCTTCCTGATTGGCAGTATCGAGAAGAGAGCATGACCTGGGTGGTGGGGGTCCTTGATGATGGATGCAGCTTTCCTGTGACAATACTCTATGTTGATGTGCTTGGTGGTGGGGAGATGGACTGGATTGTATCCAGTATTTTTTATAGGATTTTCCACTCGAGGGCATTGGTCTTTCCTTACCAGTCTATGGTGAAACCGGCCAATGTACTCTTAGTTTTGTGTTTGATTAAATACAAAATGAGAAATGTACTCTCTATTTAAAGGTAGTTCTCGTCTAGCATGCCAGGCACATCTATGGAAAAGAATAAACAGGCCGAGACCCTTCATCAGGACTAGAAAGAAAGAGGAGGTTAGAGTTATCTCTTTCACCTATCAGCTTCCCAGCGCTTTACTTCACCCAGTCCCTTTCTCCCTCTTCCGGCTTCACCTATCACCTACCACCTTATACTTCTTCCTCCCCTCCATCCACCTTCTTGTTCTGACTTTTCCTCTTTCTTTCCAGTCCTGATGAAGAGTCTTGACCCGAATCATCGACTACTTTCCATAGATGCTGCCTGGTCTGCTGAGTTCCTCTAGCATTTTGTGTGAATTGCTTTGGATTTCCAGCATCTGCAGATTTTCTCGTGTTTATGGTGGTTCTAGTTTATTGAGAAAAGAAGTGGTTAACCTGCTGGCATTGCTGTTTCCAAACATGCATAGCAGGATGATATAGCTGAGTGATAAAGATGAAGATGAGGTTGCGAGGTCAACAGGACCTTGTTCAATATGTTTCAATGATGCAATCATTGAAAGAATTCATTTCTGACTGCTTATAAAATGGCTATCTTGCTGAATGGAGCAAGAACAGAAAGGAGGAATTTTTGAATTGGAACATTGGTTATCACTTAATGTAAGATTCAAATGCTGGAAGATTACACATAATTAATATTCTTCTTCAGTGGTTTTCCTGTTTTTGTTTTCATCTATTGAGACAATGAGAGTATTTCTGAAGTAAATTAATGAAAATACCATAGGTAGTTCATTTCTGGATTACAAGGAATGAATCAGAGCACCGTGAACAAAATATTTCATTTCAGGTAAATGATCGTTTTGATCATCAAGACTGTTGGCTTCATTAAGTTTATCCTCAAAAAATATATGATCCCACATATCAACCCCTTGTCATCAGCCACCAGCAACTTTTTAACTGACCTTGGTATTTCAGAACTTGATACCAAGACTGAAAAAATTGTAAGAATTTACAGTTCAACCACACAATATGTATTCAATTATAGTCAAGAAAGAAGAGGGAATTTTGAACGGTTGAAACTTCTCTATAGTGTGTGTACAATAACAATTTGAATTCAAAACATCCCAAAGCTTTCCACAATACTGCAATCAGCAATAAATGACAATCAGTCTGACCCCAGTTGATTTTGCCAATGGTTTCAATACAGGTGAGGAAGAAGAGGACCCACCGTAATTGTGTAAAACTAGGGAAACATTAGAATTGGAAAAATAAATAAAAAATAACTAAGTTGGAACAACTGGAGTGGAGAAGAGAGGAGGCAGTTGGAAGGAGTAAAGTGTTAAATGTTCCAGGGAGTTCGAAGAGGGAAAAATAATAATGAACAATGGTCACACTTACTGGACCTTGTGACATTGTGTCTAACCATTCCATTTGTGAAGCAAAGATGGATACCTGATTAGATTTAAATCTAGGATTACAGTAGTAATACATTTTGAAACCAGTAATATCTTAAAATGGATTGGAGATGAAAGGAAGTTGAAGCTAAGAATACAATACCAGAACAAAGTGGGTGAGAAAGAGATTATTAATGGACAGTAGCTTTGAACAGAACAAGGTCAATATCTAGTGAGATTGAACAGTTCACGTTTTAAATTAAAATGACACGGTGTTAAACACTAGTTTTTAGCAGTTTAATGGAAAGAGACTTATAGAACAGGAGAAAAATCTTATGGGCAAGTTGTAGAGAAGATAGTAAGATTGGAGAGTAACTAAAGAAGCTGAAAATGGAATAGTTTTTATTATTATATGCCTTGTTATGGAATGTTTGCTTAGCTATATTTCACAACCTTCACTAGTTGAGTAGTGTTTAAATTTGAAATACAGCAATCAGTAAATATCTCCCATAGTATTTAATATGACACTAAATATGGCTTCTACTCTTTATAGAACCCCACAAAGAATAGTTCTACTTCAGCTGCTGGATTTGGTCATTAGTAATTGGCTTATTATTGTCTCATGTACAAATATAAAGTGAAAAATTATATGTTGCATGCCATCAATACAGATCAGTTGCAAAATATTAGCGTATATATAGCGTAATATAGTATTTCAGAATATAGTGTTTCAGTTCCAATTCCTGAGAAAGTGAAGAGCAGGTAGACAGTGAGGTAAAGGAACCATGTCGAGGTAGATTGTGACATCAGGAGTCCTTACTTATCTAGCAAGAGGTTCATTCAAGAGCATCATAACAACAGGATAAAAGCTGTCCTTGTACTTGGCGGTGCATGTTTTCAAGCTTTTGTGTAATCTGCCCAGTAAAAGAGGGACAAAGAGAGAATGGTGAGAGGGGTCTTTGATTATGTTGGCTGCTTTCTGGAGGCATCTAGAAGTGTAGATACAACCAATGGTGGACAGGCTAGTTTTCATGATAGACTGAGCTGAGTCTGCAAATCTCTGCAATTTTTTGACATCTTGAGCAGAGCAGTTGACAGCCCAAGCTGTGATGCATCCAGACAGGATGCTTTAATCAGGACTTATATCTCAGCTGCATCTTTTTAGACAGGTGACTTTTCAGCAGATCTCTCATGCAGACTTTGCTTTGTTGTCAGACATTCATCGTAGAATTCTGTGAGTCTCACATTACAAGCCATAGACATCAATGGAAGCCAGCAATTTTCTGTAAGAGCTAGTGTCCATTTCCTTTGGGAAATGAAAGGAAATTAGTTTGATTTACTGCTCCAGATTTTTAAAGACTGAATATTGAAGAGAAACACATGGAACTGTCAGATGTTAACAGCAGCATATTTCTCAGCAGGTGTACTAATGAAGATAATTTACTTGTCTATTGACTGTAGGTGTATCCAGCAACGTTTCAATGCAACTTAATATCTTAGCATTCTTGGAAATACCCGCCAAAAGAACATCTGCAGGCATCCTGACCTCTGCAAGGGAATGGCAGCTGTTGGTGGACCTCGAATGGTAGCTGAAGTTCCCCAATCATATCGCAGCCACCAACCTGTGACCAGACATTGTCCTTGTGTCTGAGTCTACTAAGCAAGTGGTGCTGCTAGAGCTGACAATCCCATGGGAAGATCGCTTGGAAGAGGCCTTTGAAAGGAAGCTCTCCAAGTATGCAGGACTGGTCAGCAACAGCCAGCAGGCTGGATGGAGAGCTAGGGGTCTCCCAGTGGAGGTTGGTTGTAGGGAATTTGCAGTCCGTTCCTTAGCCAGCACCTTCAGCATTTTGGGTATCGTGGGAGAGAGGAAGAGGAGAGCCATCCGCAGTACCACTGATGTGGCAGAAAGGGCCTCAAGATGGCTGTGGCTCAAAAGAGGGGAGCCATGGAGTCATAAGTAGCTAGCCATCTGGACACAAGCTGGGGTCTGATCAGCCCCGGCTGGGTCACCTGGAGGTGGGCATATGATGTTGAAAGACCCGAAACACCCCATGATTCCAGGAACATCACTGAAGATGTGTCCAGAGGCACCAGTAGATGTATGTACACAGTAGTAATGCTACTTGTTTCAACATTACAAGGCAGAGATAACTGACCTTCTGATCACAGATATCAAGGGGGAGGGGAGAAGGGAAAAGACAATAGAAGCCTTACGTTAGGTCTCCACTGACAATATTGTGTAGCAATAATACCAGTTTAACAGATTTAATAATACAGATTCAAAATTAACAAAGATTCATCTCACACAGATTGGTTAAGTCAACAAGAAACAGGTGTCGATATATTGTTAGAAATATTAATTCATTCTCTCTTAGACTAGTAACAGCAAAATCCCACTGCATCCTACTTTCATGTACTGCAATCATATTCATCAGTTCTATGCCTCCATTGCTTTCTTGCTTAAAATTGAATGGTATGAAACCTTTGCTTGTAGGACCAATACTGTGAATGACCTTACACATTTAAGTAGAGTTCAATGAATCATCCTTGAATTTGCTGTAAATCACTCTTTGTACAGATCAACAGTCCTTTCAGTTTCAACAAACTTGTCAGGACAGGAGATGTTGAACTAGAAATATTTCAACATTCACCGAGATTTCCACTTTTCAAATCTCAACTATGTTCTTATAGCTACTCTATATCAACATGCATACATATCTCTTCTCATACAATATTCATTAGCTGATCGTTATTTTGCCCTAATACTTTCTCACCTAAATTTGGTCATGGGAAGATAGTTTTAATTTCATTATAATTTTGGTATCATACCTTATTTCTTGAAATTTAACTACTAACCACAATGCACTAACTCTCAACTTTCCCATCTCTAAAGTAGCAACACAAAAATTATCTCCACTGTAATAATTGCCACCTTTTACCATCTTTAGCTTATCTGACCCTGCATTATTTCAGTACTGTTCCAACTTCAGTGCAGAAGTTGAGAAGTAAGATTTGTTTTAACTAGTACTGGTAGTTGAATCCTTTCCCAGCAGTGGTGCTCATTGAAAATGGAACTAGGATGTCCATGAACGACTTGATGTAGCGTTTCAATCTGTAACATTGACAATTCCATTCCCCCACAGATACTGCTGGCTCCACTGAGTTCCTGATTGTTTGATGCTCTAGATTCCAGCATCTGCAGTCTCTTGTGGCTCCTGCATGATCAAAAGCAATTAGCAATCAGAACTGAATATCAAAAAGGAGTTGCCAGGGATTTAAGCTGTCTACTAGCAG
The DNA here is from genome assembly GCF_963921235.1 of Mobula hypostoma. NCBI lineage: Eukaryota > Metazoa > Chordata > Chondrichthyes > Myliobatiformes > Myliobatidae > Mobula > Mobula hypostoma. The sequence goes on along the minus strand of NC_086103.1, from coordinate 100,339,753 downwards.
TGCAAGCAGGGAAGTTTCCCTTGAAGACCCACGAGCCTTTGACTCTATTTCCACAAGAGATTTACATAACATTAAGATTCACATATTACAATGAATTTCCATAAAATTATTTGCAAGATTATTTTGGTCAACTGATGTAATTCAGGTGGTTCTGGAAGAATCTTAAACGTGGCGATAACAGATAGTAGTCGGGAAATTAGGGTGACAGGCAAAACTTTTGTTTTTTTAAAATCAAATATTTATCTAGGGAGACAGGCTAATGTACTTAGATATTTAGCACCAAGGACATTTCTCACAATACTCCCTAAGCTGCCATATTGCCTATTCCCTTTGAGCCAGATGGTAAGTGGGTCACAGTATTCAAGCAGTGAATTTCAACCCACCCACCAGAGACAAACAATTAGAAGCCAGTAATGACATTTTTTCTGGCAGCCCAGAAATTTCCAGGCTAATATAAATATCATAACAATTCAATTATATTCTATTCTTTATTAGTAATATTGTGTTTTCAGCTGTTTTTTCATTGCATTTGCTTCTGGAATGTTTAGTAGATTGATAGGTGGTAAGCGCTGCAATAAACACGTTGTTGCAAGCATCTGTTATCGACATCTTGGCAACATGTACTATTATGTAAAAAAGAAGGTCATGGAAATATAGGTAAGTCTGTGTAATGACCCATGTTTGGTTATAACTAGACAATAACACATTGGAACTAATGTCATTGCCCATGGTGAACATCTGGTATGTGATCACTCATAAGGAAACAGGGAGCTTTGCCCTCATTGAAAGCTTGCTGCAAACAAAACTTAAATAAATGCAATTTCAGAGAGGAGGTGACACTTTGTTAAAAAAAATGCTCTGCGGGATGTCAAATATAAGCTCACTCCAAAACCCTTCAGAGGCACCAAATGGGGATAATATTTGTGAAAACATAACTGCTGTGGTGAACAATGTACAGTAAAAACAACATGCATCGTGACAGAGAACAGTGCCAATAAACTGCTTGTTTCCCTTTCACTAATCATTGATCTGAATACAAACATAAATGCAATCTTTGCTTTTTGCTGGTCAAAATTCAATTTACCAAAGTAATGAATCTTGGGAGTTGAATACATCTTACTTAAATCCAGCTTTAGAGCATAGGTGTCTATTAATCTTGGTGTTCTCCAACCTTCTTTAATGTGCAGCTTTAGAAATTGTTCCTTTCCTGCAATAAGAACAAAGAACATCAACCTCAGCTTTTCTCTGTAAAGATGTCTAACAATAGTAAGAAGTTACTTAATCTTGTTGTAAATGTTGAGTAAATGTGATCTAAGAGTCACTTTGGAACAGAATATTGCACCAATTTATTTGGTGCATAGATGACTTCAGTCTCTTACTGTTACTTTCAAATTATTTATCACCCGCTGTTTCCTCTCGCTGAGGACATCCTGCATGTTCTGTATGCTTTACTGTACTAGAGTCTTCTGTGACTTCAATTTACAAAATACAAAAACTCAAAGCATTGTATGTAGATATTTCTGGCATTGTGCCTCAAGTATTCAACACTTCTTGTTGTCTGCCATTAATTTCTCTATAAATTGAACTCCAAGGAGAGAAGTGGTGAGGATACAAGGCATCACTTTTTCCTCTCTGCGATGAACATGTTAATGAAGCTACCAACAGCAGGAAACAGGATCTGTCTGAAAGAGTTTTATCAACTCACAATTAATTTTATGTGCTGAGAAACATGAGGAGTGGGATCCATCTCTTGTCACTCTGCAGTAATTAATTCTCCCTGTTGGTGAAGAAATAAGTGCTAGGCGTGTAATTCTGTTATGCCACACTCTCAATGGACAGCTTATGCACAGTAGGACAGCATGTGTTCAGTGATAAATGGATGTACCTACCTCGTGTCACAAAGTAATTTCACAGCTAGTCACAAGTAGTGAATTTTAATTTGGGTCAAAATAATGAATAGAATTTCCTAATTTCTTTGCAAATATTTAATGATATATCATCACAGAGTTCTGGCAAGTGGTTCAATCCAAAATTAATTTTTTGGCAACATCTGTCCAGTTTGTTATGGCACCATGAGGAAACCAATAACAACAGCTGTTCTGTTTATAAGCAGCAAAGCAGAAAGTTAATATGAGTGGAACAAAAGAGAGGCAGGGGATGGGGGAAGATTGAAACTGAGAATAAATATTTGCAATAATAACAAACTGAAATTATTGTCAATCTATCCACAATAATGATAACCTTGCTTGGATAATGTTTCTTGAATTGGTTTATATTTGTGAAATTGGAATACTCTGGTTTTAAGGAAAACTTAATAGCTAAAGAATGAAAAGGATTGTGATGTTAAAGTACAAGAAAGGAACCACACAGTAGTGCAGGCAGCATTTACTGTTTTTACCTTACAACTCCAGCAATTATGGCTCAGTTCTGACCTCAGTACTGCCTGGATGGCATCTGTGTGCTTCCCAAGTAATTATGTGAGTTTCCTCCAGGTATTCAGGTTTGCAGGACAATTAAAGAGATGTGAGACTAATGGGGATATAAGTAGAAGGTGAAATTGATAGGATTTTTCTGGGAACTAGCATAGAGTTGATGGACCAAATAGCCAAATCATAAGAACAAAAAATATAAGTATGTATTGTGAGTTATGGAAATAATATTTTGACCAGAAAAAAAAACTATGAAGAAAATAACAGTGCTAATGTAAGTCTGTTTTTATTTTCATTCAATTTCAATATTTAATTCTTTACTCTGTTTCTCCAAGGAGAGCACAAGGTCACTATCACTGTTATTTGTCAAGATTTCAAGACCCTTTGCCCAATTGCTGAACAAGCTATACTAATTAAAGATCAGATCTCGGAAAATACTCTCAGAAAGGGAGAGTTGTCTCAAACTTGTTAATTTTTAATATGTATTTTAATTGATGTGAAAAGACAACTACTAGCATGATTTGGTGAATCAGAGCCTCAGTTTTTATAATCACAGTAATATTTGGGTGAAGCTGATGACACCCATTTGATACATTATTTCTGACTTAGCTCTCTAGAAACCGAGATTGAGTGGCATCGTCTCATATTTGGACGCAGCAGCCAATAGAATGGACATTCATCCTTTCGCTCTGGGCACAGTGGCTCCAAGAAGTGATCATCAGAGAGTGTCATACATGCCAAATGTTGACCTTACAATTGGAAAACTCAGCCCAATTTAAATTCACATTTACAATGCGTTAACTTGTTGCTGTTAAGTTTTATGGGCTTGAAGTTTTGGTGAGGCTTATTTGAACATGGTTACATTATTGCTGAATTCATCCTGAAAACAGAACACTTCAATTTATAAGAGTATAAGAATCAATGCCAGAAGTTTCTGGTGCCTCCTAAAAGATCCCTTAGATAAGCTTAGTAGCAGGATACAAGCCGACTTTTTTCATTTGACCCCTCACTGAAAACTTCTGATGCAACAGACAAGAGTGCTACATATTTCTGGCATCAACCAGGTCACCTTTTGGGTGCCCAAACAGGGGAACTTGTGAACACCCTACAATGCCTCAAAAACTATATAACATCAAAAACTACATAAACTGGTATTCTTAACAAATAAATCATGATTTATGACACTGAATGTTTGATTAAATTTCTGAAAGAATGTCAAGTGTTTTGGAAATGTCAGCAGGTTTCACTTGGGGAAAAATGTTGTTGTCACTTGTATGATGCTGAAGAAACATATTATTAAATTTAATTTGCTTACCTACTACATATTTTAAGGATGAAGATTAGCTTTATTTGTCATATGTACATTAAAACATGTGAAATGTGTCGAATTAAATCAGCGAGGATTGTGCTGGCCAACCTACAAATGTAGCCATGCTTCTGGCGCCAATGTCATGTGCTGAGAACTCACTAACTCTAACCACATGCTTTTGGAATGTGGGTGGAAACCAGAGCACCAAGAGGAAACCCACTTGGTCATGGGGAGAACGCACAGACTTCTTACCATCAGCAGCGGGAATCAAACCCCGAACTTACAGTGGAAGTTGTAAAGTGTTGCACTAACTCATATGCTACTGCACCAGCATCTCCGAGACTTTCATGAAAATGTCACAGTTGAAGATTCTCAAAGGTTCTATTGCTAGGAAATTGTGTGGCCTGGAAAATCAAAAAATAGTACAAAACTACAGTTCTCCTGTCTTGAATTTACTAAATGACTACATTGAAAGAAGATAATATGAATTGCCATAAGTGCAAAGACCCACTATTTTTCATAAATATCCCATGAAGATATATTCTCTCAATAAATGAAAAACAATTTCTGTGAATTCCAAATTTACATTAAGTAGATCTTACAGTGTATTCACTGCCAAAATAGAGGAATTGTGGCAAATAATGTACATGCAGGAAACCCCCACAACATTAATGTATTAATGACTAAGATATTCTATTTTGCTTATATTTGAAAAATTGCAGTCAGCTGGGATGAACTTGCCTTCTATCTGAAGATATAGATAACATAATGCTCTATTAGTTCAGGTGCTTCACATCCATATTTGTCCCATTCATCTTGCTGTCCTTGTATAGGGTACATTTTGCAGCTATACCATAGCCGATATTTAGTACATGCATGAATCAACTAATATAGATCAAGCTTTTCGATGGGAGTCCTAAATGACCAGCTAAACTCTGCCAAAGAAAAGCATTAAAAAGTCATACATGGGAACATCAAAACTGTCTCAGGTGATTACGAGTAAAATTAACTGATAAACCCACCAAAAAGACAACAAAGTTTAAAATAAGAACTTAAGATATAGGAGCAGGAGTAGACCATCCGGCCCATCAAGCCTGCTCCGCAATTTAACAAGATCATGGCTGATCTGGCCATGGACTCATCTCCACCTACCTGCCTTTTCCCCATTACTCTGAATTCCCTTACTATGAAAAAATCTATCCTACCTTGTCTTAAATATATTTACTGAGGTAGCCTCCACTGCTTCATTGGGCAGAGAATTCCACAAATTCAGCAATCTCTGGGAAAAGCAATTCCTCCTCAGCTCCCTCCTAAATCTACTCCCCCAAACCTTGAGTCTATTTCCGCTAGTTTTATTCTCACCTACCGGTAGAAATAACTTTCCTTCCTCTACCTTATCTATACCTCTCAGAATTTTATATGTTTCTATAAGATCTCCTCTCATCCTCCTGAATTCCAGCTAGTACAATCCCAGGCGACTCAATCTTTCCTCCTAGTCTAACCCCCTCATCTCTGAAATCAACGAGGTGAGCCTCCTCCACACTGCCTCCAGTGCCAGTATGTCCTTCCTCGAGTAGGGAGACCAGAAATGCACGGAGTACTTCAGGTGCGGCCTGACCAGTACCCTGTACAATTGCAGCATAACCTCCCTGCTCTTGAACTCAATCCCTTAGCAAAGGCCAACTTTCCATTTGCCTTCTCAATAGCCTGCTGCACCTGCAAACCAACTTTTTGTGATTCATGCACAAGCACTCCCAAGTCCTTCTGTACAGCAGCATGCTGCAATCTTTTACCATTTAAATAATAATTTTCTCTTTCATTTTTCCTTCCAAAGTGGATGACCTCGCATTTACCAATATTGTACTCCATCTGCCAGACCCTTACCAACCTACTTGACCTATCTTTATCTCTCTGCAGACTCTCCATAGCCTTTGCACAATTTGCTTTTCCACTCAATTTAGTATCACCAGCAAACTTAGATACACTACACTTGGCCCCCTCTTCCAGATTGTTAATATATATTGTGAACAGTTGCATGCCCAGCACCAACCCCTGTGGCACACCGTTCACCACGGATTGCCAAGCAGAGAAGGACCCATGTATCCCAACTCTGTGCTTTCTATTGGTTAACCAATTCTCTATCCATGCTAATACATCACCCCCAATTCTATGCATCCTTATCTTATGGATAAGTCTTTTATGCGGCACCTTATCAAACGCCTTCAAGAAATCCAAGTAAATAACGTCCATCTATTCAACTGTGCTCATAATATCCTCATCGGAAATAGAGGAATTACTGTAGATTTAATGAAGAAGTTATTCTATCTCAGCTGAAGGGAAAGTTGAAAAGAAATATTAAGTTCTGTCTGATTGTTATAGATAAATCAAATTATGAGAGAATTACAATGATACTGAGAAATATTTAAAACCTGTTAAGAATCTAAAGATCAAAGTTCAAAGTATATTTATTATCAAAGTACATCTACTGCATGTGACCGAATACAACCCTGAGATTCATTTTCTGGCAGACATACGCAATAAATTCATAATAGAATAATAGCCATAATAGACTCAATTAAAGACAACACCAACTTGGACGTTCAACCAGTGTGTAAAAAAAAAATGAGCAGGTACAAAAAGAATGAAATAATAATAATAAATAAATGTTTGAGAACATGACATGAAGAGTCATTGAAAGCAATCCATAGGTTGTGGGAACATTTTAGCACTGGAGCAAGTGAAGTTGAGTGAAGTTAATCCCTTTGGTTCAAGCACCTAATGGTGGAGGGGTAATAACTGTTCCTGAACCTGGTGCTGTGAGTCCTGATGTTCATTTAACTTATGCACAATGGCAGCAGCGAGAAGAGAGAGAGATCTGGGTTGTGAGGGTCCTTGATGATGGATGCTGCTCCTACGATATTGCTTCATGTAGATATGCTCAGTGGCTGGGAGGGCTTTACCCGTGATGGACTGGGTGGTCATCCACTACTTTTTGTTGGATTTTCCATTCAAGAGGATTGACTTTTCAATACCAGGCTGTGTTGCAGCCAGACAAAATACTCTCCATCACTCATCTATAGAAGCTTGTCGAAGTTTTAAATAATATAGAAACATAGAAACATAGAAAATAGGTGCAGGAGTAGGCCATTCAGCCCTTCGAGACTGCACCACCATTTATTATGATCATGGCTGATCATCCAACTCAGAACCCTGCACCAGCCTTCCCTCTACACCTTCTGATCCCCCTAGCCACAAGGGCCATATCTAACTCCCTCTTAAATATAGCCAATGAACTGGCCTCAACTGTTTCCTGTGGCAGAGAATTCCACAGATTCACCACTCTCTGTGTGAAGAAGTTTTTCCTAATCTCAGTCCTAAAAGGCTTCGCCTTTATCCTCAAACCATGACCCCTCGTTCTGGACTTCCCCAACATCGGGAACAATCTTCCTGCATCTAGCCTGTCCAATCCCTTTAGGATTTTATACGTTTCAATCAGATCCCCCCTCAATCTTCTAAATTCCAACGAGTACAAGCCTAGTTCATCCAGCCTTTCTTCATATGAAAGTCCTGCCATCCCAGGAATCAATCTGGTGAACCTTCTTTGTACTCCCTCTATGGCAAGGATGTCTTTCCTCAGATTAGGGGACCAAAACTGCACACAATACTCCAGGTGTGGTCTCACCAAGGCCTTGTACAACTGCAGTAGTACCTCCCTGCTCCTGTACTCGAATCCTCTTGCTATAAGTGCCAGCATACCATTCGCCTTTTTCACCGCCTGCTGCATCTGCAGCCCACTTTCAATGACTGGTGTATAATGACACCCAGGTCTCGTTGCACCTCCCCTTTTCCTAATCGGCCACCATTCAGATAATAATCTGTTTTCCTATTTTTGCCACCAAAGTGGATAACTTCACATTTATCCACATTAAATTGCATCTGCCATGAATTTGCCCACTCACCCAACCTATCCAAGTCACCCTGCATCCTCTTAGCATCCTCCTCACAGCTAACACTGCCGCCCGGCTTCGTGTCATCCGCAAACTTGGAGATGCTGCATTTAATTCCCTCATCCAAGTCATTAATATATATTGTAAACAACTGGGGTCCCAGCACTGAGCCTTGCGGTACCCCACTAGTCACTGCCTGCCATTCTGAAAAGGTCCCGTTTATTCCCACTCTTTGCTTCCTGTCTGCTAAGCAATTCTCTATCCACATCAATACCTTACCCCCAATACCATGTGCTTTAAGTTTGCACATTAATCTCCTGTGTGGGACCTTGTCAAAAGCCTTTTGAAAATCCAAATATACCACATCCACTGGTTCTCCCCTATCCACTCTACTAGTTACATCCTCAAAAAATTCTATGAGATTCGTCAGACATGATTTTCCTTTCACAAATCCATGCTGACTTTGTCCGATGATTTCACCACTTTCCAAATGTGCTGTTATCACATCTTTGATAACTGACTCTAGCAGTTTCCCCACCACCGACGTTAGGCTAACCGGTCTATAATTCCCCGGTTTCTCTCTCCCTCCTTTTTTAAAAAGTGGGGTTACATTAGCCACCCTCCAATCCTCAGGAACTAGTCCAGAATCTGAGGAGTTATGTCCTCCTTAGTGAAGACAGAACCAAAGTAATTATTCAATTGGTCTGCCATGTCCTTGCTCCCCATAATCAATTCACCTGTTTCTGTCTGTAGGGGACCAACATTTGTCTTTACCAGTCTTTTCCTTTTTACATATCTATAAAAGCTTTTACAGTCAGTTTTTATGTTCCCTGCCAGTTTCCTCTCATAATCTTTTTTCCCCTTCCTAATTAAGCCTGTATGCTGAACATGACAATCCTTTGGATAATTAAATCCTTTACATAATTAAAAATTAAAATCCACAAAATAAAACAAAACAGTGAAGCCAAGAAATAACTAAAACAAAGTAAAATCAGAATTTAAAAATAAATAATAAAACTTCCCTTTAATGACATATCCATCCTACTGTAGCACTGGCTACATTCTTTTGAATTGTCACTCCTACTCACAGGTCTGAAAGGCATAATATGAGTGAGGTGGACTCCTCATATTATGCTGGAAATTCTTGACATGTTTGGCCTCTACTGTGAAATGGCATGTACCATACAGTGAAGGAACAAAGTGACAGATGTTCCTGCATCTGTCACTCAGCGTGTGCTGCACTTACAGTGGGTCTGGATTTGTCTCAGTATTTCCCAGTTGTGGCTAAATGTTGGTCATTCCAAATACAGTTAGCTTGGTTTGGCCAAAAAATTTAATGTGGTGTAGTGTACGTGCAACCAATGAAAGCATTAAAAGAAAAATATTTTCAATTCAAGCATTTACCATTAAATTCAGATACTTCCCCACTTTGAGAAAATCCAAAATTAGCCATTAGTGAGATTCTCAAATGTGTCCATATGACCATTAGCCATCAGAGCAGAATTAGGCCATTCAGCCCATCGGGTCAATGGCTGATTTATTATTCCTTCCAATCCCATTCTCCTGTCTTATTCACATAACCTTTGACTCCCTAACTGATCAAGAACCTATCAGACTCTGCTTTAAATATACTCAGTGACTGGCCTCCACAGCTATCCATGGCAATGATTTCCACAGATTCAATATGCTTTGGCTGTACAAATTCCTCCTCATCTCTGTTCTAAATGGGTGTCCCTCCATTCTGATGCTCCTTCCTCTGGTGCTAGACTTACCCTCTATTGGAAACATCCACTCTATCTGGATCTTTCAATATCCGATAGGTTTCAATGAGGTTCCCTCCCCTCATTCTTCTAAACTCAAGCAAGTACTGGCTCAGAACCATCAAGTGGTTTTTATACATTAAGCCTTTCATTTCCAGAATCATTCTTGTGAACCACTTCTGAACTCTCTCCAACGCCAGCACATCTTTTCTTCAATAAGAGGCCCAAAACTGCTCACAATACTCCAAATATGAATTTATGAATGATTATAAAGCCTCAGCATCATGTCCTTGTTCTTATATTCTAGTCCTCCTGAAATAAATGATAACATTGCATTTCAAGGGTACAAAGGTTCATTGATTATCAAAGTATACAACTCTGAAATTCTTATTCTCCAGGTAGCCTTAAAACCAAGAAAGAAAGTAATGATAGTATGATAATCAATACATCCAAATCCTTCATTTTTGCATAAAAAATACAGAAATAGAACAGGCACATTGACCCCCACTTCCCCCTCACCCACAGTAAAAAAGGAGAAACATAGGGTGAAAAACACAGAATATAAAAAATTGCAAGACAGAAAAGAAGTCTATAGTCCAGGTCCATATCCAAAATGCAGAATACCTGGGTAACATTCTTTGGGCACAGTAGCAGCCTCTCTCTCTCCATTAGCTGAGATCCCACCAGCAATCAAAAGGCAGGTAGCTGGTGCTCACCTTTCACATTTGCCGCAATATTTTAATTTTCCTCGTTGCTTTAATCAGCGAACAGTGGAAGCTTTAATTATCAAAATGGAGATGAACGTCGGCTCATGCCCCACAGCCCCTATTGCCTTCTTGCCACTAAACTCCCACACTGTCTCTGTCTCCCGGAATCCTCTCACAGACTGCAGACTGCTGGAACACCCGAACAATCTTCAAACTGCAAATCAGTCTCCAACATTTCCAGAGTCACATTAAATATGAGAGATAGATGTAAAAGACAAAAAAAAAAGTGAAATATAAGGTTTCCTGATCTATCCAATTTGTACACAGGCGTTATCTTAACCAGAAGGCGCTATTTGCCTTTCTTATCACTGACGCAACCTACAAGTTAACCTTCAGGGAATCCCAAGGACTCCCCAAATCTCTTTGAACCCCTGATCTTCACCCTGTTTTGAAATAGTCTACACCTTCCTTCCTTCTACAAAAGTGCATGACCATACAATTCTCCGCATTATATTCCATCTGACACTTTTTTGCCCATACTCCAAATCTGTCTAAATCCTTTTGCAGACTCCCCACTTCCTCAACACTACCAGCCCTTCCACCTATCTTGGTGAAATCTGGGATCTTGGCCGCAAAGCCATCAGACCCATCATCCAAATCATCGACATATAATGTGAAAAAAGTAGTCTCAACACCAGCTCCTGTGGAACAACACTAGACACTGGCACCTAACCAGAATAAGCCCCCTTTGTTCCCACTGTTTGCCCAGAATGTTGCTGACTACAATTCATTCAGGTAAATTTGATCTAAATTCTTTTTTGATATTTTCGAGTTAAACACACATTTTCTAATTTAAACTTAACGTGGTCTTATCTGAAGTTAAGGGTAGGAAGATATACATGATTAGGTGTTTGATAAGATTCTGCAGTGTACTACACAAAAAATGTTGTGCAGTACAATAACTTGAGAACCCAGCTGCTGAGTGTCAACCAAGTCTCATGTGGAAATACTCATCATAAGCTAAGGTCAACATATCCAGACACCACTGGTTGCAGCTTTAAATTAATTCAATCTACATTGCTCTTTCAATTATGAAAATCACAGCATGTGATGCATTTCATAAATATGGCATTTTGCTGATAGAAATATCAATACATAGATATTCTATTGCCTGATCTTATCGGGAAGTGAATGGTGGACACCTCACCTGTAGTCCTTTGGTATTGCTGCAAACATAAGCAAGAGATTGAGTGAAAAAATGAAACATCCTTTGTTGAAAACAGAAGCTTTCAACTAAAACTGCAGTGATTGGATCGAACACGTTTCAGAAGATAAAAATGTAATTGATGCAAAATAACTCTTCATATTATTAACACTGAGTCAACTATAAATTGACTTGATTTCTTGCCCCCTTCACTTGCAGAACTCTTCACAACAAGTGGCAATCGATACCTTTGTGGTGTCCAATCCAACCACTAATAATCACAGGTAGGGCAGTTTCCTATCTGCTTCTCTGATTGTCTTCTACAACTGATCTCTTGACTTTGAACATGTTGCGTTCAAACATGGTTGAATGATTGACTAAATGGCCTAATTCTGCTCTTATGTCTTATGGCCGATGGTGTTATGTATTCTTGTTCAACATTTTTTTTCATTTCACCAAAACTATTCACATAAATATTAGCACAGAGTTCAGTAATCCTTACCAATAATTATGATTATGTACTGTATTTGATAAAGAACTGAATTTGGTCACATTGATCTTTACTTTGGTTGTGACTTACAGTTCTTCACCTTTACACCTTTGCTGTTGTCATATATCAATAATCTCGAAGTCTCAGGCCGAGACCCTTCTTCTGGACTTATCCATTCCTCTCCATAGATGCTGCCTGACCTGCTGAATTCATCCAGCATTTTGTGTGCGTTACTCTGGAATTCCAACACCTGCAGGATCTCTTGTGTGTATCAAAACTCTCATTCTGACTCACCAAAGTCGCTGGATTCTTCTTCTTCTTTTGAAGTCATGAGATCAACTCCTCTGACCTTTCTTTTCCATCTTTGAATTCTATTTTGAATGTATTCAGTGTATAGAGCATTGAAGCATGAATGACTCAGCCTTAGATCATTACCTGCCCATGATTTCCATCTCTGTGGCCTGACACATTTCTTGATACTTCCAATTATGCTCAGAATGAAATCTTTTCATACCACATTGTTAGCTATTCTATGTGCTTTCTTGAATGTCAGGTCCTCTGCATTATTTAATTTTACCTACTTTCTCTCATTGGCTAGTCCAAGTATTAAATGATTGGTAGCATTGTATCAGAAAAAATCTGGGCTGTTTGCCAATGCCTTCAGCCTGATCAGGCAATTACCATCCAATTCCTTTAGTCTTTGTTTGAATATGTCAAACTTCTAGCTCCCATAAACTTTTAGTTGTAGCAGATTAAAAGTCCCATTAAAAGTAGATTCAACAGCATTTCCTATGTCTCCAGCATGTCAATAGCAGCAATATCAACTTCCTCTTCCCATTTATTGCCTTACTTTTCTGCTTTGCATTCTCCCAGGACATTGAGAATGGGAGAGATAGCTTTAACTCCTATATTCACATTGCAGTGAGCGAGGCAGAGAGAGAACAATGCGCAGGCATAGACAACATATCAATATGTAGTGCAAGGCGGGGGGGAGGTCATTGCTCTAAAAGAAATAGATCCATACATTACACTTCCTCCCGCTTTAGATTAATGCAACATACAACTGTACAGAACATTCAATTTCCCTTCCAAATAAACATGCTTTCACAATAACAGTCCATAACTAACTTCACAGTTCTAAGGCTCAGTCTTTTGGGTGGTGCTCTGATTCTTTCGGGATAGGACCTCTGTACCTGTGGAGTGGCATCAGGTTTGGCAGATGTCTTGTCTAAGACAATGTCCTCAATCCTGGTGCCATATTGCTGTCAGTGATATCATCCCTGAGAGTAAGTCCAGCTACTGTAATGTGTCTGTCTTGTTGGATGCAGTGGATTCAGGTCTGTTGTTTGGCTGAGTATCCAGTACCTGGTCCGCATGACATCTCCATGACTGATTTCCAACAACAGTGGCCAGTTCTTGTAGCTATCCTATCAGGTATCCGCTTGTCTTCTCAGTAATCACGTGTTAGGGCTTCCTGTCCAACCTCAAAGCTCCTTGCTGCTTCACATGGCAACTGGCTGAATTGTTTATTCTTCAATTTCCTCAGTAGATCTGGTCTCAGGAGGTCTATGCGAGATCTCAGAGTCGTGTTCATGAACAGCATTTCTGGTGTTTGATTTGTCATCGCATGAACAGAGTTCCAAAACACAAAAAGAAGTTGTCTAATCTGTGCAAGAGAGAAATATCCTCCTTTCCCATTACTTTAACTGACTCCTTGAAGATTGGATGAATATTTCAGCTGACCCATCCGTTGCTGGGTGGTGAGGAGATGACTTGAAATGTCTGATACCATTTTTCTTCATGAATAGTTGGAATTCTTCTGACATGTATTTTCACTCACAATATGTTTTTGGTAAGCCATTTCTGGTGAAGATAGTCCTCGGACTGGAGTCTCTTTGCTGATTTTGTTGATTCCATTGGTTTGACCTCTGGTCACTTTGAATCAGCATCCATGGCAATCAGAAACCTGGAGTCCATGAACAGACCAGCAAAGTCAATACGTAGTCTTTGCCATGGTGACAACTGTCACCCACATGGGTGTAATGGTGCCTGTGGGGGTGCATTTTGAACTTTGTAGCATCTCGAAAAGCTTTTGGCCAACTTTCAATCTGTTTATCTATTTCCTTCTTAAACACCTTCTATTAGCATTAATCAGCTGTGTCAGTCCTTGGTAAGTGCTACTATTTGGGCTGCTGTTGCTTGTTGATCCCACACTGTGAGCTTTGATTGAATGCCTTTCTAGTTGGATTTTTCTCAACCATTCACATCTGAAAAGTGCTGGCCCTCCATTTTTCAATACTTAAAGCTCTAACTGCTGTGTTTGACTTCCCTACATTACAGTTACCTTCAGATTTCCTTTGGGAGACACTCTTTCGCCTGTGTAAGTCTTTAGCATCACTGAGGTCTTCTTTAACAGTATCTTAGAAAACAATTGGTTGTAGTCAGCCTCTGGAATTAATGACCAAGCTGACCCAGTGTCCAGTTCCATTTTCAGTTTTACACCGGACACATCTATTGTGATTCAGATGATTTTTTTTGATCTGCTTCAGTTATACTATGAAGTTCTAGGCATGGCAGTTCACCTTTGTCATGCTCAATGTTGTCTGATTCTGCTTACATTTGTTAACTTTATGCATTTGCTTAGTTTTGTGTTGGGGTGTTTTCACTCGGTTGTGCTTTTTGTCTGCACATTCTCTCAATGTGACCTTGCCTGTGACTCTTTCTTCAGGCTTTTTCTTTGAACCAACAGTCATTTGCATCATGGGAGGATTTGCCACATCAATAGCATGTTTAGGGTTTTGAACCATATTGGGGCTATTTTGTGCATTTCATATTTAAACCTCTTTTACTGCAGTTCTGCTGCATCCTTTGCTGAAGTCTCTGATGATATTCCAATGGTCAATGCCCATTCTAAGTTTAGGTCTCTTTCTAGCAGTAACCTTTTCTGAGTGCATTGACTATACATACTGGATATAAGTCTGTCCCTTAATGCATCAGAAAGTCCATCTCTAAAGTCACAGTACTGAGAAATTTTGCGCAGTTCTGCAATATGTTCAGAAAAGCTTTCATCTTTTGACTGGTTCCTTTTGTAAAAACTAAATCTCTTAGCTATTACCAGTTGGTTTGGGCTCAAGGGATTTTGTAAAATTGAAACAATTTCATCAAATGTCTTGTTTGCTGGCTTTGCAGGGGTTACTAGGTTCTGTAAAAGATGTTACATTCTTGGGCCCATTAAATTAAGAAGTATAGGGGCTTTCTTTTGCTCTTCCACGTTGTATGCATTACAATACAGTTCAACCATCTTGATTTACAACTTCCAGTCTTCATTAGCACTATCAAATTCATTAACTTTCCTGACTGAAGCCTACCCCCAGTTACTTTCACTTTAAATTCCACACATCTTTCGCTCTTACTATGCACCGGACTCACACATTTGTTATTGTCTGTGATGACTTTCTCATGCTGTTTAACTCTTGCTGTTTCATCCTGTAACTGTCGGTGGAGTTGGTGATATTCCCTGACATTTAGGTTCGTACTTGTTGTCAATTTGTTGTATCTATGCAAAAATACATATCAATTAAACAAAAGTATGGACACGGGAGATGACTTTAACTGGTGTATTCACATTATAGTGACAGCAAGAGAGAACAATGCACATGCATAGACAGCAGCGCACATGCAAACAACAGATCAATACGTAGTGCTAAGCAGGGGGTGGGGAGCGGGGGGGGTGGTGATCATTGTACTGAAAGGAACCTAATATGGTCAGCACAATCTAGATATAATCTGTAAAGTCCATTGCTGTGAACCAAATCAGAATGGTGTACTTAAGGTAAGAAATATATCTTTTCTGGTAAATTTTCCTCATACTTATGACTCTTCTCCCCTTTGGCTGGAACATGACATCCCCCCTAATGTCCTTACCTGATTTAAAAGTTTTCAAAAACTGACAACCCTCTCATGGCCTTCCTGAACCCCCAATCTCTAGACTTCTCTTTCCTCTACCCTCCCACTTACTTTTCTCACAATATTCTACCATAGTGATGTGTATGTAAAATAGATCTTTGACTGCATTACTTGTACAAAGCCTCTTCCATTGCAATTGGCATATTGGGCTGCCTGCAAAATACCATGTTGCAGAGATAGGCCCAAAGTAATAAGCAGTGCTTATTAAGTATTTGCACACTTTCCAAATACTCATTCATTTCTGAGTCCTTTAATTCAGAGGATCAGAGGTGGAGAGGTTCGCCAACTTTATATTCCTCGGTGTTATTATTTTGGAGGTCCTGTAACTGAAATTATGAAGAAAGCATAGCAGCTCCTCTACTTCCTTAGGAGTTTGTGTAGATTCAGTATGACATCTAAAACTATGACTAACTTCAACAGGTGTGTTGTGGAGAGTATATTGACTGGCTGCATCACACCTGGGTTTGAAACATCAATGTCCTTGAATGCAAAATCCTACAAAAAGTAGTGGATACAGCCCTCCCCGTCATTGAATGCATCTACATAGAGTGTTGTTACAAGAAAGCAGCAAGCATTATCTGGGTCCCACACCACCCACGTCATGTTATTACCCCACAAAAATTAGGCTCTTTAACTAAAGGGGACAACTTCATTCAACTTCACTTGCCCCATCACTGAGATATTCTCACAACCTATAGATTCACTTTCAGGAACTGTTCATCTTATGTTCTAGATAAGTACTACTTATTTATTATAGAAACATAGAAAACCTACAGCAAAATACAGGCCCTTCGGCCCACAAATGTGTGCCAAACATGTCCCTACCTTAGAATTACTAGGCTTACCCATAACCCTCTATTTTTCTAAGCTCCAGGTACCTATCAAAAAGTCTCTTAAAAGACCCTATCATATCTGCCTCCACCACCATTGCCGGCAGCCCATTCCACGCACTCACCACTCTCTGCGTGAAAAAACTTACCCCGACATCTCCTCTGTACCTGCTCCCCAGCACCTTAAACCTGTGTCCTGTTGTGGCAACCACTTCAGCCCTGGGAAAAAGCCTCTGACTACCCACACAATCAATGCCTCTCATCATCTTATACGCAACCCTGTACACTTATTTACTATTATTATTTCTTTCTTTTTGTATTTGCATAGTCTGCTGTCTTTTGCACACTGCTGTGGTCTTTCATTGATTCTATTATAGTTGTTATTCTATTATAGATTTAATGAGTATGTCCACAAGAAAAGGAATGTCAAGGTCATATGTTGTGACATATATGTACTTTGATAATAGATTTACTTAGAACCTTGAGTGATGAGCTTGTCCTGAACATGTCTTTTCCCCACCCAATTACCCACTTGGGTGCATAAATTTGTTGATGTAAATGAACACGGGATTAATTTTGCCAAGGTTGTTACTATTCTCACCCCTTCCCACACACGTCTCATGGACCTATATCCTTCATGTGTTTGCTGTTTTGCTTATCTCCTTTTGTGATCATTTTAAGTTTTTTAATTCCAGCTAAAATTTGCTTTCCTCCCTATTTCTTGCTCTATATATTGTTTCAACAAATAAGAAAAATGTGGAAATAAACCCTATTCATAAAATTCCTTGACAAGCAAATCTTCTTCCTTTGGCATAATGTCTGGTATCCATTTGACATCTGCCCGCTGTGGCAATGCATGTAGGGTAGTGTTATATGGCAGCCACAGGCAGAGAATAACTTTGACCTGAGTAAGGATTGTAAGGAAGCTATTAGCACCTTACTTATTGACGTGGTTTCTGCCAGTTACTGACCATTGCTATTAAAGGGTGCTCCAGGAAAGCAGGGTAATATACTCTGATACTCTGAGCAGCTCAGCACACAATGCAACTACTATCTGTTTCCCTGATAAGAGGGTTGAGTTCCAAGAAGCATTGTGAGAGAAGACCATCCTGAAGCCAGCCCAGCCGATATTACTGCCACTTGCTGCACATTACTATCACACAGGCACAGCATCCAATGTGCACAATATTCCAGATGAGGTTTTGCTAAAATTCTAGTCAACTGAAGGATGACATCCTATCCTTTTCATTCCAACCTTTCGCTCAACCAGGTTGTTCACTGTTTACCTTATTAGTGTTTTTTATATCAATGCATTAGATGTAAAGATGAATCCACAGAGATCATGAAAGTTTTCTGTGCTTCTCTGAGCTTTCTAATCTGTTGATGCAACAAATCAGCCAAAAAATCTCCATATATTTGCAAATTAATATATGATCCCAGAAGGTCCTTAAAATGATGAGGCTCGGCTTTTGTGTCCACAGCCCACAGTCCTCTTGGTAATGACCTCCAATTTCCAATTAACCCGGATATCAACGAAGGGAGAATCAGCAAAGGTAGTTCAATCAAATGTTAAAATTTTCTCTTTGCCTGACATTTGTGTGATATTACAATTATTTGCAACTTCAAATTCATTCTTCAATGTCTTCCAAGTGTTGTGATTTCTGGGCACAGGCTACTTTATTAATAGAAATGAAAATGGAACTAACAATTGCAATCATCTATGAATATTCCATGGGTGTTTTATGGAGAGAAGGACAATGATGAATCTGCTGAAAATGTGCTGAGGGAACAGTTCAGTATATCTCTTGCACCAATGTCCTGGGCCTTGGGTGATTAGCTTTCCTTAACCACAGCATCTTTCAATATGCAAGGACTGGCTCTCTAAAGTGAGGTAATTCTCTCACAGTTCCCATTAACTTCAGTCTTACAAAGGTTCCCTTGTACAAAAAAAAAGATCCATTGAAGCTTTGAAATGAGGTCAATCAGTCTAAACTCACTACTGGAATCCCGTTGATTTGTTTATGCTTGATGTGCAATGTGGACCAGATCCAGAAACTTGGTACCCATTGTTAAATAAATTATTCATAAATAACATCTGCTATAGGTGAACTATTTCATAAAGTAACAGATTACTTAGAGTAATTGGATGAGGAAAACTAGGTAAATTAGAAATTTTCTTGTTTTAAGTACTCAGAAAATACTTGGGCATTCTTCCAATTTGTCATGAAGACTCCAATATTAAACTGTATTTAAAAAGTTTTAACTTGAAATTCACCTAGCTCTGGAGCTCTATTCATACAACACAATACATACAGCAAGCAGGTGGAGCATGTAAATACTAGATGGATGTAAAATACAAGTTATGGCTACCATTTGCAATAGTGAAGTTTGAAAAGAGACATCAGTTGTATCATGCACATGGAGAGGAGAGTAGATTTCCCCCATCTTTAGTCATCATTAAGAAGGTTCTGGAAGTTAAGATGGTAAGAGGTTCCAGAATTTAGGTTTAGAGACATAGAGATAATGCTGATATATTACATGGATTGTGATAGGCATGAAGTGGATGGTGATACCCTTGTCCATTTAGAAGGTAGAGGTTACAAGTTTGGAGGTGCTGTTGAATAATCTTGGAGCTAACTAAAACATATTTTGTACATTGTGTACACTTCAGCCTTGCAAATGGCAGTGGAGGGAATAATTTTGTTTGTGCATTGGGTTTCAATCAAGTGGCTGCCTTGTCCTACATCATTTTGAGCTTTTTGCATTATGATCATCTAGGCAAACAAAGCATCTCTTCATGTTGGCTTTTTCTTTGCAGTAATGGAAAGACTAATCTGGTCCTGCAGAATGCCCTGCTTCTTACACACACATATGATCAGTTGAGATTGTGATTGTTGGCAATCCTTGGAAAGTTGAAGGGAATCAACACTGAAGAATATTCAATACTTTTGACAATGTGATTACCTACCACATTTCGAGTGCAGGTCTTACTAGCCACTCATCAGCCCGTGAATGTTGCCAGGTCTGCCTGCTGAGAAAAGAGACATGAGGTTGTAGAGGTTCCATGAATATCTCTAACCACAGCAATGGCGGAGATCATAAGGTCATTGCCATATATTGAATAATGGCAATAAGGTGTTACAAACTATTGACACACAGTGGACCATTCAGTCATCTGCCACTGGAAAATTCTGGCAGGGATTGAATACTGTCACCTCTTATAAAGTAAAATCAAGCAACATAGGTGACAGCAGGGCTTTGCTTCCAGCTGAATTCAATGCCTTCCATGCTCACTTTGACCGTCAAAACATGGAGGAGCCATCATGAACTCCCACAGCCCCCAAAGATCGTACAATTTCAGTCTCTGAGGCTGACGTGTACGTAGCCTTCAGAACGATGAACCCATGAAAAGTATCTGACTCAGATTGAGTAACTGGTCAAGTACTGAAGATCTGTGCTTTTCTACTACGTTAAATCTGTTTTTGTACATAGTAAGACTTCTTTACTCCAACAACTGCTTGTACAGCAGGCCCACTGAATCAGTGAGCTGCTCTTTGTTTGGAGTAGCCAGCTGGTGTGTCCTGTCGGTCAGTCAGGCCAGGGAGGAGGTCGAATTGGCCTGTTGGGCGGGGATGGAGGGTGAATCGACTGATCAGGCCAGGGAGGGGGTCAAATCGGCCTATGGGGTTGGGGATGTTGAATCAGACCATTGGGCTGGGGATTCAAGTCACCCATCAAGATTGGGTTTGGATGAGCTGATATGGATAGAAGCTGTGCTGCTGTCTGCTACTCGGAGGCACCTAATTTGGTGCCTTTGAGTTGGTGCGAAGGTGGCATGCAGTGAAACTGTGAGTGACTGTCTTGGATGATTCTTTTGCAATCACAAGACCCTGTTCTACGTTGATTGCCACAGGCCTGCTTCCCTTGTTTGGTGGTGCGAAGAGGTGAGGAGGCAGTGATAGGTTGTAATTAGAATTAGGTCTCAGTTCTTGGGCTTGCATTGTAGAGTGGCAACCAGGCTCAGTTGGGGATGCTCCCTCCTGTCAGTGTTGCCCTCCCATGATGGATCGGTGGAATTACAGGCTGACTGCCAGGAACCATTAATTTGCAGGACTTGGAACTTGGATCTCAGGAACTTGGTCTAATTTTTTTTTTAGGTAACTATGTTCTCTTTTTTTCTTTCTCATTATTTTGAATGTGTGGGTATATTTTTGCACTTTGGCTCCTGAGGAAAGCTGACTCATTCAGTTATATCCATATATGGTTTGAATGACAATTAAATTTGATTTGAACTGGCTGGAGTGTTCACTGAGATCTTTAACTTCTCACTTCAGCAGTCTGAGGTACCTTCCTGCTTCTAGCAGGCTTTAATTATACTGATGCCCAAGAAAACCACGGTGACCTGCCTCAATGACTATTATCCTGCACTTACATCCACAGTTATGAAGTGTTTTGAGAGGTTGGTGATGAAACGTACCAACTCCTGCCTGAGGAGTGACTTAGATCTGCTCCAGTTTACCTATTGGAGCAACAGGTCCACAGCAGATGTCATCTTATTAGCTCTACACTCAACCCTGGAATAACAAGACAGCAAAGGATGATCTTTATCGATTACAGCTCAGCATTCAATACCATCATTCCCTCAAAACTGATCGATAATTTCATCGTCCTTGGCTTCAATAACTCCTTGTGCAATTGGATCCTGGTTTTCCTCACTTGTAGACCCCAGTCATTTCAGATTGGCAACAATCTCCTCCTCAATCTCCATCGGCACAGGTGCAGCACAAAACTTAGTCCCCTGCTCTACTCCTTTTATACTTATGATTGTATGACTAAGCACAGCTCCAACACCATATTCAAATTTGCTGACAGCATCACTGTCATAGGTCAAATCTAAGGAGGTGATGAATCAGCATATAGGAGGGAGATTGAAAATCTAGCTGGGTAGTGTCATAACAGCAACCTCTCACTCAATGTCAGCAAGACCAAGAAGAAAGAAACCAGAGGTCCATGAGCCAGTACTGATAGAGAGATCAGAGGTGGAGAGGCTCAGCAAATTTAAATTCCTCGGTGTTAGTATTTCAGGGGACCTGTCCTGGGCCCAGCGTGTAAGTGCAATTACAAAGAAAGCATGGCAATGCCCTACTTAGTTAGGAATTTGAGGAGATATGGCATGACAATTAAAACTTTGTCAAACTTCTATAGATGAGTAGTGGAGAGTATACTGACTGGCTGCTTCACAGCCTGGTATGGAAACACTAATGCACTAGAATGGAAAATCCGACAAAAAGTAGTGGATAAGGCCCAGTACATCACTGGCCCTCCCTATCACTGAACACATCTACATAAAATGCTGTCACAGAAAAGCAGCATCCATCATCAAAGCCCCCCACTACCCAGGCCATACTCTCTTCTCACTGCTGCCACCAGGAAGAATGTCAGGAGCCTCAGGCCTCACACCACCAGATTCAGGAAGAGTTACTATTCCTCAGTATCAGGCTCTTGAACCAGTGGGGATAACTTCACTCAATGTCACTTGCCCATCATTGAAATGCTCCCACAACCTACAGACTCTCTTTCAATGACCCTTCATCTTATGTTCCCAGTATTTATTGCTTATTTATTAATATTTCTTTCTTTTTGTGTTAGCACAGTTTGTTGTCTTTTACACATTGGATGAACAGCCAAGTTAGTTCTATCTTCCACTGCTTCTGTTACAGTTATTGTTATATGGCTTTATTGAGTATGGCCACAAGAAAATGAACCTCAGCATTACATATGATGACATGACTGTACTTTGATAATAAATTTACTTCGAAGGGAGCACCTCAAGTTCCCTGTGTACATCAACACTTCTAAATATCCTGTTATTTATGGTATGCTTTTCTCTTGTATTCAAATTGCAACAGATCCGTCTTGTCCCTAAACACGTTTCCAACCGATTTACATATATCCTGCTGAATCATTTGATAACCTTCTCACTATCAACCAATTTCTGTTTCACTGGCAGACATAATAATCACTTCTAATCTAACTAATGTTCCAGGGTACATGTGCTTTAGAGGGAAGAGAGGGAAGGGATTTGCATTTTTGATTAACAGAAATATCACAGCAATAGTCATACGCAAAACTTCTAAAGGATCATTCAGTGATGCTTTGTGGGTGGAACTGAGAAACAGGAAGAAACAAAGTAAACAAGGTCACCTTGCTCAGGTAGAATTATAGGTCCCCCAAGCAAACAATGGGAATGAGAAGAAGAAATCTGCAGGGAGAATGTGGAGAGTTGTAAAAATAAGAGACTTGTCAAAGTAGGTGATTTTAACTTTCCCATCATAGAATGGAACTGCTATACTGTTAAGGGGTAACATTTGCTAAGTGCATGCAGGAAGAGAATGTAATGTTTTCCTGGCGTATATGACAAATAAACTCTTCTCTGGTTACCATCCTGGTATTGGTATTGATTTTAACTGAGGTTTTAATGACAAATTTATTTGTGCACACAGCAAGTTTCTTAGGATAATATAAAGAGGGCTCTCTTAGGAAGAGGATAAAGCTCCATCTACTCTTGGATAATGGGGTTTGGCAGATAACTAGGATCACTGTGAGGAGAAATTTGGGACCAATGACCATTGTTTTATTGGCTTCAAAATTCTTACGGAAAGAGACAGAACTCATTCACAAGTTCAAGTTCTAAATTGCGGCAAAGCAAATTTTGATGGCATTAGCCAAGAGCTGACAAAGGTTGATTGGAGAACGTTGCTTATGGAAAAATGGACCACACGCAAGTGGGAGGCTTTAAAAGTGAGTTAGTGAGAGCTCAAGGCCCATAGGTTCCTGCTGAACTGCAAAAGTGGTAGGAGTATGGGAACACCCATATGATGAGAGAAATTGAGACCTTGGACAGGATAAAGGAGGAAAAATAGATTGTGTACAGGCAGCTGGAATCAAGTGAATCTCTGGAGGAGTATGGGAGATGCAGGAATGTACTCACGAAGGGGGACATAAGATAACATTTCAGAGAGGATTCAGGGTAATCAAAACAGATTCTACAAGTATTTTAAGGGAAAATTTTTAAACTAGAGACAAAATACTGTAGTCCCGCAAAGACCAAAGAAGACATCTTTGTATGATGCTGCAGGAAATGGGAAAGGTCCTGAGTGAATAGTTCTCCATCGATTTTACTGAGAAGGACATGAAGACTTTGGAACTAGGAAAATTTAAAAGACAGGTCTTGGGGCTGTCCGCATTACAACAGAGGAGGTGTTAACCCCTTAGATATCTTTCAAAACATATGAAGGTAGACAGATGTCTAAGGGATTAACAGCTTCAAGAACATTGTAGCAGCTTACAGGATAAATTGTAGACATCCTAACTGAGATGTATACATCGTCATGAGATACGAGTAAAGTGTTGGTATATTGGAGAGCAGTGAAGTTAAGCATCTAAGAAGGGCAGCAAAGAAAACCTTGGGAACTAAGGACCAGTAAGTCTAAGATGTGCAGTAAGTAATTTACTGAAGAAGATTCTGAGGGATAAAGTACTTACGCATCTGCAAAGATAGTGGTTGATTACGGATAGTCCTTATGGATCAGTAAATGGGAAATTATGTCTTGTAATCATAATTGTGTTTCTTAAAACTGTGATCAAGAAAATCAATGAGGGCAGGTTTGTAGATGTGGTTTATATGGACTTCATGGTAGGCTGCTCTGGAAGGTTAGATTATACAGTATCCAGGCAGAGCTGACAAATCAAATGCATAGTTGGCTTGATGGCAAAAAGCAGAAGAATATGGTGGAACATTGTTTCTTGGATTGGAAGCTCATGAAGACTGATGTGCCTTAAGGACAGTGTTAGGCCCATTTTTGTTTGCAATCAGTATCAAAAATTTGACTTCCCCTACACAATATCATACTGGCTATCCTTAATAAGTTTATGCCTTTCTAAGTTTTAGTAAATTCTTTTCTAAGGATCTTCTGCAATAATTTTGCTCCCACTGATGAGATACACCAGGTTATAATTTCCCATTTTTTCCCATTGATTTTCTTAATCAGAGGAGTAACACAGACTGTTTCCTAGTTGTCTGGAACCTTTCCTGTGACTAAAGAGAATATAGAACTAGTTATCAAGGTCCCAGCAATATCTTTTCTTTCCTTTCTCATTTCTGAGACACCTCCTCCTTCTTGATATCAAATTACCCTAGGATGCATCTGTCCCATCTCACTATCCTCCATGTCCTGCACATGTTAAAATCCATCTAGTCCCTGCCTACTCATGTGTCTCTCAAATATATCCACCTCCACCTCTTCCCTTAGCAGTAAGGTTCAAGTACTTACCAACTGTAGAAAATCTTGCACAGAGAAATCTGAAATGTGGAATGGGGTGGGGTTGTGTGGGATTGTCAATGATGAATGCTTTCTTCGTCATGATAGGCAAAGAGGAAGAGATTGTGGAGAACTGTTCAGTATTACATCTAACAATGGTCCAGCTGATGTAGGTTCCCAATATTGGATTCTCCACTGAGACTTGCTCCAACAAAGGCACAGAAGTGGGCTCACAATCACCATGAAAACTTATTTCTTCATGAATGCTTTCCTCATTCATGTGCCATTTATGCACAACTTAAAATTGAGAGCACCCAACCTTGCTTTGTGTGTGATTGGATGCCACGGAGTACCGTTCTACTCAGAGAACTCAACTCCTTTTTGATTTTTAGCACCTCAGATGCACGGAGGACCTAAGGGAGAATTAAAAACTTCATGCAACTTGCAGTAAGCTCTTTGTTTTCCATAACTATTTTCTATTAAAGTTGATTGCTTATTGCACAAAAAATATTTCTGGGCAAAGCATATTCAGAGAGAGATTCTAATTCCTTTATATGGAAAAGAAAATAAGAGCAACACTTTTTACATGTGGACGCGGCAAGGCCTCAGAGCTGTGATCTGTTCCTTCTGTACTTTAGTCTACCTCTGTTTTACCTATTACATGTTCCTTCTGTACTTTAGCTTACCTCTGTATTATCCATTACCGTGTGTGCATGCTGCATTGTGACATCCACCAGTGTCAACATATTTTTAAATAAACCTGGCATGACTTCTGGCATAAACTTATTCTGCCACTCCTGCACTCCTTGCATTCCATATTAAATCAGACCCAGCTGTCTGGTTGGAGGCAATGGCAAGATGGGGAGGATTTGATGGACACAGATTACAGATGTTGGAAGATGCGGCCAATGAAGATGAAGACAGTGTAAACCCTTTCAACTAGTTCATCTTGTCCATCTCCCAAATGTCTCAGAAACTGATACCGCAATCAATAAATGTTGTTATTTGCTTCTTTGTTGTACACTAGCACCTAGACTAAAGAGTACAAGAAAACAGAAAGACTAGCACTTTAATCCTTCCAAAAGCCCATCCCATTTATTTCTGTGGCACACACATGCTGAGTCTAGTCTGCTTCCCTGGAACTTTACCCTTTCTATCAACGGCAGTGCACTCAATGATCTAGAACGGCCGGCAGTGATGGTCTGACTTTTGTCCTCTGCGCTGCATCATTAATCACCTGCTAATAATCCAGAGTGACATCACAGATGGCTCAGGTTGTGTGCACTCATTCTTGTAAGGTGAAAGGAGGCTAATTTCCCGTGTTATCCTGCAGACACTAGCTAGGATATCTGGAATTCTTCCACTGTCTTCCTGCCAGCCTTCAAACCCCTATCACTTTAAAGCACTCTAAAAAGTTACACACATACCACACTATAAATATCACTACTTCTGCTTGAACAAAGGCTGAAGAATAATTGATTGCTCACATATGAAGTTGTTTAGATATCTCATTACAGGAAATGGCTCCTTACTGATTCTGTAATCTTAGTGCTTACAAGGTGTGCTGTTCTGCTTTTAGTCATTCACATACGAGGGCCACTAAACACAGAAACTATGCTGTCTATATTTAAATGCAGACTCCTATTTTGTATTTTAACCATTAAACTTGTCTGGTCCCACTTTCAAATCTCTTACTAGCTCTTCCTTCAGTTAGTCCTGACGAAGGGTCTCGGCCTGAAACGTCGACTGTACCTCTTCCTAGGGATGCTGCTTGGCCTGCTGCATTCACCAGCAACTCTGATGTGTGCTGCTTGAATTTCCAGCTTCTGCAGAATTCCTGTTGTTTGCGTGGTTAAATATTTATTTAGTATTAACATTAATTAGCATATACAATATATTGTATGTATAATATAAGTAACTGACATATTTAATAGTGCATTGTAGCGACCCACTTTCTGGCACACACGAACCGGCTCATGAAACAGCGCGCGCCGGCAGAGAGGCCGGCCCCAAAAAGGCGCCAGGCCATCTTCACCAGTGGAGGGAGAATCCCACACAGAAAGGGTCTGCGAATATGCATTCCCCACAGCAGTCCCACCTGGGGAGGACGGGAACGGGAAGGCTTTAAAGGAGCCTGCGAAGTTTGAATAAATCTCTTTTATCACAACTCCAACTCACCGACTACGTGTCGTTATTCTAGCTCTATGTGTAGCACACTGCTACAGCATTTTGTTTTCAATATTTACTGCTGAAACTACAGCAAATAATAACTATCATTCTCACAAGCCATTTGCTTCATTAGTACTTCATACTAATTCCTCTTTTTTCTGTGCTCCTGCAACATTACTGTATTTTGCACAAAGTCACTTCAGTATCAGAAGCCCAGGCTTACTTTTTCCATTCAATTCTTAGTTTATTTGTTGCACTACAAGGGACATTTCATGAAAAGATTTGAGGAACTAGCCTATCTCTATTTTCTTGATACTTCTTCTGTCTCAGAGGATAAACTATGAATATTTTGATATGGAGTTTCAAAGCTACAAATCATAATCATCCACCTTCTTTTATTATGCAGGACCTTATTCTAAAGTTTCTCATATTTATACAGTTAGATTTCAGTACTACCGACTGAGGTGGGATGAAACACAGGTGGGTTAAGCTGTAGATATGTTTAGATCTGCATAATCAAGTGATGTCAATACAGAACACAACAAATTAAATGAATGCTCATATAGCTGTGCTTCATATGTGAAAATCGTAATGTGGGGATGAGCAGCTCTCTCTAAGATGTCAGTAATACACTCCTTACACTTTATTAAACTCAAAAGAAATTTACTTAGGTTTACAAAGAGTCCATGGTGAATCTCCCCACATCCTTAGTGGGGGCACAGTAGGCTGGAATCAAGGATAAGAGGTTCATTGGGCTTTGGTAAACTTTTTGTCAAAGTCTGAATGAGGTGACTCTGAGAAAGCATTCCGAACACCTTCAATGAGCTGATGCAGGACACCCACTGGCAGCCCAGTGATGCTGTAGTTTCAGATCAATCAATTGTTTCCTCATGTGCTAATAGTAAAAATATGGCCGAGTTCCCTGCGTGTGCCTGGATAGACAGCATAGACAAAAGCTGCTCCTCATTTTCAAAGATATAGTCACTTTTTTGCCAAATTATCTCGCTGGTGGAACACGTTAAGCTCAGAAGCAGATTTTTTTTTGTGGCTTAAGTGGAATAGAGCGGGAGTAGGGTTAATGCAGGAGAGGTCAATGTGATTTTATGGGCTTATATCTGTTCTTCCTGCTATAATCATAAAATAACAGCAGACTGTAACCAAAGTATTTTCATCTGTAATCTACAGTCTGATTGGTATAACTGGCCAAATATACTCTGCAGACACTGCTCAATTATACCTCAGATTTCATTTGAATCTTTATACTCTGAATGAATAGCTATGTAGACCTTTCCAGCATCTACATCATCTCACCATATTGAACAAGGAAACAAAATAAAGCTTTGTTTTGCAAAATTCACATATTCAAATTTCCCTTACTTTTATAATTTTTTTTCATTTTCTTTTATGCTTTGGTATTACATATATTAAAGTAATCTAGTTATAGAAATATTGCAGTGATCTTATTTCACTCCCAATTACCTGCAAAAATTGTATGATACTAAGCCAAGAATCGCATGTAAATCTTCCTGACATGTTTCTAGTAACATCTTACAATTTAACAGTAAGATAGGAAATTGGGAGAAATCTACACAAATGTGCAATCATGATGCCAGAAGAAAGTTGCCAGTGTAATCATGTACACTGGTTTGCCCCTGAGAAAATCAAAGCTTTCCTCCTTCTTATTATGTTTCTTGTCAGAATAAATCACCAGGCCCAAATTCAGAAGAACCATTTAGCAGTTATCCATTGATTTCTTCAGACAGTTCTGCTAATTAGATCCATAGTAGGAGAATTTTGTCATGTAACATTTGGCTACCTGGGTGTTGAGTATCTACGCACAATCCATACTGGATTTTTATTCATTAAAAACATCAATTGGAATTTAACACAGATCCCAGAATTAGAAGTTCATTATTTAATCCTCTCTATCATCCTACCCAATTACTGAGTTGTTTTTGAAAGCCAGATTTTTTTTCAATGATTCCTTGACATTTCAAACCCAAGGGTCATAAAATGGAAAGAAAAATATCCAGGCAGGCAGCAGCTGAAAAGAGAGAAACATAGTTCACATTTCAAGTCAATGAAATTTCATCAGAACAAATAAATTATAGAAAACAAGCTTAAATTTAGTTACAAAGAAGCAGAGGAATGAAAAGAACAAAGGAACTGCTTGCCATTGGATAAAGACCAAGAGAACAAAGGGCACAAACTGTTAGTGCCAGCTGAAACATTCAGTTTTAGTTCTCTGGGATGCAGTTTAGTGAAGCTGATGATTTATCAGGTATTAGGGCCATAATTTTTGTTTATATTACTAAAGCAAATTTTCTTTCATTTCTTTTTTTCTGCTAGATTCCTGGTGCGTTGGGTTTCTTAGAAGTCATTTGGCTTCTCTTCCATGAAGACAGGATCAATGTATCTATTTCATTGCTTTGCCATTATTGATCATTATTATGATTTTATTTTCCATTTTTTGCAACAAGCAAACTATATTTATTTCCATTAATCTTTTTGTCATTTTCATGCCTATAGAAATGTTTATAATCCTTGCAAGTTTATCTTCATATGCTCGTACCCATTACATTTTCTAGCAAACTTATACACCTCCTGTTCAGATCTAATACCTCTTCTGTTCCCTTTTTATTTTGTGTTTTTTCTTCAGAAATTGCAATATTGCAATGTATTTATTTTTTTCTGGAAATATTAGCTATTACCTATCCAGTATTGTGCCATTTAATAAATCTCTTTAATCTATGATCACCAAGTTACATATCATACCTCTATGGTTTAGTTTGCTCAATTCCAGATTCTCTTATAACCTTTATGGTCCTGTCAAGGCAGTTTCTGAGCCTCTTGAAGATATTGTCAAAAAGATCAAAGGTTGTATTCCAATAATAACACATTGTCAAGTATAATGGCAGATGCAAAATCAAATATGGCCTTCAAAGAGAAATTGGATAGATTGAAATATTGATCTATAGGATTTGAGAAAGGACCAGAAAGTTAGTGTTTAGCACTTACTTTGATTAAATTGGTTATTGTAAGGACCTGTGCAAAGTTAGTGGACTAGAATGTCTTTCTATGTTGTGCTATACAATGATTCACTAAGTTCCCAAAGTTGGTACCATAATTTATTCAATATTTCTCTTATTAACTTTTTTATGTCAAAGCTTTTATAGCGGTATGTATATTGGACTGGAAGAAAACAACCATGACTTCATATAATCTGATGATACAATTAGATTTTGATTTTGCCAACATCTGGGTCATTTAATAATGTATGCTATACATCAGGATCACCTCTGCATTTTCTCCTGAGCCTTCCTTAAGCACCAAGTAACAATTTATAGGAACAGTCAAGTATTCAAACCGTAGGATGGGCTTTGTAATTAATGTGGGTAAAGGCAGCTGTTAGAATAAAGTGCAAATGGATCCTTATGTTTGGGTAGAGCACAATTAGAAACATCTGGATCCTGCGGAAAGTATTGACTCAATGCTGGTAAATGGCCCATTGCTGAACCTATTAAACTAATTTGGTAAACTTTAGCTCCAATCAATGGGTATAATAATGAGGCCTTGTAGCATTAGTTAAACTTTAATCAGTAATTTTCAGAAACTGTATGTATTTCTGCACTGCAAGTTACTTCTTTTGGCATTAGCAAGAAAAATGAACATGCTGGAAATAAATCTTAAATGAAATAGCAGTAAAAACTCAAAAGAGTCACTTCAATAGAACTTCATAATTCTCTGACCATCAATCACCACCAAGGAGGACATCTGCCTCAAATACATAGAGAAATTATTACCTGCAAGTTCTCTTCCAAGTAACAACTCAGCCTGATTTGGTCAGATATTGACATACTTTACCACAGGAAAGGCCCTTAAAGTTCCTACTAAATAACATTTTGAAGTACTTTGTCACCAACTTCAACTCAATAAATCAGCATGCCGGTACCATGTTAAGGGAAATACTGTACGAGCTGAATACTGGATTTCCCAGCAGCATCCATCTCTTGAGGTTGAATTTCAAATCAAAGCACAGCAGATCTGACCAAATCAGCAATGAGGCATTAAGGACATATATTAAGGATTACTTTAGGTTTTCTCCCTGCGCTACTCTTGTAATCTCAAATGATTCAAAGCTGCACATTTATATCCTGCTGCAGAGCCTCAACACAAAATGATGACTATCACTTTGCCCCTACAGATGTTGGTTTACCTGCTTTCACTGGGCAGTTTGTTTTCTTGCATAAGTACTAGAAGCGGAAGTGTCCACCATTCAATAGAATCAAGGCTTATCATTTACCTTAATTCCACTCTTGATATCTAAAAAATTATCAACCTCTGTCTTGAATGTACTCAGTTACTAAACATTGTGAATGGACAATTCAGTTTTTTGGTTCTCCTTACATAGTCATTAATTTCCCTAGGTTATAAAATATACCAACACATTAGGGGCAATTTACAGTGACCAATGAACCTTCCGAACCTGCACATGTTGTGGATATGAACAGAAACTGAAGCACACAGAGAAAATTTATATGATCAGAGGGAGAACATGCAAACTCCACACACAGAGCAGTGAAGGTCAGAATTAAATCATTTACCAGCCGTCCCATTTCAAACCCATCAAGAATTTAGAACATTTCACGTTTGGCATCATACATTGAGGATCAATATCAATAACTCTACGATTTTTGTAGATCGCTGTAAACCAAGTGGAATGTCCACTTTAATTGCCAATAGACAAGACATTTGATCATGTGGCATTTTTTTCAGTATTATGTGATGCAAAGCCAATTGTTCAAAAGAGAAGCATCTCTTGTCTCCCTCCAAAGGCTGCATCCAGCTCCTTGCATTTTGCTCAATTTGCTTCTCAGATTTTTTCCCTCTATTTTTTCTTATCCATCATCCACATACCACTCTCTCCCAATTGCACCCCCTCTCCTCTCCCTTAACTAGTGTAACCTGCCCATCATTTTTCACCCCTCCTCAGACAATCAAACAACACTGGTCCCTCTTCCACAGCTGCCCTTCCTCTCTTTATATTGGCCATCTCCCCCTTTACTTTCAGTCCCAGTGCAGGGTTTGGACAAGAAATAGCAGCAATTCCTTTCCATCCACAGATGTTGCTCGGCCCACTGAGTTCCTCCAGCAGGTATTTGGTGTAGTCAAACCATTGTTTGCTCATTGTTGGATATAATGGTGTACAGAGTCATTCCTCTGTATTCCTCCCAAGACCACTCAGCTTCTCCTAGAGAATGACTGATTTCTGGCCCAGATTCAGCACGTC
Organism: Mobula hypostoma; assembly: GCF_963921235.1. Taxonomy (NCBI): domain Eukaryota; kingdom Metazoa; phylum Chordata; class Chondrichthyes; order Myliobatiformes; family Myliobatidae; genus Mobula; species Mobula hypostoma. The sequence goes on along the minus strand of NC_086103.1, from coordinate 100,307,331 downwards.
TTTGTTGGGTTAATCGTCAGACTATAATGGCATGATGGTTTTAAATCTCCGCAGCCTGCCCCTCCTTGGAAATAGCTTCTACTCAGACCTCACTGAATTGACAATAGTGGCTAGCACAGGGATGCTGTCTTTGCTCTACACAACCTCCAATGATATGTGAAATATTGAGTCCTCCATGATCCTGGTTATTGTGTGTGATTAGTCTGATGTTGGACAAAATGCCAATCATTTCATTGCTCCACCGCCCTTCTCCTGAATGTTTCTTTTTCATGATCTTCAACAAGTTCTTTAGGAACTCACTATTATGTGGTGGAGTCAACTCCAGCAAATCTAAAATGTCTGAACTGATGTTATTTCCCTGAAATTTCAGTATCTGAGCTGATGCTGATAGGTAATGGACAGAATAACATAGAAGGCCTTTCAGTTGACACACCAGTTGCCAGCTCTTTATCACTAGCTTTCCTCTCCCCTACATAGGCATATGTGGTGGTGGGTGATTTCATCATGATGATCCTGCATAGTGAGGACAGAAACAATGGTAGGACCATGGTATGTTCATGCCTGCTGCATGTAAATATACTCAGTGGTGGGGAGGGCTTTTCTGTATCCACCACTTTCAATAGTCTTTTTCATTCCTGGCCATTGGTGTCTCCATCTCAGGCTGCAATGCAACCGCTTAGGATACACTCTAGTATCTCCAAAATGAAGATCATGCCTCTAGATCAGGAGTTAGGAAGATCCTGGTGATGACATTTTAATTGGCGGTCCCCATTATAGCTTGCACAATTGGAATTGCCTGCCTTCCTAAAGATGGTCACAATTATGTCATGCTTCTAAATGTGGCATTGGAGGAGGGGGAGAGGGGAGTTGGGGAGTGGGGGGAGGTGGGGAGGAGGGGAGGGGGGGAGAGAGAGAGAGAATTAATGCCTTGGCTTATGGGAGAAGGATACTCCCTTGTGTTTTGATACAAACTCATTTCCATTGATTTCCGCTCCCTAGCATTAGAGAGCAGGTAAAACAATGTCACTTTGATTGCGCTGTTTAGACAGGGATTAAATGACCAGTTTAAAGCCGCTCTTGTGACTAGGGACCACCTGGAGGATTTAGAGGAACTTATGGGCATGGCCATAAGAATCGATAACCATATTTCTGAAAGGAGGAGGGAGAGACATGGTGAGTTCACCCGGAGGGCCAGTTCTCAGAATTACCAACTGGTTCTCAATCCAACAGCCAATGCAAATCCCCACAGTCATCTTTGGAAGAGTCCATGAAACTTGGAAGAACCTGGGTCGCCCCAGTGGAGTGAGAGAGACATACGAAACAGATCTGTTGCTTATAATGTGGTAAGACTAGCTACTTCCAGGTCACCCACCCTAAGTTGTCAGGAAACTCCCAGGATCATCCAGTAAGGGGAGAACTGTAGTGGTCTCAAGTCTCCCTCCATCTGGTCGAATCCCAGATGGGTTTTACCATCACTATTACCTTGGGGGAGACATCAGCATTCTGTGACAGCTTTGGTAGACTTTAGTTTGGTGAGGAGATTTTTGAACGTCGACTGCCAGAGAGAATCCAGGTTCCTAAGGTATACCTCAATCAGCCTATCTCTGCTATGGCCCTGGATGGTAGACCATTGGAACCTGGACTCATCTTTTATCTTTCTGTCACTCTCAAGTTGACTATTGGAACACATGAGAAAATGATTCAGTTCCATCTCATTCATTCTCCAGACATTCCCCTAATCCTTGGTTATCCATGATTACATCTTCATAATCCTTGGATTAACTGGTCTTCTGGCAACATTTAGGGTCAGTCAACCCTGTGCTGTGATGTGCCTACCCAGCGGTTCCAAGAGGCCGACCTAAGTTTCCGAGAGGCATGCCCGAGTTTCTGAGTGACCTGAGAGACAAGCTATGGAGGAGTACATTAAGGAGGCTTTGACATCTGGGGTTATCCAACCACACACTTCTTATGACGGAGCAGGGTTCTTTCTCATATGCAAGGAGGATGACAGACTGAGACTATGTTTCAATTACAGAGGTCTAACTAGAATTACTATTAATAATTAGTACCCACTTCCTCTAATGAGCACAAGATTTGAGTTATTACAAGAAGGTGACCTTCAGCACTCCCATTAGATATTATGAGTAACTGGTGACGCCAACTGATTTAGTTAACACTCCAGCAGACTTTCAGAACTTTTGTCAACAGTGCATTCTGGGATGTGCTTGTTAATTTGGACAATATTCTTATTTTTTTCCTGGTTGCTTCGGGAGCATGTTGACCACGTATGGGGTGTTCCTCAACACTTGCCAAAGTTACCTATTTGTTAAACTTGAAATGCGTGAGTTTCACATCTCCAAAGTCCCTTTTCTGGGTTTTGACATCTCTAATGGGAATTTACAGATGGATGCTGAGAAGACCCAAGTGGTATGAAATTGGGCATAACCTATGTCAGTCGAACAGCTACAAAGCTTTTTAGGTTTCACTAGTTTCTATCATCATTTCATTCACAATTTCAGTGCGATCGCATCTCCAGCTACCGAGCTCACTAAAAGATCTAGTAGGCCTTTCTGTTGGATACCAGAGGCAGAAACAGTTTTTTGCAATCTCAAAAATAGATTTACCATGGTACCTGTACTTGTTTCCTCTGCTCTGGACCTACCTTTGATAGTGGCATATGAAGAATGGAGGCAATGCCTGGAGGGAGTCAAACACCACATTTTGATTTAGACTGATCATAAGAATCTAGTTTATATCCAGGATGCCAAGAGAATGAACTCTCAGAAGGTACACTGGTCATTGTTCTTCAATAGCTTCAATTATAACATGATATACAGACCTGGTTCCAAGGATCAGAAACTGGATGCTCTTTTTAGGAAGTTTGAAACACCAGATAAGGAGGAAGTCCCAAGGACAATTCTCTTCAATTCATGGCTGGTGGCTCCCATTAGATGGGGGATCGATTCCATGGTACAGAGTGTCCAGGAATTGCATGAGGCTAACCCTGACAACAGGCCACCTGATCGTATCTTCACCTCAGAGGTGGTTCACACTAAGATATTGAATTTGGGCCATGCTTCCAACATGATCAGTCATTCGGGATTTCATGTACTCTGGAGTTTATAAAGAGGTAGTTCAGGTGACCAGGCATGACCAAAGATGTCAAGGACTATGTTTCATCATGTGATGTGTATACCCAGAATAAAGAACCCAGAGCACCACCACAAGCGCTTTTACAGCCTCTATATTTTATAGAGAAGAAGATCAATAAGCTTATCAGCAAGGTTGGCTCTGTTCTGCGGAGTGGAACTGGGTTCCCTGGTGGTTGAGTCTGAGAGGAGGATGCTGCAGAAGCTACAGAGTGTTATGGACAATCCCTTTCACCCGCTCCATGACATACTGGACAAACAGAGGAGCACTTTAGTAACAGGCTGATTCCTCCGAGATGCACCACTGAACACTACAGGAGATCCTTTCTCCCTGTAGCTTTAAGACTCTACAACTCCTCCTCCTTAAGCATACAAGTATCATTGTAGATCTGCATTTTGCACTACTACTTGTTAATGCACATTCTGTATTTTTTTCGTACCTCAATGCTTGTATTTTGATGGGAAGAGAAGATGGCGGCGCGATACAGCTCGCAGTGGCCACTCCGGTGGTGATGTCTGTTATTTGTTAAGTAGGGTGCCATGCCCAATCCTGATTTGATGGAGATGGATGTGAGACACGGAGGAACATCTGGTGAAACTTCTGAAATGCCTGCTTCGCTGCTGCTGCTACTGGAGGAGAAGGCCCCGAGTCCTCGGCTTTGCTTGTTGCTTAGTGGCCGGGGTGGGATCGAAGTGCTCGGAAAAGGCTGTGTCGGAGGTGCTGGTCGAAGGCTTGAAGTTTTCGGATGGAATCAGAGTCCACTGCGGTCGGGTGCTTCCAATGATGCTGCATCAGCAAGTTGGTGGCGCTTAGAGGTTCATGGCAGGGAGAGTTCCTCCTTTCTGCCGCCTGCGCGAGATGATGAGTCTATCGGGGCTTTGAGACTTTTCTTTACCATGCCCATGGTCTGCTCTTTATCAAATTATAGTATTGCTTTACACTGTTGTAACTATATATTATACTTATGTGGTTTTGTCAGTTTTAGTGTTGGTTTGTCCTGTGTTTTCTTGTGATATCATTCTGGAGGAATGTTGTATCATTTTTTAATGCATGCATTTCTAAATGACAATAAACGAGGACTGAGTGTCCCCATAATCTAATCTAATATTTTGTATTTTAAAGGAGATATTTCTGACCAAGCAACCTTGCAATATTCACTTCCTTCAGGATAAATATAGCTTTATCATATCTTACCTTATCTCAAGTATTTCTACATCACTGGTAGCATATTTCAATGCATTTTATCACTGGTCTCCCTCCGTCCAAGGGAAGGCTGTCATTATGGCTGTGGTGGACCAGTTCTCGAAGGCTTGTCACTTTTTTCCTCATGGTGACAATTCACTTCCATATTCTGGAGGGCCTTTGATCTTCTCACTGGGATGACTGGTAGTTTATCCTTAGAATTCCACCCAGTAGCTAATAGACAATAGACAATAGAGTGTGAATAAGGATTTGAAGTTGTCTCGCCTTGGGAAATCCCACTACATGGAATGACCATCATATTTGGGCAGAATTTGCACACATTTATCTTTCTTCACTCCTCTGTTGGGATGTTCCCTTTTGAATGCCAGTTTGGCAACAATCTACTACTATTCCTGGAGCAGGATTCCAAGGTAGGTTTCCTTACTGCCGATAATTTGATTAAGGGATTCAGACAGACATGTTCTAATGCAAGATCGACTTTAATGGCCAAGACTCAACAGCAGTAGCAACAGGCTAACTGTCAAAGGTGACCAGGTCCTTCATTCTGTCCCGACCATCGGGTTCGGCATTCAACCAGGGACCTTTTAATGCAGATGGAATCTCAGAAATTAGCTCCCAAAACCATCAATCCTTTTAAGTTTCTCCAAAAAATCAATCCGGTGACATATCGCTTACAATTATCCAGAACCTAGCGTACCCTTCCCACCTTTCATGTCTCTGGCCTCAAGCCTGTACTTTCCAGTCCCTTGGTGCTTGATCCGAAGGCTCCTCCCACGCCCACGGACAGCAGGTTTACACAGCTAGACAACTGTTGGACTTTCGTTATGTTCATTGCAAGATGCAATATCTCATAGACTGGGAAGGCTGATGGCCCAGAGGACGTTGTATTGTGCAACCCCTGCCTGAGCTATTAAGCATCCATTTGTGGTCCCAGTTTAGTGTAAAATTATCTATTTATGCCATCCAGAGGTTTTACCTGAATTTCCTATATGATTCTGCTTCACCACTGCTAAATGTAGCAGATTATAAGTCTCCTAGTTCATCAGGGTTATGGTTAGGATGACTTAAAATGTTTTTAATGGGAGCACTCATCCACATATGTCCTCATGAAGTGGCATATTCATTTAGGTCTGCTGATGAATCCTTGAACCCAGTCTTGTTCACCAGCTCAAAGCAATACCAAATATGATCAAATGCCTCTCCTACTCAGACTTTCATAGTCCTCTGCACCAGTGCCACACTCTTCAGTCCCTATCTGTCTGCAAGCAGAAGCAGCACAGCCAGGTTGTCACATTTACCAAAGGGAAGGAACAGGAGGCATTCTTCATGGTAGTATAGCAGTGGTCAAGTGTGTTGAATCTCAACTGTTTCAGCTGATACATTGATAGTAGTTAGGCAGAGACTTCTTCAAGTTAACTGGATTAAAGTCTACCTCATTGATGTAACAGGCATCTGGGTATGCCACGTCTTTGTTGTTGATTATAACACCAGATTCCTCAAGTGATAGCTTGATGTTTGCCTAAGATGCAGACTACTGTCAGGGCGATAGTGGTGAACTCCCATGTAAGGTAGAATGGTCAGCTTTTCACTGTCAAGCATTACAGGTCAGAGATTGGGGTGGGGGGAAGCACAAATGAGACAAGAACACTGCTTCCGTGCACCACTACAAATTTATCATAAAGGAATCATAGCCATCATTTCCCATACCTGATGCTGATGTTCAGTCCATGCAGTGGTTTGTAAAACTATCAGGTTGTAGTGTTGTGTTACAGAGTTGGGAGTGAGTCATGTTTCTGTGAAACAGAATGAAGGCAGTTCCTCATGACATCTGGTATTGCAATCTTGCTAGGAGGCCTTCAGTCTTCTTTTCTAAAGTCCACACTTTAGCCAGGAGGGCACTGGGGAGGAGTATAGTTAAGACCCTGTGCTCCAGTCTTACCTGAACATTATCAGTATAAACATTGTGGCTTATGTATAAAAGTAGTAAGTAACTCTGTTAACACACTAGCATTAGAAACTAATCTCCTGCTAAGGGAGAGAGACAGACATTATTCTTGGCTCTCAACAGCATTAGTTTTGTAGAATCCCCTACTCTCAACCATCAACAATTCTCACTAAACACAAGCTTAAATAGACCAGTCACAAATACAGTGCCATTCTGAAGTAGGATATTTAATGGGAATTGATTGAAACTGGACTCAACAAAACCTCTTCATTGCCAACAGTTCTTAAATTTGGTGTGTTTTTTTTTCCATTTGCCTGGACTAGAGCAACTCTAACAACAGCTAGCACCAACACCATTTTGAAAAAAAAATCTGTTTCCATCAAACAATCTACTTGGCTGCATTGTGCCCCACCAGAACATCAGGGCCATAGTGTTTACCACAAGATCACTCTGACTCCAGTGCAAAGTGTTATGTCATTCCAGTTGTGGTGTATACCACTGCAACTTTGCATCTAATTACTTACTTCTGAAGCTGCACACCACAATGCATACTGCCAGAACACCATTCTATACCACGAGACCATTACGGATTCACAGAGCATTGTGGTAAATTTTACAATACTTACAAATATACCACCTTTATTCACTAAGGCTTCTTCAACAACTCTTACCACTCTCCAACATGCAGAAAGTTAGAAGCAGTACATATATGGGAAACTTTTGCAATGCTCTCTCAATGAAAATATAGTACAAATCCTTTCCTTTTCTCTGGAACTTCCTTGCCCTTAAAGAATACGTTTATACCTTGTCCCAAAGGCTGAAGCTATTCATGATAATGGGTCACTGCCATCTTTACAAGGACAATTAGAAATAAATGATACACAGTACTTCGACATTGCCAACAGCATCACATAGCAGCATCCAAATTTATAAAGTAAAAGCTTTCTCTGCACACCTGTTTGTATCATACTCTCACTGTTTGTTGATTATCACAGTCTGCTTGATTATAAGAGATGCTGCAATTCAATATTGCAGATTATATTCACACATTTAATTATAACAAAAGTCACAAAGCATTAATCATTATATTTAACAGATACTTTGAGCAAATGCTTGTCTTCTGTCTGCTTTTGATGCTCTCTGCAGAATTTCCCCAGTGTCTACTCTGCTCAAGATGGAAGGCTGTTTACTTGCAATGGGTGAGGCTTCATGCGGCTCATAAAATGACATTGTCCAGTTCTGAATTAGAAGGCTCATCTTTGAGCTGCACCTTCTCACCATGGCAAGCAGCTGTCTAGGCTGGCAGGATGGTAGACAAGAAGCAGAATCGCAGGGGTGGAGGCACAAATGTTACTATAATAAGACCATAAGACAAAGGAGCAGAAGTAGGCCATTCAGCCCATCGAGTCTGCACCGCCATTTTATCAAGAGCTGATCCATTTTATCCTATTTAGTCCCACTGCCCCGCCTTCTCACCATAACCTTTAATGCCCTGGCTACTCAGATACCTATCAATCTCTGCCTTAAATACACCCAATGACTTGGTCTCCACTGCTGCCCATGGCATCAAATTCCATAGATTCACCACCCTCTGACTAAAAAAATTTTTTCGCATTTCTGTTCTGAAAGGGCGCCCTTCAATCCTTAAGTCATGCCCTCTTGCACTAGACTCCCCCATCATGGGAAGCAACTTTGCCACATCCACTCTGTCCATGCCTTTTCACATTCAAAATGTTTCTATGAGGTCTCCCCTCATTCTTCTAAACTCCAAGGAATACAGTCCAAGAGCGGACAAACGTTCCTCATATGTTAAGCCTCTCATTCCCGGAATCATTCTAGTGAATCTTCTCTGTAACCTCTCCAATGTCAGCACATCCTTTCTTAAATAAGGAGACAAAAACTGCCCCCAGTACTCCAAGTGAGGTCTCACCAGCGCCTTATAAAGCCTCAACATCACATCCCTGCTCCTATACTCTATTCCTCTAGAAATGAATGCCAACATTGCATTCGCCTTCTTCACTACTGACTCAACCTGGAGGTTAACTTTAAGGGTATCCTGTACGAGGACTCCCAAGTCCCGTTGCATCTCCGAACTTTGAATTCTTTCCCCATTTAAATAACAGTCTGCCCATTTATTTTTTCTGCCAAAGTGCATAACCATACACTTTCCAACATTGTACTTCATTTGCCACTTCTCTGTCCATTCTTCCAATCTATCCAAGTTTCTGCAGACTCTCCGTTTCCTCAGCACTACCGGCCCCTCCACCTATCTTCGTATCGTCAGCAAACTTAGCCACAAAGTCATCTATTCCATAATCCAAATCGTTGATGTACAATGTAAAAAGAAGCGGCCCCAACACTGATCCCTGCGGAACACCACTGGTAACCAGCAGCCAACCAGAATAGGATCCCTTTATTCCCATTTTCTGTTTCCTGCCAATCAGCTAATGCTCTATGCACGTATGTAACTTTCCCGTTATTCCATGGGCTCTTATCTTGTTAAGTAGCGTCTTGTGTGGCACCTTGTTAAAGGCCTTCTGAAAATCCAAATATACAACATCCACTACACCTCCGTTGTCTAGCCTACTGGTAATTTCCTCAAAACATTGTAATAGGTTTGTCAGGCAGGATTTTCCTTTAAGGAATCCATGCTGAGCTCTGCCTATCTTGTCATATGTCTCCAGGTACTCTGTAACCTTATCCTTGACAATCAACTCCAACAACTTCCCAACCACCGATGTCAAGCTAACAGGTCTATAATTTCCTTTTTGCTTCCTTGCCCCCTTCTTAAATAGCGGAGTGACATTTGCAATCTTCCAGTCTTCCGGAACCATGCCAGAATCTATTGACTTTTGAAAGATCATCGCTAATGCCTTCGCAATCTCCACAGCTACTTCCTTCAGAACACAAGGGTGCATTCCATCTGGTCCAGGAGATTTATCTACCTTTAGCCTATTCAGCTTCCTGAGTACTTTCTCTGTCGTAATTGTGACTGCGCACACTTCTCTTCCCTGCCACCCTTGAGTGTCCAGTATACTGCTGATGTCTTCCTCAGTGAAGACTGATGCAAAATACTCATTCAGTTCCTCCGCCATCTCCTTATCTCCCATTACAAATTTGCCAGCATCATTTTCTATCGGTCCTATATCTACTCTCACCTGTCTTTTACTCTTTATATACTTGAAAAATCTTTTAGTATCCTCTTTGATATTATTTGCTAGCTTCCTTTCATAGATAATCTTTTCTCTCTTAATGACCTTCTTGGTTTCCTTTTGTAAGGTTTTAAAAACTTCCCAATCGTCTGTCTTCCCACTAATTTTTGCTTCCTTGTATGCCCTCTCCTTTGCTTTAACTTTGGCTTTGACTTCTCTTGTCAACCATGGTTGCATCCTTTTTCCACTCGAAAATTTCTTCTTTTTTGGAATATACCTGTCTTGCACATTCCTCATTTTTCACATAAACTCCAGCCACTGCTGCTCTGCTGTCTTTCCTGCCAGTGTCCCTTTCCAGTCAACTTTGGCCAGTTCCTCTCTCATGCCACTGTAATTTCCTTTACTCCACTGAAATACCAACACATCAGATTTCGGCTTCTCTTTTTCTAATTTCACAGTGAACTCAATCATGTTATGATCACTGCCTCCTAAGGGTTCCTTCACCTCAATCTCTCTAATCACCTCCGGTTCATTACACAATACCCAATCTAGTACAGCCAATCCCTTAGTGGGCTCAACAACAAGCTGTTCTAAAAAGCCATCTCGCAGACATTCTACAAATTCTCTTTCTTGAGATCCAGTGCTGACCTGATTTTCCCAATCTACTTGCATGTTAAAATCCTCCACAATTATCATAACACTGCCCTTCTGATAAGCCTTTTCTATTTACAGTTTTAATTTGTAGTCCACATCCCTGCAGCTGTTTGGAGGTCTATAGATAACTGCCATCAGGGTCCTTTTACCCCTGCTATTTCTTAGCTCAACCCATAAAGATTCTGCACCTTCCGATCCTATATCACCTCTTTCTAATGATTTAATATCATTTCTTACCAATAAAGCCACGCCTCCCCATCTGCTTACCTTCCTATCCTTCCGATACACCGTGTATCCTTGGATGTTCAGCTCCCAGAGACATGCATCCTTTAGCCACGTCTCAGTGATGGCCACAATATCATACCTGCTAATCAGTAGCTGTACAACAAGATTATCCACCTTATTCCTCATGCTGTGTGCATTTAAGTACAACACCTTAAGACCAGTATTTGATTCTTTTTGCTTTGATTTCACTGCAACTTTATTGCACTGCAACTCATCCCAATGGCTACAAATTTGCCCCATCACCTGCCTGTCTTTCCTGACATCTTTACTGCTCACTATCTTAGATTTATTTCTGTTTTCCCCTTCCTCCGCTCTATCATTCCGGTTCCCATCCCTCTGCCAAATTAGTTTAAACCCTCCCTCCCTAACAGCTCTATTAAACTTTCCCGCCAGGATATTGGTCCCCTTCGGGTTCAGGTGTAACCTGTCCTTTTTGAACAGGACATACTTCCCCCAGAAGAGATCCCAATTACCCAAGAATCTGAAGCCCTGCCCCCTACACCAGTCTCTCAGCCACGCATTTATCTGCCTGAACCTACTATTCTTGCCCTCATTAGCACGTGGCACAGGTAGCAATCCCGAGATTACTATCCTGGAGGTCCTGCTTTTCAGCTTCCTTCCTAACTCTTGGAAATCTCTCTTCAGGACCTCCTCCTTTGTTCTATCTATGTCATTGGTACCAACATGCACCAAGGCAACTGGCTGCTCACCCTCCCCCTTCAGAATATTCAGGACCTGATCCGAGACATCCCTTACCCTGGCACCTGGGAGGCAACACACCATGCGGGTATCTCTATCAGGCTCACAGAATCTCCTGTCCGTTCCTCTGAATATGGAATCCCCTACGACTACCGCATTTCTCTTCTCCCTCCTTCTCTCCTGCACAACAGCACCAGGCTCAGTGCCAGAGACCCGGTCACTATGGGCATCCCCTGTCAGGTCATCCCCCTCAACAGCATCCAGAGCAAGATATTTGTTGCTGAGGGGGACAGCCACAGGTGTGCTCTACACTATCCAGGCATTTCCCTTCCCTCTCTTGACAGTGACCCAGTCTTCAGACCCCTGTAGCCTAGGGATGACTACCTCCCTGTAGCTCCTGTCTATCACCTCTTCACTTTCCCTGATAAGCAGTAGGTCATCAAGCTGCAGCTCCAGATCCCTAACACGGTCTCTGAGGAGCTGCATCTCGGTGCACCTGGTGCAGATGTGGCCATCAGGGAGGCTGGAGGTCTCCCAGGATTCCCACATCTGACACCCTGAACAAAGCAGTAACCCTGCAGGCGTGCTACCTAATTCTACAGGAATGAAACAGGAAAAATAAGTCTACTCACCCACTTACCTCGCCAAACAGACAAACTTTTTAAACCGTTAGCTCGTACCGTTAGCTGTGAGAGCCCTGCTGTTCCTGTCTGTCCAGGCTGATTCGCGAAAGGGGTGGGGTGGGAGAAAAAAGGAGTTGTCGCTTCGCTCTCGCCTCTTCCTGTTTACTGTCGAAGCCCGTTGAAGCCAAAGCCCTACACTCTGCTACTACTCACTCCGCTGCCCGCTCCGACAGCTGCCCGCTGTATAGGGTGGTCTCCTTTTTTAAACTCTCCACGCAATCCTGTTGACGTCACACGTCTGCGCAGTCTTGCCCTTCTTGCACTCGAAGAAGTTTTTTAAAAAAAACTGCCTTCCTTCAGAATTCAGCTCCCACGACGCTCTGTAGTCCCGATCCAAAAGAGAGCAGTTGGTAGCAACCTGCCTTTTTAAACTCTCCGCGTGAGCCTGTTGACATCATGACAGACATCAACAGATTCATAGAAACATAGAAACATTGAAAATAGGTGCAGGAGTAGGCCATTCGGCCCTTCGAGCCTACACCGCCATTCAGTATGATCATGGCTGATCATCCAACTCAGAACCCTGTACCAGCCTTCCCTCCATACCCCCTGATCCCTTTAGCCACAAGGGTCATATCTAACTCCCTCTTAAATATAGCCAATGAACTGGCCTCAACTGTTTCCTGTGGCAGAGAATTCCACAGATTTCCCATTCTCTGTGTGAAGAAATTTTTCCTCATCTCAGTCCTAAAAGGCTTCCCCTTTATCCTCAACCTGTGACCCCTCATTCTGGACTTCCCCAACATCGGGAACAATCTTACTGCATCTAGCCTGTCCAATCCCTTTAGAATTTTATACATTTCAATAAGATCCCCCCTCAGTCTTCTAAATTCCAGAGAGTATAAGCGTAGTTGATCCAGTCTTTCATCATATGAAAGTCCTGCCATCCAAGGAATCAATCTGGTGAACACTCTTTGTACTCCCTCTATGGCAAGAATGCCTTTCCTCAGATTAGGGGTCCAAAACTGCACACAATACTCCAGGTGTGGTCCCACAAAGGCCTTGTACAACTGCAGTAGTACCTCCCTGCTCCTGTACTCAAATCCTCTTGCTATGAATGCCAGCATACAATTCGCCTTTTTCACTGCCTGCTGTACCTGCATGCCCACTTTCAATGACTGGTGTACAATGACACCCAGGTCTTGTTGCACCTCCCCTTTTCCTAATTGGCCACCATTCAGATAATAATCTGTTTTCCTGATTTAGCCACCAAAGTGGATAACTTCACATTTATCCACATTAAATTGCATCTGTCATAAATTTGCCCACTCACCTAACCTATCCAAGTCACCCTGCATCCTCTTAGCATCCTCCTCACAGCTAACACTGCCGCCCAGCTTCGTGTCATCCGCAAACTTGGAGATGCTGCATTTAATTCCCTCGCCTAAGTCATTAATATATATTGTAAACAACTGGGGTCCCAGCACTGAGCCTTGCGGTACCCCACTAGTCACTGCCTGCCATTCTGAAAAGGTCTCATTTATTCCCACTCTTTGCTTCCTGTCTGCCAACCAATTCTCTATCCACATCAATACCATACCACCAATACCGTGTGCTTTAAGTTTGCACACTAATCTCCTTTGTGGGATCTTGTCAAAAGCCTTTTGAAAATCCAAATATACCACATCCACTGTTTCTCCCCTATCCACTCTACTAGTTATGTCCTCAAAAAATTCTATGAGATTTGTGAGACATGATTTTCCTTTCACAAATCCATTCTGATTTTGTCCGATGATTTCACTGCTTTCCAAATGTGCTGTTATCACATCTTTGATAACTGACTCCAGCATTTTCCCCACCGATGTTAGGCTAACCGGTCTATAATTCCCTGGTTTCTCTCTCCCTCCTTTTTTAAAAAGTGGGGTTATATTAGCCACCCTCCAATCCTCAGGAACTAGTCCAGAATCTAAAGAATTTTGAAAAATCGCTAATGCATCCACTATTTCTTGGGCTATTTCCTTAAGCACTCTGGGATGCAGACCATCTGGCCCTGTCACTTAACGTTATTGTCAATCCCTGAGCAGAACCCTATAAATTTCAGCAAACTTTAGTAGCAAGAATTGATGTAATGACATGACCCTCCGAAGTTTGATGCCTAGAAATATTCTCCACAGTGTATTTGTACCCACTGGCTTTCAGACAGAGCTTGGAGAAGCAGGTGTAATAAAAAAATGAAATTATTGGAATAACTAACAGGTCGTCAATGCTTTTGCAGACCTGAAATGCTGACTGCTACTCTTTCCACAGATACCGACTGTACTTGAGCTTGTCCAACTGGTCTGAGATTATTGCACCCTGTGTGGTTGAAAATGGAGGCTGTAGGAAGGATGAACAACATAACTGTGACACTGTAGTTCAGGGAGCCACTCAAGAGGGAGGAAAGAAGATCAATGTGGTGGTAATTGAGGATTGTATAGTAAGAGGAATAGACAAAGTTCTCTGTCACGGGGATAGAGCATGCTGAAGGCTGTGTTGCCTGTCTGGTGCCTGGGTACAAGACATCTAATCTGACCTGCAGAGGAATTTGCTGTGGGAGAGGAAAGATCTAGTTGTTGTGGTCCATCTGAGTATCAATGACAGGTAGAATGAGGAAAGAGGTTCTGCTGAGGGGATTTGAGCAAAACGGAAAAGCTGGTATTCTCTGGATTGCTACCTGAGCCACGTGTAATTTCACACAGGGTTAAGAAGATTAGAGAGCTAAATGCATGGCTCAAGGATTGGTGTGGGAGAAGTTGGTTTAAATTCATGGGAAATTGGCACCAGTATTGGGGAAGGAGGGAGCTGTTCCACTGAGACGGGCTCCACCTGAACTGTGATGGGACCTGGGTCTTAGTGAATCGCATAACTAGGGTTGTGGTTGTGGCTTTAAACTAAATAGTGGGGGGTGGGTTCAACAGATTAGAGAAGTATGGATAAAGAAAAAAAGAGAAAAGTGTGGATAAAGATAAAGTAAAAGCAAAAGATACAAAAAGAGAAAAGTAAGAGTGGAGTAAAGAAAAGCCAAGTGCAAAAGAGAAAAAGATTACAAGATTTTAAAAGCACAATGAGTAAAAGGGCACTTTATCTGAATGCCTGTAGTATTTATAACAAGGTCAGTGAACTTGTGGCACGAATCAGTATAAAGGGGTATGATTTAGTGGCCATTACAGAAACATGGTTGCAGAGTGGAGAGGATTGGGAATTCAATATTCAAGGATATCAGGTAATACGGAAGGATAGGCAGGAAGGTAAGGGAGGTGAGGTAACGTTCTTAATTAAAGATGAGATCAGGGCGATAGTGAGAGATGATGTAAGTACTATGGAGCAGAATGTTGAATTATTCTGGGTGGAGATTAGGAATAGTAAAGGGAAAAAAAAATCACTGGTGGGAGTTGTCTATAGGCTACCGGATAATAACATTACAGTGGCATAGGCAATAAACAGAGAATATCTGAGGCATGTAAGAATGGAACAGTAGTTGTTGAGCGGGAATTTAACTTGCACATAGATTGGGTGAATCAGGTTGGTCGAGGCAGCCTTGAGGAGGACTTCATAGAATGCATACGTGATAGCTTCCTTGAACAGCATGTTACTGAACCTACAAGGGAGCATGTTATCTTGGATCTGGTCCTGTGCAATGAGACAGGTAAAATTAGCAATCTTGTAGTTAGTGATACTCTTGGAAAGAGTGATCACAGAATGATTGAATTTCTCATACAAATGGAGGGTGCAATAGTTTGATCTAAATCCAGTGTATTATGCCTAAACAAGGAAGACTACAATGGGATGAGGGAGGAGATGGATAAGGTAAACTGGGAACACAAGCTATATGGTGGGATGGTTGAGGAACAGTGGAAGGCTTCCAAAGAGACTTTTCACAGTGCTCAACAAAAGTATATTCCAGTTAAAAACAAGGACAGTAAAGGTGGGGAGAGCCAGCCATGGATAACTAGGAAATAAAGGAAGGCATCAAACTAAAAGCTCGTGTGTATAAAATCACCAAGAGTAGTTGGAAACTGGAAGATTGGAAAAGTTTTTATAATTATACAAAGTGGAAAAGGGTGGCCAAAGTGAACGACTTGGAGGATGAGAAGAGGGAATTGATATTGGGTAATGAGGAAATGGCGGAGGTGTTGAATGACTATTTTGTGTTGGTCTTCATGGTGGAGGATATATCTCATATGCTGAAGAGAGAGGAAATGGATGTGATGGGGGTTGAGGACCTCGATACAATAGCTATCACTAAGGAGGTAGTGCTGAGCAAACTTGTGGGCCTAAAAATAGACAATTCCCCTAGTCCTGACGGAATGCATCACAGGGTACTGAAAGAAATGGCAGAAGTTATAGCTGAGGCTTTAGTGATAATTTACCAGAATTCTCTTTCACTTGAGAGCCCAGAAGTAGATCAACAGAATGAAGACCATCATCCTCGACCTTGAGGGATAGCCACGACGACGACCAGAATTCTCTGGACTCTGAGCAGGTTCTGGAGTGAAGAAGACGGATGTCATGCCACTGTTCTAAAAACGATGTAGGCAAAAGGCAGGTAACTATAGGCCAGTTAGTTTAACATCTGTAGTTGGGAAAATACTTGAAGCTATCATTAAAAAAGAAATAACGAGGCATCTGGAAAGAAATGGATCCATCAGGCAGACACAGCGTGGATTCAGCAAAGGCAGCTCCTGTTTGACAAATTTACTGGTGTTTTGAGGATATAACACATGCAGTGGATAGAGGGTCACAGATGGACATTATTTACTTGAATTTCCAGAAGGCGTTTGATCAGCTGCCACATAAAAGACATCCATAAGATAAGGATGCATAGAGTTGGGGGTGATGTATTAGCATGGATAGTGTATTGATTAACTATTAGAAAGCAAAGAGTTGGGATACATGAGTATTACACTGGTTGGCAATCAGTGGTAAGCAGTGTGCTGTAGAAGGTCAGTGCTGGGCCCACAACTGTTCACGATATACATTAACGATTTAGAAAAGAGGAATGAGTGTGGTATATCTAAGTTTGCTGACGACGCTAAATTGAGTGGAAAAGCAAATCGTGCAGAGGATATGGAGACTCTGCAGAGAGATATAGATAGGTTAAGAGAATGGCAAGGGCATGGCAGATGGAGTACAATGTTGGTAAATGTGAGCTCATTCACTTTGGAAGCAAATATGGAAGATCAGATTATTATTTAAATGGTAAAAGATTGCAGCATACTGCTGTACAGAGGGACATGGGAGTGCTTGTGCATGAATCACAAAAGGTTGGTTTGCAAGTGTAGCAGCCTATTGAGAAGGCAAATGGAATGTTGGCCTTCATTGCTAGACAGATTGAATTTAAGAGCTAGGAGGTTATGCTGCAACTGTACAGGGTACTGGTCAGGCTGCATCTGGAGTACTGCAATAGATTGGATTTGGAGGTGGTGCAGAGGAGGTTCACCAGGTTGATTGTGGAGATGAGGGGGTTAGACTATGAGGAGAGATTGAGTCACCTGGGGCTGTACTCGCTAGAATTCAGAAGGATGAGAGGAGATCTTATAGCTACATATAAAATTATGGAAGGGGTAGATAAGATAGAGGCAGGAAAGTTTTATTCCACTGGTCAGTGAGACTAGAACTGGGGCGACATAGCCTCAAGATTTGGGAGAGTAAATTTAGGACAGAGATGAGGAGGAACTGCTTTTCTCAGAGTGGTGAATCTGTGGTATTCTCTGTCCAATGAAGCAGTGGAGGCTACCTCTGTAAATATATTTAAGAGGAAGTTGGGAAGGTTTTTGCATTGTAGGGGAATTAAAGGTTGTGGAGGAAAAGGCAGGTAGGTGAAGATGAGTCCATGGTCAGATCAGTCATGATTTTATTAAATGGCTGAGCAGGCCAGATGGCCGACTCCAGCTCCTTTTTGTTTGCATGTTCTTATGTCCTTATGATGTTCAACCTTCTTTTTTTTAGTTTTTATTTTAGACTGCCAGCATTCTACTTTTTCTTCATGGCATGTATATCAAGTGTTATTTGGAGAATAATTTAAGCAAATCTGCTTCAGTGTGTGCCAGACCTTGGAGTCCAACACTGCAGTCTGTCTTCAGGTGGATGCTCTTGGAGTAGAAATCTTCTCTCCATGGACCCCACCACCCTCTTCTGATGATCATTTCAAATCATACGCACAGCCAATCATGATTTCACCATTCTGTCCTAAGCTAACCCAATAGACCTCTAATTCCTCCCTCCCCCCCCAACCACTCCTTCACCTCACCCTATCTAGAATGACAAGAAAGTAGAAGAAATGCTATTGTGCATGTTGTGTTTGTTCCTTGTTCAAAAGAACTTTGCAGCCGCAGACTCTCGTGCTGTACGTCCTATTTTTAATACGTTTCCAGACACTGAAGAATCTGAGTATCTGAAGTAATCAAGAGCAATAATTGAAATGTAAATGAATTTCTTTTAAAAAAACTCAATAAAAAAGAACCAAAAAATAAACACAAGAAAGTTTGCAGTTGCTGGAAATCTAAAGGAACACACACAAAATGCAAGAGGAACAAAGCAGGTCAGGCTGCATCTATGGAAATTAATAAACATTTGATGTTTCAGGCCAAGACCATTCTTTAGGACATAATAGTAAGGAAGAAGATGCCCGAATAAAAAGGTAGAGGGAGGAGATAGCTAGAAGGTGATAGGTGGAGCTGGGTGGATGGGACGATAAAAGGCTGGAGAGGAAAGTAGACCATGGGAGAAAGGGAAAGAGGAAGGGATCCATGGAGGAGATAGGCAGGTGAGTAGAGGAATTAAGGGGCCAGAGTGGGGAAGAGAAGGGGGGGGGGAGGGATATTTTTTACCAGAAGGAGAAAGTCTATATTCATGATTGAATTCCAGAATTTGGTTCCCTCTGTGTTAAATTCTCACCCTTATCATTTCTTCTCTCTCCTTTTTCAAATGTTGTCAGGACACTGGAGCAGGGACTAATCACAGACCCAGTACAGTACACACAGTGATAGTAATTGAGTAACAAATCCCAAGGTACAAACAAAGTCAGTGTCAAAGTTCAAGCAGAGATCAAAACATCCAGAGAAATCCAAAAACCGGAAACGGGAAACAGGCAGAGTCAATATTCAGATGGACAGATGCAAATGCCAGAAAGGCTCAGGAAAATTCACTGGCACAATCTGGCAACAAACTGGTGAAAACACAGGACTGAAATTCACTCAGAAATAAACAGAGAGGCAGATGATAGGTGGAGCACAATGAGACACAGGTGGCAGCCATACAGGTAATGATGAGAAACAGATCGGAGATGGAGTACTCAGTAATACAGGGGCCGAAGTAGAGCAGGAGTGGAGACAGGAGCTCATGGCATTACAAATGTACAGACTGACAGCTAGGGGCAAACACACAAAAAGACAGAGTTCAACTGGAGGTACTGACAAATGTCTCTATACCCACGACTGTGTGGTTAGGCAGAGCTCAAATGCCATCTATAAATTTGCTGATGCTACAACCACTGTTGGCAGAATTTCAGATGGTGACGAGAGGGCGTATAGGAGTGAGGTACAATGTATCGGCTAGTTGAGTGGTGTCACAGCAATAACCTTGCACTCAACTAAAGAGCTGATTGTGGAATTCAAGAAGGGTAAGATGAGGGAACACAAACCAATCCTCATAGAGGGATCAGAAGTGGAGAGAGTGAGGAGTTTCAAGTGCCTGGGTGTCAATATCTCTGATGACCTCACATAGACATAACATATTGATTCAGCTATAAAGAAGGCAAGGCAGCAGCTATTTTTCACTCGGAGTCTGAGGAGATTTGGCTTGTCAACTCAAACACTCGAAAACTTCTACAAATATACTGTGGAGAGCATTCTGACTGGCAGCATCACTGTCTGGTATGTGGGGAGTGTGAGGAGTTGTAAAAACTTGTCAAAATTGTCAGCTCTGTCATGGGTAACAGCCGCTGCAGTATCCAAGGCACCTTCAAGGAGCGGTGCTTTAGGAAGTTGCATCCATCTTTAAGGATCCCCAATACCCAAGACATACCCCCTTCACACTGTTACTGTCAGGAAGGGGGTACAGAAGACTGAAGCACTGACTCAGCAATTCAAGAGCAGCGTCTTCCCCTCTGCCATCTGATTTTTAAATGGACATTGAACCCATGAACACTACCTCAGCTCTTTTTTAATTTCTGTTTTCACACTACTTATTTTAACTCAATTATTTAGTAGACATATATAAATACTTAGTTTAATCACAGATGCAGGAAATTGAAGAAACACACACAAATGCTGGAGGAACTCAGCAGGCCAGGCAGTATCTAGGTAAAAGAGTAAACAATCGACGTTTCGGGCTGAGACCCTTCATCGGGTCTGGTGAAAAAAGAAGAGGAATAGAGTTAAAAGGTGGGAGGAAGGGAAGGAAAAACGCAGGGTGATAGGTGAAAGTGGGAGGGGAGCAGTGAAGTAAAGAGCTGGGAAGTTGATTGGTGAAAGAGATAAAAGGGTGGAGAAAGGGGAATATAAAAGTAGAGGACAGAAGGCCACGGAAGAAAGAAGACCGGAGAGTAGCACCAGAGGGAGGCAATGGGCAGGTAAGGAGATAAGGTGAGAGAGGGAAAAGGGAATGAGGAATGCTGAAGGGGGGGGGTGTCATTCCCAGAAGTTCGAGAAATCAATGTTCATGCCATCAGGTTGGAGGCTACCCAGATGGAATAAAAGTCATTGTTCCTCCAACCTACATGTGGCCTCAACACGATAGTAGAGGAGGCCATGGATTGACATATCGGAATGGGAATGGGAAGTGCAATTAAAATGGAAGATACTGCTTTTTCTGGTGCTTGGTGAACCGATCTCCCAATCTATATCGGGTCTCACTGCTCTACAGGAGGCCACACCAAGAGCACCAGACACAGTATAAGACCCCAACAGACTCACAAATGAAGTGTCACCTCACTTCAAGCATAATCCTGACAAGGTGGAAATGTGGTGGCCTTCTTCTTGCTAAGTACCTCCAGCAAATCAGAGGGCACTCGTGGCAATTTAAGTGAAATATGATTTGATTCAGAAGAATCTGAAGGAGATGCAGGAAGGCTGAAAAGTGATTTGAACGATCTTGCAGACAAATCAGGAGATCTGGCAGGCAATTTGGGAGATCTGGCAAGCAACTTGGAGATTCAGGAAGGCAACTTGGGAGATCTAGGAAGGCAATTTGGGAGATCTGGCAGGCAACCTGGGAGTTCCAGGAAGGCAACTTGGAAGGTAATCAATTTGACAGGCATGACGTTTACCTACCCTGGATGGTGCCAATGGACAAATTGATCAGAAGGATGTGGAAAGCCAGCCAAGGACAATCAAGAATGAATGGAATCTTATGGGAGTGGATAAGATAAAATTCAACAGATTCCATATGCTGCCAATAGCAAGTTTGACAAAAAAAGGTAAGACACCAAATTTTCTCTGGAACTAATGGTCTCCCATCCAGAGCTATGGTGAAGAATGGCTGGGCTAGATGGAAAAAGGGCAGTTTAAGTTGTCTGGTCATCCCCAGATCTGGGAAAATGACAACAGCACTTGAGTCAATGAAGGCTCCAAGGGCATGGTGCTGTTCTTTCCCAGATAATAGAGAAGATAGCACCACTCTGGAAGTAGCAGGCTGGGAGAAAAAATTGAGACCACCACAGTCCTCCCTTACCTGCACGGTCTTAGAGATTTTCCCAATAGTTCAGGGCAAGAAGAATGATAGTGGCCAGCCTCTCCAGAATAACCACAGCATTTCTCTCTTCTTTGACTCTCTCACTCAGATGGAGAGAATCTGGTTCTGCCTATTTGCATTGGTTCCTCAGTAGCAGGAGACGGTGGAAGTCTGACTGGAGTCTGTTATGTTTTGTAACTTCAAAACATTAAATTATTTCATAAGGAAGACACAGGAGACCGGGAATGTGGGTCTAACTTTGTGTTTATTTTAAGTGAGGTATTCATGGGTCTTTTGGTAGTGTTACAACTCATAATGGATTATGTAAATGAACAAGAATGCTTAATCAACCAATGAAGTGTAAATGAAGTGTAAAAGAGAGGTGAGAGTGGATATCAGACCACTGGAAAATGATGCTGGAGAGGTGGTAATGGGGGACAAGGAAGTGACTGCAGAACTGAATAAGCGTTTTGTTTCAGTCTTCACTGTGGAAGGCACTAGCAATATGGTGGAAGTTCTAGGTGTCAGAGGTCATGAAGTGTGTGGTTATGATTACTACAGAGAAGGTTCTTAGGAAACCTAAAGGTCTGAAAGTACGTAAGTCACCTGGATCAAATGACGTACACCCCAGGGTTCTGAAAGAGTTGGCTGAAAAGATCGTGGAGGCATTTGTAATGATTATTTCTGCTGATTTGATCAGAACAATGAAATGTTGAAGGAAACTGTATGCCTTTAAACCCAAAGTATGCAACAAAATTGGTACTTGTTTCTGATTACCTATTTTATTTGCTTCAAAATACTGTTTAATTAGCTCAATATACATGAGCCAGCTACCCATTGTATAATTAGATTTGTCAGTCGCCAGCCATTTCTGCTTTTATTTACGATTATTATCTTGGAAGCATAAATTGGAAACAGATGTTAACTTACGGAAGAAATGTGGCAAATGTTCAGGGGATATTTGCATGGAATTCTGCATAGGTACGTTCCAATGAGACACAGAAAGGATGGTAGGGTACAGGAACCGTGGTGTACAAAGGCTATTGTAAATCTAGTCAAGAAGAAAAGAAGAGCTTATGAAAGGTTCAAAACCTAGGTAATGGTAGAGAACTAAAAGATTATAAAGCTAGCAGGAAGAAGCTTAAGAATGATATTAGGAGAGCCAGAAGGGGCCATGAGAAGGCCTTGGAAGATAAGATTAAGGAAAACCCCAAGGCATTCTACAAGTATGTGAAGAGCAGAGGATAAGACGTGAAAGAATAGGACCAATCAAGTGTGACAGTGGAAAAGTGTGTATGGAACCAGAGGAGATAGCAGAGGTAGTTAACGAATATTTTGCTTCAGTATTCACTATGGAAAAGGATCATGGCGATTATGGGGGTGACTTGCAGTGGACTGAAGAGCTGGAGCATGTAGATATTAAGGAAGAGAATGTGCTGGAGCTTTTGAAAAGCATCAAGTTGGGTAAGTCACCAGGACTGGACGGGATGTTCCTTAGGCTACTGTGGTAAGCGAAGGAGGAGATTGCTGAGCCTCTGGTGATTATCTTTCCATCATCAGTGAGGACAGGAGTGGTTCTGGAGGTTTGGAGGGTTGCGGATATTGTTCCCTTATTCAAGAAAGGGAGTAGGTATAGCCCAGGAAATTATAGACCAGTGAGTCTTAATTCAGTGGTTGGTAAGTTGATGGAGAAGATCCTGAGAGGCAGGATTTATGAACATTTGAAGAGGCATAATATAATTAGGAATAGTCAGCATGGCTTTGTCAAAGGCAGGTCGTGTCTTACAAGCCTGATTGAATTTTTTGAGGATGTGACTGAACATATTGATGAAGGTAGAGCTTTAGATGTAGTGTATATGGATTTTAGCAAGGCATTTGATAAGGTACCCCATGCAAGGCTTATTGAAAAAGTAAGGAGGCATGGGATACAAGGGGACATTGCTTTGTGGATCCAGAGGTGGCTTGCCCACAGAATGCAAAGAGTGTTTGTAGATGGGTCATATTCTGCATGGAGGCTGGTGACCATGGTGTGCCTCAGGGATCTGTTCTGAGACCCCTACTCCTTGTGATTTTTATAAATGAGCTGGATGAGGAAGTGGAGGGATAGATTAGTAAATTTGCTGATGACTCTATGATTATTCTGTAAATTTGTCTTTCAATCCTTACCATTTCTACAGATGTTGTTTGGCCTCCTGCACAGTATAGTCTTCTTTATTTTGAATTTATGGCAGTTACTTTATGCTATGTATATCTCATAGTTCCTTCTCTTCTATTCTCCTTTTACATCTCCTGCAAACAGATTAACTTCCATTACTAGCTTGGACCATGCCATCAATTTTCACCTGATCTCCATTCTTTTAAAGAGCTTCTCTGAACCATTGTTTTAGATTTGATTATGAGGACCCACAGTATTATTTTATTGTCATTTAGTAATACATGCATTAAGAAATGATACAATATTCCTCCGGTATGATATCACAGAAACACAGGACAGACCAAGACTGGAAAACTAACAAAAACCATACAGTTATAACATATATTTACAGCAGTGCAACAATACCATAACTTGATGAAGAACAGGCCATCGCACAGTAAAAAGTTCAAAGCCTCTCGAAAGTCCCACATCTCACGCAGATGGAAGAAGGAAGAAAACTCTCCCTGCCATGCCCGACCACAGTCCGACTCTGAATCGTCCGAAAACTTTGAGCTCTGATCAGCCCTTCGACACCGAGTACTGAGCACCATCCATGCTGAACGCTTTGACCTCAGCCTGGCTCGCCAGCAGCAGGCAAAGCTGGGGATTTTGGGGCCTTTCTTCCAGAGGTTCTCGATCGCACAGTAACAGCGGCAGCGAACCGGGCATTTCAGAACTTTCTCCAGATGTTTCTCTGTGCCTTCTCACATCTGTCTCCATGAAATCAGAATTGTGCACGGCATCGTACTTACAAATAAAATATAATTTCACCGGACAGCTGTGCGTGCTGCGTCGCGTCGCCATCTTCTCCTCCTGCCTGTGTATCCCCCCTTCAACGTAAAATAGCCCTGAAGATCAATGATTCGAAATGTTACTCTTTTCTTACATGATGTCGTTGAACCATTTTCTATTATTTCATTTATATATCTTCTGAGAAATTTGATATAATGCTTTTTAACATATTGCACTGAGATCTGATTAGGAAACGGAAATTTAAATAAAATAGGGAGAAATGTTATTATTACATAAATAATGATTGACTGTCAAATAATGATAATACACTTACTGGGCACTTTATTAGGTACTCCTGGACACACGTTTGATAATGGAAATATCTAATCAGTTAATCATGTGGCAGCAACTCAATGCTTAAGAACATGCAGAGATGGTCAAGACGTTCAGTTGTTGTTCAGACCAAACACCAGAATGGAGACGAAATGTGATCAAAGTGACTTTGGCCGTGGAATGATTATTGGTGCCCAAATGGGTGGCTTGAGTATCTCAAAAACTGGGATTTTCACACACAACAGTCTCTAGCATTTACGGAGAGTGCCCTGTGAAAAAGCATCCAGTGAGTGGCAGTTCTGTGGGTGAAAATGCCTTGTTTACAAGACAGGTTAAAGGAGAAGGCTGAGTCTGGTTCAAGCTGACGGGAAGGTGGTAATAACTCAAATAACCACACACTACACCAGTTGTGTGCAGAAAAATAACTCTGAATACACACCACATCAAGCCTTGAAGTGAATGGTCTACAGCAGCAGGAGACCATGAAAAGGTACTCAGTGGCTACTTTGTTACAAACAGGAGGCACCAAATAAATTGTATTTGCGTAACATGACAATATGTATTTAAATTTAAATCTATTTTGTTATATTGCACTAGTAATGGAAACAGTAATGGGAAAAGGTATCTCGAAGAATTAGCCTTTGCGATTGTTGGAGCCAAATTGTGCAAGGATATGGATAAATCGTAAAACATTCCCGACTGCCTAATGGATAACCTAGCAGGCTTTTCATCAAAAGACAATTAACTCTATATTATATCCTGTGATCTACAGGAAGGAAAATACACAAAAAAGTCAATACTGAAGAAGAGGTAAGCGATACTTCACTATGTCAGTGCCTTATGGTCTTATTGGATCAATATAAAATCTTGAAGTGAAGCTGATTTACTGAAGGTCTAGGATGAATGATAGCTGGCTGATTGATCAATTACAACTTGCCAAGAACTGACAGACCTTACATGTTCTCTGATGTTTGAATGGAGGGATTATGTTATAGAACAGGCAGTGCTCAGAAAGTGCTCCCAGATGATACTTCTAACTGTGTATGGAAATCAAAATCATCATCAATAATCTGTGTGCACTAAGAATGAAAACTACATCTCAAAATGGTAATTATACCTTAACACTTGAATTATAAACTAACATTATCAACTGCATCATTCCGAAAAAAGTCTCACCCATCAACATTGCACATGAGAAAGTAGTAAATAGTAGCTGAAAAGAAATACTGTAAGAATACTTGTGCCTTACGTATCATTAGGATAGTGATTCAGGTTGGTTAAACTATATGAAAACTTTACTTTCAAATATTTTCAAATTAAACAAATAAAAGGTGGGAAAAAGATGATCACTAAATAATGCTATGAAGAACTTCCATAGGCTTTAATGAATCTTGCACAGCTCAGTATAGGACTTCCATGGGCTTTTGAAAAATATTATCAGGTCTGGGATAACCAAATTATAACAAAAATCTGTTCTTATTTAGTATCAGTCCAGGAAATCATTTCTTTTTTCTACCAATCCTAATTTATTGTAATCTCAAAGACCATAACAAATGCTTGGACTTCTCGACCAATTTAAATTTATTCTATTATAATAATTGATTAAAACTAATTTTGATTAACATTTATTTGAATTTTATTAAATGATATACTCAGAATGCACACAATAATCTCACAAAAGACAGGTATTCAGATACTGAGCTACAAATGAAGAATTAGCATCTGACTGCAAATATTATATTGTTTTTAAAGTAAATCATAATCATAATTTCAGCAATTTAAGTGTTTTTATTCTCTCATTAAATTTTTCATGAATGAATTTCTTCATGAGTAGTACAGTTTTAGTGAAAGTGAAAGATTCCTTTCCCCTTATAGAGTCAGAAGAGATTTACGGACATGTGGAATCTGTGGGAGGAAAGGAATTAGCAACATTCCCTTAACAGGCATGCATCAACAGCTGCTGCTCGATCCAAAGAGTTCCTCCAGCTGACTGCTAGTTGTTCCGTTTCTCTTTATGATTTATGTTTCAGACTTGAGTTAAGCTTATCAAATGGAATGTACCATACCATCATCCCCAAATAGTATGATTTTACTGACAATGAAACTCCTATTAATCATTATTATTATGTACTGATGCTTTGAGCATCTTCAGCGTACTCATACATGGATGCTGCCATAAAAATGCCAGACTTTTAACACACTTTCACAGCCTATGTTGATTTGAAAATGGCAGTGTACAGAGATGCAGCTTGGGCTCCCAATATTGGTGCTAGATTTAAATCCTTACATAGTGTTTCCAAGTCTCTATTTAGGAATTTCAGTCACACAAAGCTCCATGATTACAGCACCACTGAACTCTTAGACAAAATTACCTTTAATCTGCTGGCAGCAGAGTTAGTAGCAGTGCACAACAGAACAGTGATTCTACAGACTCTAGACCTGACAATAGCAGTGCAGCATCGACAGTTCAGTCTCACCAATATATAGAAGGCCACACTGGGAGCACCGGACGCAGTATATCACACCAGCCAACTCACAGGTGAAATGTCGCCCAACACAGACTGGGAGATCATTTTGCTGAACACCTACACTCTGTCGGCCAGAGAAAGCAGGATCTCCCAGTGGCCATACATTTTAATTCCGCGTCCCATTCCCATTCTGATATGTCTATCCATGGCGTCCTCTACTGTCAAGATGAAGCCACACTCAGGTTGGAGGAACAACACCTTATATTCCCTCTGGGTAGCCTCCAACCTGATGGCATGAACATTGATTTCTCTAACTTCCGTTAATGCCCCACCACCCCTTCTTACCCCATCCCTCTATCTATCTATCTATTTATTTATTTATTTATTTGTTTGTTTGTTTGTTTGTTTGTTTGTTTGTTTGTTTGTTTATTTATTTACTTACTTACTTATTTGTTCCTCTTTTTTCTCTCTCTCTGTCCCTCTACACAATAACTCTTTGCCTGCTCTCCATCTTCCTCTGGTGCCCCCCTCCCTCTTTCTTTCTCCCCGGGCCTCCCATCCCATGATACTTTCCCTTCTCCAGCCTTGTATCCCTTTTGCCAAGCAACTTTCCAGCTCGTAGCTTTACCGCTCCCCCTCCTGTCTTCTCCTATCATTTTGGATCTCCCCCTCCCCCTCTCACTTTCAAATCTCTTACTATCTCTTCTTTTAGTTAGTCCTGACGAAGGGTCTCGGCCCAAAACGTCAACTGTGCTTCTTCCTATGGATGCTGCCTGACCTGCTGCATTCCACCAACATTTTGTGTGTGTTGCTTGAATTTCCAGCATCTGCAGATTTCCTTGTGTTTGCTGGATGGATGAGTGGGATCCTCACTGGATGGTAGGGAGGTCCCTATGATCCTCTCAGCTGCTCTCATCGTCCTTTGTAGGGACTTCTAATCCAATGCTTGACTGCTCTCATGCCAGATAGAGATGCAACTCGTCAGGACATTCTCAGTGGTGCTCCTGTAAAGCACAATTAAGAAGGGAGGGAAGCCTTGCTTATCTCAATCTTCTTAGGAAGTCGAGGCTCTGCTGTGCCTTCTTGTTCAAGGAGGTGATATTAATAGACCAGGTGAGGTTACCTGTGATGTGAACTCCCAGGGACGTAGTACACTTAACTTTCTCTTTGGAGAAACCACTTACTCACAGAGGGGGATGTTTTGTCTGCTCCTTCCTGAAGTCCACAATTATCTTCTCCACGTTCAGGCTTAGGCTGTTCTTCTCTCACCAAACCACCTGCTGCTCCACTTCCTCTCTATACTGTCTCTTTATCATTCTTGATAAGGCCAACCACTGTTGTGTCATCTGCAATCTGATAGGATCAGGTTTGGATTTCATTTTGGCATTCAACACTTCTGTCTCACAGACCTTACTGAACTCTTATTCATCAGTCTAAATGCACCAGTATGCAAGTAGATGATGGACTTCCCAACTGACAGACCTCAGACTGTTAGGATACACAACCCCTCCTCCCTCCCCGTCATCCACAATGTTGGTGCCCTCCAGGGTGGTGTGTTGAGCATATTGCTGTACATTCAGCTTGCACATGACTACACGGCTAAATATCTACGTGATCACATTGTCAGGTTCGTTGATAACACAACAGTGGAGGGGCTCATCACCAATAACTAAGCGATAACCTACAGAGAGATAGAAGAGCTTGAGGGCTGGTTACAGGTAAGTAACGACTTGTTCAGTGTCAACAGGACAAAAAGGATGGTTATCAGCATCAGGAGAACATACACCACTCATTCCCCTCTTTACAATGCCAGCCCAACAGTAGAAACTGTGAGTAGTTGCAGAACCCTAGGAATGTACATCTCACATAGCCTCCGGCGGCTCACAGAACAGGAAAGCTCCTCTTTCTGAGGAGGCTGAAGAGAGCTGGACTGTGCACATCAATACTCATGTCATTCTACGAATGCGCAGTCAGAAGCATGCTAACGAGTTACATCACTGCATGGCATGAAAACTGCACTGAGGCAGAGAGGCTGGCTCTACAATGGGTAGTCCAATCTGTCCAATGCATCACTGGCACCAGCCTACCTGCCATTAAGGACATATGTACAGAAAGGAGCCATAAACTGGTCAGTAATATCATGAAGGATCCTACCCATCCTGCTGATGGACTGTTTGTCCCACTCTCATCAGAAAGCAGGTTATGTAGCATCTACACAGGGATCACCAGACTCAAAAGCGCTTTCTCCAAGCAGTAACAATGTTCAACATCTCGACCCATTAACCCACCCCTTCACAGCCTAAATCACCACTACTTTATAATTTCCTGTCTGTACCTATCTGTACTCCTGCTTCTACTGTAGTGTTACTTCACGGAATACAATCAATCTATATGTATAAGCTATTTTATGTACAGTATTTATATTATTGTGTTTTTTGTATTATTATTGTGTTCTTTATCATATCCTGTTATTCAGTCCCTTGCAAGGCGGCTGGACATAGAATCAGGAGACATAGAGTCAGTATGGATAGAACTGAGAAATTCTAAGGGTAGAAAGACCCTAATGGGAGTTATCTACAGGCCCCCAAACAGTAGTCTGGATGTAGGGTGTAAGTTGAATCAAGAGTTAAAATTGGCATGTCGCAAAGGTAATGCTACAGTTGTTATGGGGGATTTCAACATGCATGTAGACTGGAGGAATCAGGTTGGTACTGGACCCCAAGAAAGGGAGTTTGTGGAGTCCCTCCGAGATGGATTTTTAGAACAGCTTGTACTGGAGCCTACCAGAGAGAACGCAATTCTAGATTTAGTGTTGTGCAACGAACCGGATTTGATCAGGGTCCTTGAGGTAAAGGAGCCATTGGGAGGTAGTGACAATTATATGATAAGTTTTAATCGACAATTTGAGAGGGAGAAGGGAAACTCGGAAGTGTCAGTATTACAGTTGAACAAAGGGAACTATGGTGCAATGAGGGAGGAGCTGGCCAAAGTTCAATGGAACAATACCCTAACAGGGATGACAGTGGAACAGCAATGGCAAGTGTTTCTGAGAATAATGCGGAAGGTGCAGGATCAGTTCATTCCAAAGTGGAAGAAAGATCCTAAGGGGAGTAAGGGGAGGCCGTGGCTGATAAGGGAAGTAATGGACAGTATAATGGAAGTACTCCACATAGCTGAGGGGCACAGGCTTTGAGCACTCTGGTACTGACATCATCCGGTCCTGCAGCCTTGCTTGAGTTGAGATGTTTCAGCTGTCCTCTCACCTGTTCAACTGTGAAGCCCACTGTGGTGGTTTTGTGTGGGTAAGGGGTATAGTCATGAGAGCAGGGTGGGGGACTGTGAGGAGGAGTAGGAGGGAGAGTGGAATATGTGTTGGTTGGGGGCCGACAACAGATGACTCATGTGGGGGATGGGCAGGGGCCACAATGTCAAACCTGTTAAATCTGTTGTACATCAGTCACTGAAAGCAAGCATGCAAGTACAGCAGGCAGTGAAGAAAGCTAATGGCATGCTGGGCTTCATAACAAGGGGTATTGAGTATAAAATCAAAGAGGTCCTTCTGCAGCTGTACAGGGCCCTGGTGAGACCACACCTGGAGTACTGTGTGCAGTTTTGGTCTCCAAATTTGAGGAAGGACATTCTTGCTATTGAGGAAGTGCAGCGTAGGTTCACAAGGTTAATTCCCGGGATGGCGGGACTGTCATATGTCGAAAGATTGGAGCGACTGGGCTTGTATACTCTGGAATTTAGAAGGCTGAGAGGGGATCTTATTGAAACATATAAGATTATTAAGGGATTGGACACGCTGGAGGTAGGAAGCATGTTCCCGCTGATGGATGAGTCCAGAACCAGAGGCCACAGTTTAAGAATAAGGGGTAGGCCATTTAGAATGGAGTTGAGGAAAATCTTTTTCACCCAGAGAGTGGTGGATATATGGAATGCTCTGCCCCAGAAGGCTGTGGAGACCAAGTTTCTGGATGCTTCAAGAAAGAGATGGATAGAGCTCTTAAATATAGCGGAATCAAAGGTTATAGGGATAAGGTAGAAACTGGATACTGATTGTGGATGATCAGCCATGATCACCGTGAATGGTGGTTCTGGCTCGAAGGGCCGAATGGCCTACTCCCGCACCTATTGTCTATTGTCTATTTTTGTGCTGCAACAGATCCATAATAATAATCATTTCATTTTCCATTGCACTTGTGTACTGGAAATTACATTAAACAACCTTGACCTTGATCCTACCAGCCTTGTCCACAATAAACATGAAATATCAATTTAGGGTATTCTAGAACCAGTAAAATATGCTTAAAAATTGTGTTTAGTGGAATGTACATTTTATGCCAGGGTAAACCACAGTTACTCTTTAGCAAACACTTTGAGAATAAAAAGCATATTTTTGTATTTATATAATTATTTCAGATAAATATTTCAAAATGCATTAGAAATACTCTTTCAAGTTTCTTTCTGACATTTCAGTTTCCCTTTTAATCATATCTGAGTATGTTGTAATTATTATTTCATACTCTATTAAGCATGTAAATTATTAGCAAAGACTTCTTCCTTCCTGTATTATTGGCTGTCACAGTTCCTTAATATAACTAGCTACTTAGCCAGGTTGGTGATATCATATTTTGTATCCACAAAGGAAACTCTTGAACTGTTGATTGGCAGCAAACAATAATGGCAAAGTGGTAATAGACACAGAGAGTTCTTGCTGAAACCATTTCAACTGCCAACTCCCATTGACCTGCACCAGGTCCATTGCCCTCCATACCCCTTCTAACCATGTACCTATCCAAACTGTTCTGAAATATTGAAATTGAGCTTGCATGCATCACTTGTGCTGGCTTCTCATTCCACACTCTGATGATCCTCTGAGTGAAGAAGTTACCCATCATGTTCCCCTTAAACATCTCACCCTTTCACCCTTAGCCCATAAACTCTTGTTGTAGTCCCACACAACCTCAGCGTAAAAAGCCTGCTTGCATTTATTCTATCTATACCCTTCATAATTTAGTATACTGTCAAATCTCCCCTCAGTCCTCTATATTCTAAAGAAAGCAGTCCTAACCTATGCAATCTTTCCTTATAACTCAGGTCCTCCAGACCCAGCAATATCCTTGTAAATTTTCTTTGTCCTCTTTCAAACTTGTTTACATCTTTCCTGTTGGTAAATGACAAAATCCAGACACAATACTCCAAATCAGGCCTCACCAACATCTTATACAACTTCTACATAGCATCCCATCTCCTGTACTCAATAAGATAAGATAATATACTGTATAACTTTATTTACTCCGAAGGACATTATTGTTGCAAGGTTGCTCAGTCAGAAATATATATTTTAAAATACAAAATGTAAGCATTGAGGTACAAAAAAGAAAAAAATGTGCCTTAAAAAGTAATAGTATAAAATACGGATGTGCAATGAAACCATATACTTAAGTAAGAGGAGTTGTAGCATCTTGTAGCTACAGGGTGAAAGGATTTCCTGTGGCTTTCAGTGGTGCACCTCGGTGAAATCAGTCTGTCACTAAAGATGCTCCTCTGTTTGTCCAGCATGTCATGGAGGGGGTGAGAGGGATTGTCCATCATGCTCCATAGCTTCTGCAGCATCCTGCTCTCAGACACAACTACCAGGGAATCCAGTTCCACCCCCAGAACAGAAACAGCCTTCCTGACGAGCTTATCGACCTTCTTGGTGTCAGCTGCTCTCACCCTGCTGCCCCAGCAGACTACAGCATAGAATAGAATGCTGGCCACCACTGATGTTGAATGACTGGAGCTTCCTTAGAAGTAAAGTGATTTATGAACGACATTGTGCTTAAAGCTTTCTTTTACGAATTTGTCTACCTGCGATGCCACTTTTAATGAATTATGGACCGGCATTTCCAGATCCCTTTGTTCTACCACATTCCTCAGTGTCCTACCATTCACTGTGTAAAGCCTACCTTGGTTGGTCCCACCGAGGTGCAAAACTTTGCACTTGACTGCATTAAATTCTGTCTGTTATTTTTCAACCAATTTGTCCAGCTGATGCAGATCCCATGGCAAGCTCTGAAAGCCTTCCTCACTGCCCACTACACCCCAAGTCTTGGTGTCATCCACAGATTTGCTGATCCAGTTAACCATATTATCATCCTGATCTTTGATATAGATGACAAACAACCAAGGACTCAGCAGTGATCCCTGTGGCACACCACTAGCCACAGGCCTCCAGTCAGAGAAGCAACACTCTACTACCACTCTCTTGTTTCTCCCACAAAGCCAATGTCTAATCCAATTTACTATATCATCCTGAATGTAGAGCAACTGATCCTTGCTGACCAAGCCCCCATGAGGGACTTTATCAAATTAAAGTCCATGTAGACAACATCCACTACCTTGCCTTCATCCATTTTCCTGATAAGTTTCTTGAAAAACTCTATAGTCAGCCATGCTGACTATCTTTAATCTGTCTACAGGCATATATTCTCCTGTAATATGCCTCAGGGATAAAGATCTTTTCCAGCTTCTTTCTCCTGGTAAGTGTCATTGCTTTGTGCTGACCGAAATATTAATGTCCCAATATGTAACATTGTGGCTTCAGTGCTGGATTCCAAATCCCTCCACAGCAGGATTCCTTTTTTTCACTGTAATTTTCTTAGCCTTGCAGGCATCCAGTAACTCTGTATTCCACCAGTTCTGGTTGCATGTGAACATCAACCATCTTTTTTCATTTAATTTAGACAAAAATATGGCTTGACAGGTAACCTTCCTGTCACATCAGTGCCAGACAAAGGTGATCTCAAACAAGAAATTTGATATTCAACAGCATAGCCACCACTCACTCAGTTCCCAAGTTTTTAACATCTTTGAGGACAGAACTGACCCAGAAACTAAAATGGATGAGTTATAAGCAGCTCAGAGGCAGGACATAGTACCACAAGTAACTCACCTAAAAGACTTTCCACAACCAATAAGACATTAGTCAGAATTCTAATAAAATATCATCTAGTTTTCAAAGTCTAGAAATAGAATCTGTTGAAGATGATAGCAATCATGTAGAAATGAAATTTAACTCTCTAAAGGATGCCTTGGTAGAATCAGAAAAGTCAGTGAATCCTAAAAAAGAAAAAAAGAAAAAAGAATAAATGGATGACAGATGAAGTCAAAAATCTAATGGAAGAAAGGAGATGGAAGAAATCAAATCCTATAGAATCTAAGTCCTTAGATAAAACAGTTAAAAGCTTATGTCAAAAAGCCAAAGAAGAATGGTTAAACCAGGAATGTGAGCAAATAGAAAGAATCCCTATTACTGATCCAAAAAGGTTGTAGATTATGAGATTATGAAGACACATAGTCCTCTTTTATTGACATTTAGTAATGCATGCATTAAGAAATGATACACTATTTCCTCCAGTGTGATATCACAAAACACAGGACAGACCAAGACTGAAAAAAACTGACAAAACCACATAATTATATCATCTAGTTACAACAGTGCACAATACCATAACTTGATGAAGAAGTCCATGAGTACAATAAAGTTCAAAGTTTCTCAAATGTCCCACACCTCACGCAGACGAGAGAAGGAAGAAAAACTCCCCTGCCATGCCAACCACAATCTGACTCTGAGTCATCCGAAAACTTCGAGCTCTGATCAGCTTTCCGAGTACTGAGCGGCATCTCTGTCTGAACGATTCAACCTCCTTCTCGGTCGCCAAAAGTAGGCAAGGCCGGGGATTTTGAGGCCTACCCTCCGAAAGATTCCTGACCACACAGTAACGATAGCAGCGAACAGGCATTTCAGAAATTCCTACAGATGTTCCTCTGTGCTTTCTCGTCCATTCTCCATCAAATCAGAATTGTCCACGGCCCCTATTTAACAGGTACGATATCATTTTTCACCAGAGGGCTGTGCACACGCAGGCGCGTCGCCATCTTCTCCGCCCGTCAACAAATTTGTTACATCAACAAATCAAGAATATCACTGGTAAAAAGCTCCTCTGTTCTTCTGGTAGATGTTTGAAAGCAAAGGACGGTACCCTTATCATGAAAAAAGATGAGATTATGAACAGATGGACTGAGTATATTCAGGAATTGTTTGAAGATGATCAAGGCGAAAAACCAGAAATTAAGAAAAACATTGAAGGTCCAAGTATTTTAAAATCTGAAGTTCGTAATACAATAAATAAGATGAAGAAAGGAAAGGCAGCAGGTCCTGATGAATTAGTAATAGAACAAATTTTTGCCCTTAAAGATTATGGAATTGAAAAACTACTGATTTAATCAATGACATTTATGAGACTGGAATAATACCAGAAGAGATTGAAAAAAATCAGTATTCATCACTCTTCCTAAAAAAGCTGGAGCAATAGCATGTGAATTAAATAGGACCATAAGTTTAATGACTCATATTATCAAGATACTTCTAGGAATTTTGATGAAAAGAGCTAAAAGTAAGATACAAGCTGAAATAGGCAAAGAACAATGTGGTTTTGTGAAAGACAAAGGTACCAGAAACACACTATTGATGTTAAGGATACTATCAGAACGAGCTATTCAAGTGCAGAAAGCTTTGTTTGTTTGTCTTATTGACTACACAAAAGCATTTTTTAAAGTGAAGCACAATAAGTTATTTGAAATATTACAGAAAACTCAAGATCTAGATTCGAAAGACCACCACCTAATCAGAAATCTGTACTGGGAAAAAACTGCCACTGTAAGAAAAGATGGAGAAGTGAGTCAGTTTACGAAAATCAAGACAGGAGTTAGACAAGGGTGTGTTTCTCCCCTGATTTATATAATGTGTACAGCGAAACAATATTACAAACAGTAAGAGACATCTTGGGAATCAAAGTTGGCGGTGAAAACATCAATAATTTCAGATATGTAGATGACACTGTGTTAATTGCAAATACGGAAGAAGAACTACAAAACTTAATTGATATAATTGTTGAAGAAAGTGCAAAAATGGGTCTATCTATCAATTGCAAAAAGACAGAATGTATGGTGATATCCAAAAAGAAGGAGAATCCTATCTGCAGGCTGAGAGCAAATGGGGAAGACATAAAACAAATAAAGAACTTTTGCTACTTAGGAAGCTGGGTATCATCAGATGGCAGGTGTGACTTGAACATCAAAAGAAGAATAGGGATGGCAAAAGACATCTTTACGAGAATGAAGAGTATACTGGCCAGTACTAAACTAGGCATGACAACCCGCCTCAGGGCACTGAAATATTATGTTTATCCAGTTATGTTATATGGCTCAGAATGTTGGACAATATCTAGTAACATGAGGAAACGAATTGTAGTAGCAGAAATGTGGTTTTTGAGGAGGATGCAAAGAATATCATGGACGAAACGAATATCTAACGAGAATGTCACAGGACAAACACAAAAAGAGAAATAATGTATGAGATCATGAAAAGGCAACATAACTTCATTAGACATGTGATTAGGAAAGAGGAGTTAGAATGCATGGTAATTATGGGAAAGATTGAAGGGAAGAAAGCAAGAGGAAGACAAAGACAAATGATGATGGAGACAGCAGCCAGAGAATTGGAAATGAAAACCAATGAATTAATCCACTTGACCCGAAACAGGAGTGTGTGGGCCATGGCAGTCAAAGCTCAAACTGGGTATGGCACCCGATGATGATGATGATGTTGCTTGATTGAATGTACCTCAGCAAAACTGAAGAAAATTTTCACAGTTCTGGATGGACAGTCAGCTCAATTGTTATTCTGAACACAATCACTAATGTATTAATTTCATCATCCTAACTGCCATCTTTTTATTTAGATTATCTTGGGCTCGACAATAAATGCTGATCTTCTCTATGATCCTCACATCCTGAAGAATGAAAAAAATCAGAAAATAGATGACCTCACCCCAGTTATAAATTCCCTCTCTAAACCATAGCTTCCTCTAATCTAACTCTTTAATCTAATTTTGTATCACATTTTTATAGTAAGTTTTTTATCCTGATTATTTTACTTTAAAGAGTCTCAGAATGTTTTACTAAAACATCCAATATAAAGTCAATATTTTATAATATTCCTTGTCTGTAGGCTTAATGCCCAGACCTTTCAAAGCATAATGATCTTGGGTCAAAGCACAACTGAAGAGAGATTACACTAACTCTGGTCAATAACAAGTCGCAGTAGTTTTTTAAGAAAATATATTCAATTTTCAATGACTAGGTGTCACTGGCAAGGCCCATCCCTAATTCACCATGAGAAGTTAATGGTGACCTATCTTCCTCGACTTTGAAGTTCTTTGTGTTATTTATAAACCCAGGATTTAAACCAAATAATGATAAAAGACTGGCAGTGTATTTCTAAATCAGAATAGTATGCAGCCTTAGAGGAACTATCAGGTCAAGGTGTTTCTAACTGCCTGCTATTCTTATCATTTATGGTGAGAGGCACAAGTTTAGGAAGTGCAGTGTATTTTGTGAACGGTATTTGCAGCATCCACTCGACATCTGTGATGGAGAGGATAAATCCTCAAAATGCTGGATGATGTGTTACTTAGTCCTGAGGGAATGGCAAAAACATGAAATCAGTCACCATCTGAACTGATGTTCACATGCACTCATCCAGGCTAGTGGAGAGTTCTCCATTATGTTCCTGACTTATACCTTGAAGATCCTGGAAAGGCCTTGGAATGCCAGGAAGTGAGTCTCTTCCATCAGGTTTCCAACTTCTGACCTGCTCTTTTAACCATGGTATTATCTGTCTGGTCAAATTGAGTTTCTGATCAATAGTAAATCCCTCCTAATTATTGAGCATATCTACATGAAACATTGTCATAGAAATGCAGCATCCATGATTAAAGATCCCCACCACTCAGATCATGGTCTTTTCTTGCTGCTGCCATCAAGTGCCTCAGGTCTCACACCAATTTACAGTTACTATTCTATAGATTTTCTAAGTGTGCTGCAGAAAAAGAATCTCAGGGTTGAATGCGATGATGTGTATGTACATTGATAATAAAATTTACTTTGAACTTTGAACTTGAGTGACAGCATCAGGATATTGATGGCATGGGTCTAGGCAATGGTAATGCACTGAATGTGAATGGTAAGCAATAGACTCTCTCTTGAATGTTATCTCATTGCTTTGCACTTTTGTAACATAAATATTATTTGTGAATCAGCCGTGTCTGGATCTTGTATAGGTTTGACTGCAGACAGACATAGACTGGCTGAAGAGCTGCCAATGGAATTGAACAAAATAAAGTCTGCATTTGCTGGAAATCCAAATAATGCACACAATATACTGGAGGAACTCAACAGGCCAGGCAGCATTTATGGAAAAGAGTAAATGGTTGACATTTTGGGCTGAGACCCTTCATCAGACTGAAATAAAAAAGAGAAGTTAGAGCAAGAAGATGGGAGGAGGGAGGGAAGAAAAGTACAGGGTGGTAGGTGGTAGGTGAAACTGGGAGAGGGTAGGGGAGAAGTGTTTGCTATTTCCTCAAAGAATCCTAACAGATTTGTCAAGCAAGATTTCCCCTTAAGGAAACCATGTTGACTTTGGCCTATTTTATTATGATCCTCTAAGTACCCGAAAACCACATCCTTAACAACCAACCCCAACACCTTCCCAACCATTGAGGTCAGGCTAACTGGCATATATTTTCCTTTCTTCTGCCTCACTCCCTTCTTAAAGATCGGAGTAACATTTGCAATTTTTCAGTCCTCCTAATTCATTCCAGAATCAAGTGATTCTTGAAAGATCATTACTAATGGTTCCACAACCTCTTCAGCCACCATTTTCAGAACGATAGGGTATAGTTTATCTGTTTAGCTGACTTATCCACCCTTAGACTTTTCAGCTTAACAAGCACCTTCTCCTTAGTAATAGCAACTGCACTCACATCTGCCCCTGACACTCTTGAATCTCTGACATATTTCTAGTGTCTTCCACACTGAAGACCGACACAAAATACTTCTTAAGTTTGTCCATCATTTCTTTGTCCTCTATTACTACCTCTCTAGCATCATTTTCCAGCAGACTGATATACATTCTCATCTCTGTTTTACTCTTTATATGTCTGAAAAATCTTTACGTATCCTCTTTGATATTATTGGCTAGCTTACCTTCATATTTCATCTTTTCTCTCTTTATGGCTTTTTAGTTGCCTTCTGGTGGTTTTTAACAATTTCCCAATCCTCTATCTTCCGATTATTTTACGCTATGCCCTCTCATGTATTTTTATGCTGTCTTTGACTTCCCTTGTCAGCCACGGTTGCCTCATCTTCCCCTTAGAATACTTTATCTTGGGGATGTATCTTTCCTGCACTTTCCAAATTTCCCCCAGAAACTCCAGTCATTGCCTTTTTCCCATCATTGCTGCTGGTGTCCCCTTCTAATCAGCTTTAGCCAGCTCCACTCTCATGTCTCCACTGTAATACTGATAAATTCAATTTTAGCTTCTCTTCAAACTGTAAGGTGAATTCTATCATATTATGATCACTGCCTCCTAAGGATTCTTTTATCTTAAGCTTCCTGATAAATCTGGGTCATTACATAATAGCCAATCAAGAATTGCCATTCCCCTAGATGGCTTATTAATCTGATATGTTAACTCTGTTTCTCTCCCTACAGATGATCTCCGACCTGCTGGGTATTCCAGCTATTTTGATTTTTTTTTTTCAGAATTCCAGCATCTGGTAGTTTCTTTACTTTAGTTTCAGTGCTGAACATTTCCATGCAGAACCAAATGAGCTGAACATTCTGAAAGGCATTGCTTTCATGTCTGATCTATGACATTGTTTGAAAAACGGGCAAATGTCTAATTCCTCAATATCTATTTCTTAGTTTCCACTGTCAAAAACAGATTATCTGGTTATGTATTGCTTGTAGGTCCTTGCTCTGTACAGACAAGCTACAGGGATTCCCTGGAATATTACCACTGCCACATGTTGATCAATGCTTAGGACATAAAAAAAAACATACAAGTACAACACTTCCTCTCTGAAAGTTAACCAAGCTATTGAATGCTTTTTGTGAAACGTATATTTAAACAGAGCCCAAGTTAGACCTGCTCTGTAGCAAAATCTCTGACCAGTCATCACTTTTAGTCCTGATTAACTAAATTTTAGACATTTCAGTTATACCATGCCTTGGAATGATGTACAAGTGTAGTTAATGAAATAAATCATAAATTACGCCATGAATGTATTAAAATGAATAAATATACAAGAACTTATATTGACTGGACATAAGAATCAGCCAATCGCTTTCTGGCAAATTACTAACAATGTTTAATATTAAAGTACTGAAATATATAGTGTTCATCATCAACATTTTCCAAGGTTATTTTTGATTTAGTGCTGGCCTCCATCATCTATCTGCTATCAGTACTGATTACTACCTCAAAAAGAAAAAGTCTCTCTGGGAATATTCTTCAGCAAAACTAAGGGGAAAGATAATCTTTGGCTTGGCCCTGTTGAACCAAACATATTTGGTTTATCTTTATTTTCTGGATTTTATGCATTGGGGAGGGTGCTTTCTTGCTGAATCAATGTAAGTGGGATCAACTTCCAACGATAATAAATTCTTTCTGGGTATGTATCAGTTAATCTCAGAGAAACTGAAACTGTCCTGGTCAGAGGTGCAGAGGTGGAGCCTGCTCATTTCATCACTCCAGTATTCTTGTTGAAACTGTATATTGGTTTATCAGATGTCGAGGTCTTAAAAAGGCTTGTTTGACTCCATGAAGATAAATCTGTAGACCAGGGAAGATGTTAGGCTGACTTCAACAAAAAGAGTGACCACAACAACAATGCGAATCATTTTAGAATCAGCAGGCTCTAACATGTTTCTATGGACTGACTGCTAGTGATATTATGTGATGTAAAATTTAGGATGGGGCAGATCATTCAGCCCCCGACTCTGTTCAGTTATGCACTTGGAATCATCTCATTTGTATCTCTGTTCCCTCTTCATTCAGTGCATATTTATGTATGTTTATGTATATACAATTTATATTCAATTTATGTATACATTTCATCAAAGAAATGTAGATTTTCAATTACATTGCTGAGAGAAGTGAGCAGTTTAAACATCAGCAGATTCTATTTACAGATCTCATCAAAACCAATAGCATACATTTCATGGAATGAGTATAAAGACAATAGATATCAAGATATGAAACAAGAGGTGTAGCCAAAAGAAACAAAACAAACTGCAACAGAACTGAGCATGGAGACGGAAGATAGCTAGTCTGGAGAGGAGAATGGGAGTGTTGAGACAAGAGCTGGCAGGTGACAGGTGAGGGAAGAATGGAAGAATGAGCCAGGTGGTGAGAAGAGGAGAAACAGAGTGTGGAAGCGGAGGCAGGTTGTATGAGGCGGAGAAGGAGGCACAGTGAGGGTGGAGACAGTGACACAAAGGCTACCAGTGCTGGAATCTGACAAGTAAGGAAGGTGATAATGTGAACAATGAAGAGAGAGATGAAGAGCAGATTGAACCATATAAAAGAGGAAGTCCAGTGGGATGAATTGCATGGGTGGTAGGTGGATGAAACCAGGAGAGGGAGAGGAACAAATGTTAGCAATGATGGCTGCATGAGCACATGGAAAAGGGAACAAAAGCAGGAGGGCTGGAGCTGGATTGGAAAGGAAAACAAGTGAGGAAATAGGAGATAAGAGTTCCTGAAAATGGAAAATCAGTGTTCGTACCATTTAGTCTTTCAATTCCATTAAATAGACGTATTGCTATTGTAATTAACAAATAATTATTAGAAAGAAGAAAAGATTTATGTGCAAGAGATTTTTCTCACTGTATAATTATTGCCACTGTTACCTATTTGTGTTCTCTGAGTATTCCTTTTTGCATTATTAACATGCCATTAGTGAGATACTGTTGACATCTCAACCTCATTAACAGAAGAAGGGTCATCCTGCAGATGACTGAAAAAAGAAAATACATTTTCATGCAACTGTAGATTTAGTTGTGGGCTATGAAGTATTGAATTACTACAGGGTATATTGCAGCAGGAAAAAACAGAATTAACCTTAGGCCCCCTCCATGCATGAGTTCCCTGAGCCAATCCATTTACTTATCAGTTTGAGTACACCAGACCAGACTCAAATACTATGCTGTCCTTTTCAACAGTCTTGCAGTTGATACTCAAAAATTTTCAGATGTCAGATTTCACATTCCGTTGTCCCTCAACATAGTTTTTAAAGTTGTGATTTTTTTCCTTAAGATGATGACATGCCTCTGCCATTCCTTTTCATTGAACGAACATATCAGTTTCCGAAACTTTTAAAGAATGTTTGTTTCTTAAAAACATCTAAGAGTTGAAATTTAGTCTTAGAGCAATTTGTGTAATCAATGATAAATGGAACAAGTGGTGACAAATATGAGTAAACTTGGTTACTAACAATATAGAATAGCAGAATATGCAATGCATTCCAAAAAAAATCAGGGTGCAACAGTCTAATCAGTACTGAGGGACAAATATAAATACAAATGAGCAACAGTTCTAAGTCAATTGGCTTTTCAAGCTTGCTCCCTGTTCCACTCTTCCAAAAGGTCATGGTTGACTCAATTGTAGCCTCAACTCCATGTTCTAGACTATCCCTGGAAGCTTTTCAGCCCCTGACTGACTTTCACAGATAATATTTTCCAGGGAAGATATTAAACCAATGCTACATTCAACTCATAACCATAAGACCAAAAGGCCATAAGACATAGGAGCAAAAGTATGCACTTCGTTACGCACTTTAGCAGAATAAATAAACGGGCAGACTATTAGCTAAATGGGGAGAGAATTCAAAATTCTGAGATGCAATGGGACTTGGGAGTCCTCGTGCAGGATACCCTTAAGGTTAACCTCCAGTCTGACTCTGTGGTGAAGAAGGCAAATGCAATGTTGGCATTCATTTCCAGAGGAATAGAGTATAGGAGTAGGGATGTGATGTTGAGGCTCTATAAGGCGCTGGTGAGACCTCACTTGGAGTACTGTGGGCAGCTTTGGTCTCCTTATTTAAGAAAGGATGTGCTGACGTTGGAAAGGGTAAAGAGAAGATTCACTAGAATGATTCTGGGAATATGAGGAACGTTTGTCTGCTCTTGGACTATATTCCTTGGAGTTTAGAAGAATGAGGGGGGACTTCATAGAAACATTTTGAACGTTGAAAGGCATGGACAGAGTGGATGTGGCAAAGTTGTTTCCCATGATAGGGGAGTCTAGTACAAGAGGGCATGACTTAAGGATTGAAGGGTGCCCATTCAGAACAGAGATGCAAAGAAATTTTTGTAGCCGGAGGGTGGTGAATCTATGGAATTTGTTGCCACGGGTGGCAGTGGAGGCCAAGTCATTGGGTGTATTTAAGGCAGAGATTGATAGGTATCTGAGTAGCCAGGGCATCAAAGGTTATGGTGAGAAGGCAGGGGAGTGGGACTAAATGGGAGAATGGATCAGCTCATGATAAAATGG
The DNA here is from genome assembly GCF_963921235.1 of Mobula hypostoma. NCBI lineage: Eukaryota > Metazoa > Chordata > Chondrichthyes > Myliobatiformes > Myliobatidae > Mobula > Mobula hypostoma. The sequence goes on along the minus strand of NC_086103.1, from coordinate 100,263,734 downwards.
TGGAGCAGACTCGATGAGCCGAATGGCCGACTTCTGCTCCTTTGTCTAATGGTCTTATGGTCTTAAGTAGGCCACTTGTCCCATTGAATCTGCTCTGCCATTCAGCCATGGCTGATCCTTCTTTTCCCTCCTTAGCCCCACTCCCCAGCCTTCTGCCCGTAACCTTTGATGCTATGTCCAATCAAGAATCTATCAATCTCTGCCTTAAATACACCCAATGACCTGGCCTCCAAAGCTGCCTGTGATAATAAATTCCACAAGTTCACCATCCTCTGGTTAAATAAATTTCTTTGCATCTCTGTTTTAAATGGACACCCCTCTATGCTGAGTCTGTGCCCTTTGGTCCTAAACACCTCCACCATGGGAAACATCTCTTCCACATCTACTCTATCAAGGCCTTTCAACATTCAAAAGGTTTCAATGAGATTCTCCCTCATCCTTCTAAATTCCAGTGAGTACAGTTCCGGAGCCATCAAATGTTCCTCATATGATAACCCTTTCATTCCCAGAGTCATCCTTGTGAACCTCTTCTGAACTCTCTCCAATCCAGCGCATCTTTTCTCAAATGAGGAGCCCATGAACAGGAGATGAAGGATGATACTGCAAATTTAAGAAACAGAGAGTCATAGAGTTTTATATAACAGAGAAAGTCCCTTGGGCCCAAAGATGACCATGCCAACCAAAATGTATATTCAGGCTAATCCAATTTCACAGCAGCCTGCCCACGTCTGATTCTGATTTCCTCTAAACTCCTGTCATCCATGCACCTGTCCATCTACTTCTTAGAAGTATCTAATAGATCTGCCTCAACCATTTCCTTTGGCAGTTAGTGCTATGTGTCCACCAGCACGTGGAGAGATGATACAAATATCTCCAGTTATATTGCTGCCTGCCGAAAAATAAAGATCATATAGTATTCATTTCCTCTTTGCACAAGCATGACCATATAATTTTATTGCTGCATTTCCTCACAGGACAACAATGACAGCATTTCAAAAACTAAAACCCTGTGTCCTTCTGTGGCTGTGGACATCCGCTGGGTGGTGATAGATGGGGATGGATGTCACTGTAACTGTATGATGTACTGGCTATCATTCTGCAAGTGGCTCTAGCAATATGTACCTAACAATGTGCAAAAGACCAGAATCCCAATGAGGTTTATATATCACATAAAATATTCTAAGTAACCATAGTTTCAATCAACCAATGTCTTTATTTCTACATGAACTTTGAAAGAGAATCTTCAAATTCTACTGGAGATTTGAAATTAAAGAGTAACAGTATGTCTTCTGATAACTAGGGTGTTTATCTGAGTGCATGATAATTGGTTGCTAGTAAAAGTACAAGCTGATATATATGTACCAAAACCTATCTGAATTAAATCTATCATTCAGAATAATGCAATATTATGCTTGTTTATACTGGATTTGGCAACTGTACATTTACAACTTTGTTAATAAATGAAGAAAGATGCAGAGTTTATGTGGGGCTTAGAAAAGCAGAACACAATCAAATGAAACTTGTCCATTTTCTCCTTGTCACCTTCATTTTGATCCTTCTCCCTTATTCCTCCCCAACTGCCTCTTTTAATAATACCTCCTGGACCATGTGCCATCTACTCATTCTCACGTATTGGATTTCTAACACATGGAAACAACTGATGGTGCAGAAGCTGTCAAAGGTCATTTAGTATCTGCACAGAATTTACTGTAGACTTGTAAAATTCAACCTAAAATACAAAGAATCAAACACTTTTACATCAAGCCCTGAAGTAAAAGATATCCACCATAATTAACCAGCAAGCAAGTATTGATTTATTCAATTGTTTCGGCAGTAGCTTTTATTTCCAGTGGACACACTTGCAGTATATAGAAACCAATGTGACATTGAGAATGATTGGTATCACTAACTGCTGGATGTAGTCATCACCATTTGTCCAATTTTGTTTTGCTTTAACTCCCTCATCCTGCCTATCTCCCACAACAACTGGTGCTGCAATACCTGACATTCCGTCTTTCCATTCCACGCACAGACCCAGGAGAACACCATGGAAAAGGGGTACCAAACAGTCCTTTTCTCCTTCAGTCTTCTATTTTGTGCCTGTGGACAGGAATTTTCAAAACTGAATTTTGTTTGGGTAGTGACCGAGTCCTGTGTTATAGAAGTCTACTTCAGAGCTCCAATATCAATGTTCATGAAATGGTGAGCATCACTTTCCATTATGAGTTTTGTTGTCTGCAATACTTATTTAGAACATGATTTAGAAAAGTTGCTTATTGCTGTTAGTAGACAATGTTGTTTTAGGTACAACTAGTCTGGTTTCCAAGGACTCACTTTAAAGAGTTCAAGAAGATAAACTCTGTAGCAACTGTTGCCTATTCAACAGATGCTCTGTGCTTTGTGTCCAGCTTGAGCTAGACCACATCATATTTTCTTGGTGAAATCACATCAGGCATGAAATTAAATCCTGCCTCTCTCTGGGTGATTTCTACTTGCCTAACATCACCACACAACGAAAGGTACCATTCCCACCCTTACTAAGTTGAACTAAAGTTTAAAAAGGCAACATGCAACTTTTGTTGCACAGACTCCGTAGCACCAGGAGCACAAAATGCTTGCTCATTCTCAGTCTGAATTCAAAGAGACATTGTATAGGAGAGCTGACTGAGCACCTCTGGAGGTAACAGCAAGCCGATCAAACACTACCCACAAACCAGAGGGTATTCTTAAATGGACTCAGGGCTTATTTCAGTGTTTAGAATCTGAAGTACTTTTTTAATGCGTGCCACAGTAATGATACAACTGGAAGCTCTCTGCTACTGGAGGTAGTATCATGGTCTTACTGGCCACTCAGAGTGTGGTCTGATATTTCAAACAGGAAGCAAAGGCATGACTTACCGTAAAGTCTTACCTGACTCTATTTGGATCTAGTCTTCTGTCACTCTACACATACATTTTTCATAAAGAGATGCTATTTAATGGTTGCTTGTCATTGCAAATATCCAGCCCAGATTTCCCAGCAGTGTAATCTCCTGAATGATGTATTGTTTTTTTTTTAATTTTAAAACAAAATTCTTCCATGTCAAACATCCTCAATACGCATGCATGCCAATTTTGAAACTGTACACTGTACCAAGTCTCTTTGCAATGAAACTATTTGTTTTTTGTTCCAATATAGTTAACTGGTAGAATGAATAGAAATTTTGAAATGCATTCTTACAGCAAAGTTTAAAGGAAATGCATCATTTAAACCCTATAGCTCATCCATGATAATGAGTGTGCCCTTGTGTTACAATGGATATGTGTTTGAATTAGATTTTCTCTCATTTAAGTGAAGAATGCAGGTGAAATATTGGTCTAATGTACTAACACAGAACAGATGAAAACAAGCCAATTACATGTATCTGCCCAAAAATGCTTTCAAATTTTATTCCCCTTACCTTTGAAACAAATCATATGTTCACCTTTGTTATAAAAATGTCTGAAATTGAATTAAAACATAAGATCACAAGACATAGGTGAAGAACTGGGCCATTCAGCCCATTGGATGTTCTCCATCATTTGATCATGGCTGATCCATTTCCCTGTCAACCCCATTCTCCTGTCTTTTCCCCATACCTTTCACAGCCAGACTTACCAAGATCCTATCAATCTCTGCTTTAAATACACCCAATGACCTGGCCTCCACAGCCACCTGTGGCAACAAATTCCATAGAGTCACCATTCTCTGGCTAAATAAATTCCTCCTCATCTTCATTCTAAATTGATATCCCTCTATTCTGAGTTAGTGCCCTCTGGTCCTGGGCTCCCTCACTATGGGAAACATCCTCTCCACATCCACTCTATCAAGATACATCAACATTTGTTAGGTTTCAATGAGATCCCCCGTCATTCTTCTAAATTCCAGCTAATACAGGCCCAGGGCCTTTTCAAACACTCTTCATATGATAAACCTTTCATTCCTGGAATCATTTTCATGAACCTCCTTTGAAACCTCTCCAATGTCAGTACATCCTTCACAATACTCCAAGTGAGGGCTCACCAGTGCCTTATAAAACCTGGGCATCAAATTGTTGCTTTTCTATTCTAGTCCTGTCAAAATGAATGCTTATATTGCATTTGTCTTCGTCAACACCAATTCAGCTGCAAGTTAACCCTTATAGAATCCTACACAAGGACTCCCAAGTCCCTTTGCACCTTGTTTTTTGTATTTTCTCCCATTTAGAAAACATGCTATGCTTTTATTCTGTCTATCAAAGGGCAACACCATACACTTCCTAACACTATATTCCATCTGCCACTTTTTTACCCATTCTCCTGATCTTTCTAAGTCCTCCTACAGAATCCCAGCTTCCTCAAAACTACCTGCCCCTCCACCTATCTTTGATTCATCATCATATTTGGCCACAAAGTCATCAATTACATCATGCAAATAATTTAATTAATTAATTGAAATAATTGAGAAGAAGTAGTTTCTTTAGAATACATCTTCTTCTTTAGGATGTATTTATCACATGCCTTCCACATTGCTCCCAGAAATTCCAGCCATTGCTGCTTTGCTGTCATCCCTGTCAGTGTCCCCTTCCAATCAACTTTGGCAAGCTCCTCTCTCATGCGACTGTAATTCTCTTTACTCCACTGTAATACTGATACATTTGACCTTAGCTTCTCCTTCTCAAATTTCAGGGTGAATTCGATCATATTATGATCACTGTCTCCTAAAGGTTCATTTACCTTAAACTCCTTAATCAAATCCAGTTCATTACACAACACCCAATCAAGAATAGCTGATCCCCTATGAGGCTCAACCATAAGCTGCTCTAAAAATCCATCTCAAAGGCATTCTACAAATTCTCTCTCTTGAAATCCAAAATCAGCACCAACTTGATTTTCCCTAACTACCTGCATATTGAAATTCCCATGATTATTGTAATGTTGCCTTTTTGACATGCATTTTCTATCTCCTGTTGTAATTTGTATCCCACATCCTGGCTACTCTTCGGAGGCCTGTATATAACTCCCATCAGACTCTATTTACCTTCTGTAGTTCTTTAAGTCTACCCACAATGAGTCTATATCTTCCAATCCTATGTAGCTGTTTTCTATGGGTTTGATTTAATTTCTAACCAACAGAGCCAATCTATCACCTTTGAGAATTGTGCTTAGGTCAACTGTGCAGACATTAAATCTTTGGAACGAAAGAATTTTCTGCGACCATTAGTTTTAGACTAACAGAAGTTTTCTGTACTTATGTAGTCCTACACCTTTCAAAGATTCTCACCCACTGGGAAGGCATGTATCAAATGGAGATCAATATTTTTTTTGTTTTCATTGAGTAACCAAGGTCATGGAGAAAGCAATGTAAGAGACCCTTACAAATCAATCTCTCCGCTGGATTTCAGATGTACTTCCCACAAATGCTGTATGTGATTAAACGTCAAGAGCCTATTTAGTAAATGGGGTAGAATTATTGAATATGTTAGACTTTAAGTCTGCACAGTTATTGGGAAGCTGAGAATGTAATTAGAAACAAGTCACTATCAGCAATCTTGTCATCTATGTAAAATGTCATTGGCATCTCAATTTTAGGATCTACATCTCCTCCAAGCAGGTGTCTCTGTTGATGCAATGGCCTGAAATTTCTGCTTAATACTCCTGCTATTTATGGTTCATTCACCAATACTGGTCCAACAGACAATAAGCATTTAGCAAGAATTTGCATGCTTGTGGCAAGATACATAACACAGTAGTTTGTACTTTTAGTTCATAGTTCATGGGAAAATATGATGATGTGTAATCATCTCTGTACATAGATATTTTGCAATGATGGATTACAACTATTTATCATCAATAATGTTTGTTTTGTATCTGTCTATTGACCATCATCTGCAAATATTGTACCCAGGCTGTACAAGTTTCACTGGAGAACATAGGATCGGAAGATTTACCATCATTGTGGGTAGAGTTAAAGAACTGCAATGGTGAAAAGACCCCAGTGGCAGTGATATACAGGTCTCTGAACAGTAGCCAGGAAGTGCAGAGCTTTCTGAATTAAGACAATAGAACATAGATGGCAAGTAATTAACAAAATTCCCAAAGATGAAGTGACCATATTAAAACACAGATGCTGCAGGTAATGAGCTGAGAAAATGGATTATACTGATACAGATCAGTGACAAAGCTGACTAATTAATCAATATCAGAATTTTATCACATTTATGAGAACGACTGAGAGAAGTAAAAATCAAGAGTTGAAATTCATAATATTTCTTTTACTTGGAAAGAATTACCTTGTGGCACAACAGATTTGCATTACACTAACGGAAACTTTTCACTGAAGGCTTGAAGATGATGGCTTTTTCTCTTTTTCCATATTTTTGAAGGTTAGTAACAGATTTCCAGGAACATTATGCAACCTCAGGGAATCTGATTTGTTGTTCTGCCATCAAGCCAGTACCAAAGTGCAGAAGGAGCAAACTTGAGTTAGCAGAAACATCCCTCCACTGATTGCCAGTGGAGGTAAGTAGAACAGGCTTCACTTGGGATCATTTTTCAGCCATCACATTGAGGGCATTGTGCTGCCTTAGAGACAGGCGACGCCAAAGTAACACACCCCGGCAAGATGATAATGGTGTCTCAGATAGCTGAAAACTGCTTAAAAGCATTTTTCCTCCAATTGCATTCCTGTCACTCTGGCATTACCCTGAAAACAATTCTCCATTAGAGTGTTTTGTCAGCAAGTCTAATAGGAAGGAGTTAGTGTATCAAAGAATGTTGAAAGAAGTGCAACTTTTGTTCAGCTTTAATTTAAGACTTTACAGATACTGTACTTCTTATCAGGGTGGCCCCACTAAATTAGTCTCTTTCCTGTATGAGCTAATACCTTAATTTGTTCAGAGTCTTTTCCATTAATAGTTTCCTCTGGAGAGCAAAAGGACAATGGATGAAATTAAATGAAGCACGCACTTTTGACTCAAATAATTATTACAACTATGTGTTTCGTTCACTATACTACATTCTTAAATGAAGTGATAAAGGCTTCAGCCAAATGCAGGACATGCAAGAAAGTGTAAGGAAGGTTGATGTATCAAGTAAAATAGACAAGTGAATATCTTAGAATCATACAATTAGTGAACTGGAACAAGAATAAAAAGATATTTATGTTGACAAATATTATTGCAATAACTTGACTATTGGTTGATTAATGAAAACTTACATTTATTTAGCACGGCTCACATACCCTTGAGAATACTTTAGCATTTTGCAGGCAACTAAATGAAAGTTTCTATAACACTAATCAGTTAATAGAATTGGTATAGTAGGATCAGATTACTTACTCCTGAAAGTATGATGTGAAGCATTCTGAGTAAACACGAAGTAGCATGTCATAAAGGTTTACAAGCTGAATGCTGGAATTGTAGGATAATCATAGCTAGGTAGTTGTTGGCCAGCCTGCTTCTATGCTGTTGTCTAAAGGATTAGTACTAGCCAGCACAGTAGAGAAATTCTTCCACTGTTTGCTAAAAATAATTCTTAGGTGTGAGGTCAAACAGACCTTCTGTCTGGCCTCTCACCTGAAAACTGGACTCAAAGACAATGCAACACTGAAATGAGACATTGCCAATATTTTTGTTTGAATTTTACATCAAGAATTCTACTGATTGATGTTTGCTAGATTAGATTAAAATAGAGACAATTGCAGTTGATGATTAGAAATGATTCATCTTTATGCGGTCAATAAGAAAAGATGTTGCTTTATTTTGTTGCAAAGAATTTGCTGTTATCTTAATGGAATTACGTTCAAGAGGGAAGATTACCTGGGTAAATGAATTCTGAGAAATATTGGAAATTGAGAGAAAATTTATATTCATTCTCCCATGTTGAGCACTGAAATAGTAATTAAGTTTGATATCTTGAAGTAAAGTCCCATTTTCTCTCTGGTCAGAGGTTGTGGGTTTAATCCTCACAAGTTATATGGTGGTTCTTCTGTGCAATAATGGAGATAGTTCCTCACTACCAAAGATATCCTTGGAAAAATTTGAGGCTATCCTTCTGGTGCACTATTTCTGTTCTGAACCCTGACTATGAACTTTGTGGGAGTTTTTGGTCTGGGATCAGAGCTGAAAATACGGGAAGAGTGAAAGTCAGGGACGGAAATCATGTGAATGGTCAAGCAGTCAGGGTGGGGTTTCTGTGTTCTGTGGAATCACATGTTAAGATGATTAATATCTGGGCAAAGCTTTGGATGTTTAGGTGCATTGGATGGTTGGGAAATTTGAAGAGGGCTCAAGTATTGGGCAGATTATAGATTCAAAGGCTTAAGGGAGGCAATCATTGACTCCAAGTAACTGACCAGTGGATAACAAAATTAATCTCTTTGGTTGCTGTGGGTTTCGCCGGCACAAGGAAGTGATTAAATGCCACTGCATGTTGGAATGACTGCCATTTTCAGTGGAGCTCAGTTGAATAATAAATAAATACATTTGCAGTTTTGTTTCCAGTTGAAATAGTACTTCCTTTATCCTATCATGCAATGCATCAGACTAACTAATATTGGACCCCAACTAATTAATGGAAGGAAAGGGTAGGTATGAGAAACAACCAGTTCATTTAATGTAATATCAACAGGGAAAATGCGCAGCCCTCTGGTGAAAAATGATATCGTATCCGTTAAATAGGGGCCGCAGACAATTCTGATTTGATGGAGAGGGACGTGAAAGCGCAGAGGAACATCTGGAGAAATTTCTGAAATGCCAGTTCACTGCTGTTGTTACTGCGTGATCGGGAATCTTTCAGAGGGAAGTCCTCAAGATCTCCGGCTTTGCCTGCTGTTGGCGATCGAGATGGAGGTCGAATCGTCCGGATAGAGATGGCGCTCAGTACTTGGTGTCGGAGACATGATCGGAGCTCAAAGTTTTCGGATGACTCAGAGTTGGACCGTGGTCGGGTATGGCAGGGAGAGTTTTTCTTCCTTCTCCCGTCTGCATGAGATGTGGGACATTTGAGAGACTTTGAACTTTTTACTGTGCTCATGGACTTCTTCATCAAGTTATGGTATTGTTGCTCTGTTGTAACTATATGTTATAATTATGCGGTTTTGTTAGTATTTTCAGTCTTGGTCTGACCTGTGTTTTGTGATATCACACCGGAGGAAATATTGTGTCAATTCTTAATGCATGCATTACCAAATGACAATAAAAGAGGACTGTGTGTCTTCATAATCTAAATCTAAAATGGGAGTTTCTTTTTGGTCATAATGCACATAGAAGGAAAGGTTTAGAGTTACATAGTCCTTTTATGGAATGTTATCTTCCATCTCTGTCTCAGCTAATACTCCTGTTTAAACAGTGAACTGTTACATTCTGGAAACATCTACAAAGCTGCATTTAATAGTATATAAAAATTATAGCCAGGTTATAGCTGACTGGCTGCATCATTTTCTCATGTGAGGGGAGCAGGGGCTTCTGCACAAGATTGACATAAGTTGCAACAAGTTGTAAAATTAGTCAGCTCCATCATGGTTACTAGCCTCCATGGTATCCAAAACATCTTCAAGGAGCTGTGCCTCAGGAAGGCGTGTCCATCATTAAGGATCCCCACTGCCCAGGACATGCCCTCTTCTCATTGTTACCATCAGGCAGGAGGTACACAAGCCTGAAGGCACAAACTCAGTGATTCAGGAACAGCACCTTCCCCTCTGCCATCCGATTTCTAATTGGACATTGAACCCATGAACACTACCTCACCACATTTTTGAAATTTCTGTTTTTGCACTGCTTATTTTAACTTAATTATTTAATATACACACATGGATACTTACTGTGATTCAGTTTTTTCCTGTATTTATCATCGATTTCATTGTACTGTTGCCATAAAGTTAACAAATTTCACAACATAAGGCAGTGATGGTTCTGATTCTGATTTTGAGAAATACCAGTAGATTTTTTTCCATGTCAGAGCTTGCCACAGCCTCCAAACAGTGGAACAATTGCTTTCCCTGGTAAACTTTGTCTCAGACTTTTCTCATCGGTTCTTATTATTGTCCTTCAGTTGCCCTTTGACTGGGTTGTTGAATGCAATTTTCAGCATAACACCTTTTTTCATATCTAAGAGTCCTCTTCTGATCCAGTCAGGTTTAATTATTTGTGTGAGGATTGTGTTAAACCTCACTGCAGTCTTCCAGGCCTCTCTCCTTGCTCAAGAGGTGAAGCTAGTTTAAAATATTAAAGATCTCTTAAGTACAGACAATAAATTGGAAAACACTATGTTCCAGGCTAATATCTGCTGAGAGTTCCTCATGAGCTTTCCTTCTGAAAGTCACCTCCACTGAGGCCTTTGATTTTAGAGAAAGGATGCATTTTATCTCATGCTGTCAGCTGCTAGAAGGAACAGGATTGTGACACAAATAAATTTATTATCACTAATAATTTCATTTTATTTTAAAACTGATGCATTTAACAATATTTATATTTAACTATGCATATTTTATTTATTCATTTTTCAGGTACCGATGATCATTGACAAAACCAACACAAGCTTTCTCTTCTGAACTATTTTTGATAAAATGATGGTGAGCCATCTCCTTGAACTGTTGCATTCTTTCTGGGTGAAAGTATTCCCATAGTGCTGTTAGGAAGCAATCTCCAGTAGGGAATTGAAACTGGCTGAGGTCTGGTTTCTATGACTGGAAAGATCCTAGGAGAATAACCTTCAGCTCTTCTGCAAATGTTTCAGTTTTGTCACCAGCCCTTTCATGCTGAGTCCTGTCTTTACTGAGGATGATGTGAAATCTGGGGCAAGTGGCAGTAATGACAGTAACATACACCATCAGAGACTGCAGCCGAGGACAAGACTGAGTGCAGGTTAGGCAGCCACACTTATTACTGCATCATTGTTCAATTTCATGGATACACAGTTTTGAGCTGTGCTCAGTCTTTATCATTAAGTTGCCTGCCATGCCACAAAACATGACAGAGAGTACCCTCAGTACATTAGCTGAGACTGTCTACACACAAATGCATCTGCCAATGACAAACTGGTGAGGAAAAATGTCAAATAATTTTATCCCTCATAATGGTTCTCACGTTACCTGCTATGAACCCAGTGTGATTGCTAGTTCCTTCTAAATTTGATTTTCTGCAAGAACTGATTATTTTTGAAAAGACTTTGATAAGTTATTGAATGAGATTTACTTTGTTTAGAAATTATGATGTTGGAGAATTATCGTGAAAGGAGTTGAGCTGTACAGATGTATAATTTTTTGAATTTCAATTTCAATTTGTAAATATACTGAATTGAACTGAAACTGAAGTTAACCATAATAGTTAAAAATAGAGTTCCATTAGTTTTCTAACTAGGGATAAATAAAAAAGAAAGGTTAGTCTGTAAGCCTTTAAATAGGTAATAACACTAGATCTAATTAGTTCGAGAAATTTGAGTTACAAAGGTTGAATATCACTGATTCTAATTAAACAGGAATTTGTTTTACTGTTGACATCTGAGATTTGGAACCTAAACAGAATGTTGGAATTTTGAATTGTTCTTACTCATGTAAATATTTTGTATATCTTGCTTTTTTTATATAAACAAAACATACCCCCAGAAATGTGTGTTTTCTATTCACTGCCTCTTTCCAATATCTCCAGCTTCTTATGGCCTAGTGCCATCTAACGTAGTACTACGCAATTTGATTTTTGGCATAAAGAGTGCAGCAATTAGTCACACGAGATAAGACAATTGCTACACAGGTGTTACATAGAACTTGGCAAGCCAGCCAGGAGGTATTAGATAATAATAACACATTGGTAAATATACAAAGCACTGAAAAATCTTATTGTTCAAACTCACTTGTTCAATTAAGACCTACAGTGAAAGAAAATGGAAGTCATAGAGGAAAAGGATGTCAAAGTCCCAAATACTGTTTTAGTCAGTGGCATAACAGGAACAAAAAAGAGGAGGAAATACTAGACTTTCTAAAAGAATATGGCTTAGATGCCGGAGTTATTCTACTAAATGACCCCGATGCAGAGACTCCTAAGTCCCCCATAGTAGAGTACAACTTTAACTCTGCAGTGCAAGATCTCCAGCCTTTGCTACCATACTCTCAACAGGCAAGCAGTGACCAAAAAGTTTCCTACCATGTAGTTAGAAAAGTTGGAAAAGACACCACACAAGTTTACCTTGGTGAGCTGAAAACCTTAATGGGAAAGATTATGATGAAATCCTGAGAGAGATGTTACACCCCAGATCAGTGAAAACCCTTACTATTGAGAGTAGGGAAACAGTCACTTGTCAGACTGCTGGGGATGTATGTAACAAGATCACAACTCTTCAATTGTAGGCTCCTCTGATACTAACCAGCCAGAAACAGCTCCAGCCGCTATGCAGAATAACTCAATCCCTGAAATTCAATCTAATGGAGTTGCAGTGAAGTCATCCTTCTCTCCCAGTGATCTAAACCCTACAGATATTCAAAGAGTCTTAGTCGAGCACACTGTGTGCAGTAATGACTTGATGGCTCATGGCAATCCACCAGTAAGGCTCCGAACTATCTCTGGTAGAACCACCCGTCCACCTAATGAGGTGGATTATGAGACTTGGCGTGTTAGTGTTGAACTGCTCTTGCAAAACCCAAGTGTGTCTGATCTTCTTAGAACACGGAAAATATGTGAAAGTATTCTTCCACCATTTTCTGACATCATCAAGTCAATAAGCCTTAGAACTTTACCGGCTAATTATATACAACTCCTACATTCAGCTTGTGCCACCATGGAAGATGGTGATGAATTATTCACCAAATTCATGAACACAGTACAGAACATGAGTGAAAAACCATCCCCCTACCTACAGCAGCTACAAGTAGCATTGACACTGTCTGTAAAGTGAGGTGGAATTGCGGAAACTGAGGTTAACAAGCATCTCCTAAAACAGTTTTGTAGGAGAGGTTGGGACCACTTCCCAATGTTAGAGCTACAACTGGAACAGAAAAAACAAAACCCACCATCGTTTACCGAACTATTGGCCTTTCTATGCATCAAGGAAGACAAACGTGCTTCCCAAGCTGTTATACAGTATCAGACCACAGGCGCCTGTAAAGATGATGATGTAGCACAGCTAACTTCAGTTACTTCTCAACTGACTAAACAGATCGCTGAGCTTCAAAGCCAGCTAGCTACTCCACAAGCTTCAGAACAGCAGAAGGTAAAAACGAGCTGTAAGACAGCAAGTAAGACAGCATCAAAAGGAAAAGCTGACGCAAAAGATAAGTAAGAGTCCACAACTACGAACAAACAGCCAAGTGTCAAACTAAATCCTTGGTACTGATTTAAATGTGGTGAAGATGGGCACATAGCAGCTCTTGCTGCTATGAAACCAATCCAGCATTAGTAGCCAAAAAGAGAAGACAGCTTGAAAAGAGATGGAGTGAGTGAGAGAGACGTCATGGTACTCCTGAGCCCCATTTTAAACCAGAAGCGGTTCCAGTTGTAGAACAAATGGGGACAAATGTTGGCAAAGCATGTCCCAAAGTCGTTGATTGGTGAAACAAAGTCCCTGAAAGAGCAGTAACACATTTTGAAATTTACTAAAGGTATTTGGTGAACTCAGGTGGGTGATATGTTTGAAGTTAGTGCTGATGTTTTGCAAGCTGTATGTGAGGGTTGTCTTATCCAACAAACAGAACCTGCCGCAGATGTTGCCATTACATATGGTCGATCCTTAACAATAGATTCAAGTGCTATACCTGACAGTTACGCACAAGATGGCCTACTAGCACCTAGTGTAGTTCTAGGTAATATGATTTTTTTGTATAAAGAGTGCAGCAACCAGTCATATGAGATAAGATAAGCACTACACAGGTGTTACAATTGCATAAACCTTTCAGCTAACCTATTCGTTGCTGAGTGGTGAGGGACTTGAAATGTCTGATGCCATTTTTCTTCATGAACAGTTGGAATTCTTCTGATGTATATTGTGGTCCGTTGTCACTCACAATTTGTTCTGGTAAGGCATTTTTGGTGAAGGTAGTCCTCAGATTGAAGACAATCTTAGCTGAGGTGGTTGATTTCATTGGTATAATCTCTGGCCACTTTGAATGAACATCCACAACAATCAGGAACATGAAGTCAATAAATAGCCCAACAAAGTCAATATGCACTCTTTGCCATGGTGGCTGACCACTCCCTCAGGTGTAACACTGCCTCTGGGGGTGCATTTTGAACTTTTTAGCATCTTGAACAGCTTTTGGCCTAGTCTTTGATCTGTTTATCTATTCCCGTCTCAAATACCTTTTGATTAGAATTAAGAAGCTGTGACAGCCTTTGGTTACTGCTACCATTTGGGCTGCAGTTGCTTGTTGATGCCACACTGTGAGCTTTGATTGAATGCCAGTTTAATTGGATTTTTCTGAACCATTCACCTCTGAAAAGTGCTGGATCTTCATTTCTCAATACATAAGGCTCTAACTGCAGTGTTCGGATTTCACACATCACATTTACCTTCAGTTTGCCTTTTGGAGACACTTTTTCACCTGTGTAGGTCTTTAGCATCACTGAGGTCTTCTCTCATGGTATCTTAGAAAGCAATCTGTTGTAGTCAGCCTCTGGAATTATGGAGAAAGCTGACCCTATATCCAGCTCTATTTTCAGTTTTACAACAGACACATCTATTGTGATCCAGTTGATTCTGTGATCTGCTTCAGTTATACTATGCATTTTTAGGCATGACAGTTCACCTTTGTCACACTCTATGTTGTCTAATTTGTTTTACATTCAGTAACTTCATGCATTTACTTAGTTTTGTATTTGAGACATTTCACTTTGTTGTACTTCTTGTCTGCCTTGCACACTCTCCCTATGTGACCTTGTCTGTAACACTTTTTTTGCACAGTTTTTCTTCTAACCAACAGTCATTTGGATCATGAAAGGATTTGCCACATTGATAACATTTTTGGCTTTTTGCACCATTCAAGGACATTTTGATCATTTCACATTCTAGCCTTTCTTGTAGTTCTGCTGCATCCTTTGCTGCAGTCTGTAATGTTACTGCAATGGTCAATGTCTGTTCTAAGGTTAGGTCTCTTTCTGCCTGTAGCCTCATTTGAGTGTTTTGTCTGTGTATGCCACTTACAAGCCTGTTCCTTAATGATTCAGAAAGTCCATCTCTAAATTCACAGTACTGGGAAAGTTTGCACAGTTCTGCAATGTATTCAGAAAGACTTTCATCTTTTGATGAGTTCCTTTTGTAAACTAAATATCTCAGCTATTGCCAGCAGTTTAGAGCTCAAGTGATATTGTAAAATTGTAAAAATTTTGTCAAATGTTTTACTTGCTGGCTTTGCAGGAGTTTCTAGATTGCGTAAGAGACGGTATGTTCTTGCATCCATTAAGCTATAAAGCATAGGGGCTTTCTTTTGCCTCTCACTAGATTACAATACAGTTCCACTCCCTGAAAATACGACTCCCAGCCTCCATTAGCGCTATCAAATTTGTCAACTTTCCCAACTGAAGCCATTGCCACGTTATTTACACTTTAAATTCAGCGCATCTTTCACTGTTATTCACACATCCTTCAGCTTTTTTGTGCTGTTTATCTCTCACTGTTTCATCCCGTAACTGTCATTGCAGTGCCTAATATTCAGGTTTGTACTCATTGCCACTTTGTGGTATCGGTGCACAACAACATATATAAAGCCCGCATGTGGGAGATCGCATTAAAATTGCAGCGAGTGAGAGAGAAAATGATGTGCATGCACGGACAACAGAGCATGTGCAGACTGCAGATCAATATGTAGTGCTAAGGGGGTGGGGGTCATTACTCTAAAAGAAATAGATCCATACATTAAAGGTTTACATTGGAAAAGTGAGGGGCAATGCATTTTTGGGAAGGCAAATGCAAGGATCATGTCCAAGGTAAATTGGCAAGATCCTTTGGAGCATTGACGTACAGAGGGACCTTGAGGTACAAGTCCATAGCTCTCTGAAAGAGGGAAAACTGGTAAATAGCGAGGTAAAGAAGGCATATGGCATGCTTGCCTTCAGCATTCAGAGTTTTGAGTATAAAAGTCAGGAAGTAACTTTGTTGTTGTATAAAATTTTAATCAGGTTACGTTTGGATTATTATGTGCAATTCTGGTTGACACCCTATAGGAAGAATATACAACAAGAAAAGGTTGGACAAACAGATTGTTTTCTCTGGAGCATCAAGTCTGATTGGAGACAACAGAAGTATATAAAATTATGTAAGGTGTAGAAGGTGTAGATTCTAAGAAACTTTTTCCTAAAATGGAAATGTGAAATACTAGAAGACAATGCTTTAAAATGAGAAGGACAAAGAGAAAGCTGCAAGGCAAGTATTTTTCACAGAGTGTTTTACCTACCTGGAACATGGTGCCAGAGGAGGTTGTAGAAACAGATAGTTAAGAAGCTTTCATGAAACAGCTGAACAGGCAGGGAATGGAGGAACATGGACATACAGGCAGATGGGATTAATTCAGATTGGCAAAGTGGTTGAAAGGCCCGTGAAGGGCCTATTCTTACACTGTAATATTCTATGTTGTACCCTCTGTGGTCAACATCCACTTATTTTTTAATCTTGTATACAGGGATGGTTACAGAGAAATCAGACATCTTGTCTGTAAGGTGTGATTATATATGATTGATTATGTCAGACTTGGATAATCTCAGGAACAAATCTTGTACTTAAGCACTCCTGCTACTAAGAGCCATGAGGTGTTTAGAAAGGCCTTTGCAAGATGAACTGAACTGGAACTAACTCAATCACATCCTAATTCAGTACATATAACCATGAGCAACTCAGTTTTAATCATTCCCTGTTTCAACATAGCAGCAATAATAGAACTCAATGGCTATCTAGGGAATTCAAAAGATTAAAGATTGAATAGTAGTTTAATTTGACATATATACATCAAAACTTTGAAACATACAGTGAAATTTGTTGACTGTGTAACGACCAGTATAGTCTGAATATGTGCTGGGGGCAGCCCACAAGTGTCGCCATGCTTCCTGAGCCAACATAGCATACCTGCAATTTGCTAACCCTTACTAATCTGTTCATTTTGAGAATATGGGAGGAAACTGGAGCACCTGGAGGAAACATACAGTTCTGTGCAAAAGTCTTAGGCATGTATATTTAGCTAGGGTAGTAAAGGCAGGATCTCCTAGTGGACACCCATTTAGGGTTACAGTGCTGTAGATGACTACAACACAAAACAGGCCCTTCAGCCCACCTGCTCCAAGTTCAAAGCAAATTTATTACCGAAGTCCATTGGTTACAAGGTATGAGGGCAAAAATATTACAGATACCCTGCTTTTAAGTTAGTACTTGAACAGATTTGTAATGGAAATCAGCCGGAATGTGAAAACATGCTTTGTTAACAAGCTTCTGTCATTATTTTGAGGACAGTTCTCATTAAGAGGGAAGAACACTTTTACATTAAGTCATGAAATTTCTGCTTGCATGGAGGAGTTGCCCTAATTATAAGCCCTTAGACTTTGGACACATGAGGACTCTGGCACAGCTCCATATTGCTTAATGATAATATACTTATAATATTATTTTTGTCTTGTTATTACTTTCAATGAACCAATTAACTTGTGAAGAGAAATATCAAATACGAATCTGTAGCTTGAGTTGCAGTCAGTAAAGAATTTAGTTTCTTTAAGCTTTCTTATGGTGAACAGCTGTGGTTTTAGGAGGGCTGATTAAACACTATGCCTTATCTGAATGTTTCTTTTGTACTTTTTTGAGAATACAGTGGTCATACATTGTTTTTTAGAGATACAGTGTAGAATAGAC
This sequence comes from Mobula hypostoma, assembly GCF_963921235.1. Lineage (NCBI taxonomy): Eukaryota > Metazoa > Chordata > Chondrichthyes > Myliobatiformes > Myliobatidae > Mobula > Mobula hypostoma. The sequence continues at coordinate 100,245,920 of NC_086103.1, read as the reverse complement.
CCTTCTGTCCCAATGAGCCATATCATCCAGCAACTCACCAGTTTAACACTAGCCTAATCACAGGACAATTACAATGACCAATTAACACACTAACTGGGATGTCTTTGGACAAGGGCATGCAAAGGAGTCCAACACGGTCACGGGGAGTATATTTAATCTTCTTACAGACGGTGCTGGAATTGAACTCCAAACTCCAGAATGCCCTGAGTTGTAATAGTGCTGTGCTAAACCCTGGCATACATGATTGCAAATTTGCCTGAACTAAATATATGGAGAAGACAGAGATTTAAATGTAGTTTGTTACGTTGACAGAAGCAAGAGTTTCCTCTCAGAACTAATCAATAAACTTCAAGATCTAGGCCTCAATACCTCCTCATGCAACTGGATCCTGGATTTCCTTACTTGAAGACCCCAGTCAGTTCAGATTGGCAACAACATCTCCTCCACATCTCCACTGGCACAGGTGTACTGCAAGGTTTTGTGCTTAGCCTTCTGCTTACTTGTGTTACACTTACGACTGTGAGGCTAAATACAGTTCCGAGGCATATTAAATTTTGCTGACAACACCACTGTCTTTGGCCAAATCAACAAGTAGGAGGGTGATTGCAAATCTGGCTGAGTGGTGCCACAATGACAATTACTCTCTCAATGTCAGCAAGATGAAGCAGTAGATTATTGATATCAGGAGGAGGAAACTGGAAATTCATGAGCCAGTCCTCACCAGGGGATCACAGGTGGAGAGGATCTCCTTGGTGTTATCATTTCGGAGGATCTATCCTACATCCAGCACATATGTGCCTTTATGTCGGAAACCTCTACTTTCTTAGAAGTTTGTGAAGATTTGGCATGTCATCTAAAACTTTGACACACTTCTACAGATGTGCAGTGGAAGGTGTATTGACTGGTTGCATCATGGCCTAGTATGGAAGCACCAGTGCTCTTGAATGGAAATGCTACAAAATTAGTAGATGCAGCCCAGTTCATCACAGGTAAAGGCTTCTCCACCACTGAACACGTTTACACAGAGAGCTGTCACAGGAAAGCAGCATCCATCATCAAGGATCTCCACCATCCAGGCCATGCTCTCTTCATGTACTGCCATCAGGAAGGAGGCACACCAGCCTCTGGACACCAGGATCAGGAACAGTTATTACCTCTCAACCATCAGGACCTTAACTTGAGGGGTTAACTCATTCAACTTCACTCGCCTTATCACCATAACCTATGGACTCACTTTCAAGGTCTCTTCATCTCATGTTAGTTGTTTATTTATTATTATTATTATTATTATTATTATTTTTGCTTTCTTTTTGCATTTTCACAGTTAGTTGTCTTTTGCACACTGGTTGTTTATTCATCTTGTTGGGTGCTGTCGTTCATTGATTCAATTGTGTTTCTTATATTTCCAGGAGGAAGTTAGTGCAGCCATGGACGAAGAGAGAAACACCAAAGCAGTGGGCATGATGCAGCAGGGAGCTTGGACCAGGTGGGAGCAGGCCATGGAAAGGAGAGTGATATGGACTGATCTCTGGTGAGCAGAGCCACACCAAATCAAGTTGCTTGTCCGGGCTGTGTATGACATCTTGCCCAGCCCATCCAACCCGCATAGCTGGGGGAAGTTTGATACTTTATAGTGTTTGTTGTGATCCAGGAGAGGAACGTTGGACCACATCCTGAGCTGCTGCCTGAAAGCTCTTGGAAGAGGATGTACCTGTTGGAGACATGACTGCTGAAGACCCGCACACAAGCAATCTTCGTCAGAATCAGTAACAGCAAATGATCCATTGCAAGAGTGAGAGCTGGAGAGCAACCAGAAGCAAGAGTAAAGCCACCCACATGTATACTGGCACCCACTCATGACTGGCAGCTCAATACTGACCTCGAGAAATGACTAAAGTTCCCACAGCACATCGTGAAGACCACTTTGAGACTAGACATCCTCCTGGTCTCAGACACAGCAAAATACATCACCCGCTGGAGCTGCTAGTGCTGTGGGATGAGTGTCTGGAGGAAACCCATGAGAGGAAGCTTGTCAGGTACGAAAGGCTGGTTAGTGACTGTGGAGGCAGTGATGGAAGGCAAAGTGCATGCTCATTGATGTAGGCTGCCGGTGCTTTGCTGGACAGCTTCTTCACAGAGCCCTCAGTGCATTGTCTTGCTGATACAAGGAGGCAGAGAGACATTAGCAACATCATCAAGGCAGAAGAGAAAGCCTCAAAGGGGCTTTGGATAAAGAAGGCAAGTCCATGGAGATCTGTAGCACATGCTTCCTGAACACAAGTTGAGTCTTGATCAATCACAGCGAGGGCGTCTTGGTGAGGGTGTCTGATGTTGAAAGACCCGAGACACTCGATAACACCAGGTACATCACTGATGATGTGTTCAGATTTCATGAGATGTCTCCTCCAAAAGAAAAGGAACCAAATAAATGAAACTTTCAAAGTTGGCACTGATGGATTTTTGAGCTCAGGTTTTCTCTGTTCCAAATACACAAAAAAACTCATTGTTTACCAA